>NC_134121.1:18713785-19016816 GCF_040939455.1 Microcebus murinus | reverse complement strand
CGCCCAACAAGATGTCTATAACCAAAAGGATGGACAATTATAAGTGTTGTCAAGGATGTGGAGTAACTGAAATTCTCCCACACTGCTTTGAGAATGTAAAATAATACAACCACTTTGGAAAACAGTTGGGCAGTTTCTTAAAAAGTTAACATACCCACTTACCAAAAGATCCAGTTCTATTACTCCCAGGTGTTTACCCAAGAGAAATGAGAGCATACGTCCATGTGAAGACCTATACTTGAATGTTCATAGGAGTTTATTCACAACAGCCAAAAACTGGAAAAAAACCCAAATATCCATCAGCAAGTGAATGGATAAACAAACTGTGGTATATCCATACAACAAAGACTACTCAACATTAAAAAGGAACAAACTATGGAATCAAGTCACAGCATGGATGAAAGTCAAAAACATTACGCAAAGTAAAGAGTACTGTCGAATTCCATTCACATAAAATTCTGAAGATGTAAACAAATCTACAGTGACAGAAAGCAAATCAGTGGTTGCCTGGGCATGGGAGGAGAGGCTTAGGGAAGAAAGGATTACAAAGGGAAACAAGGAAACTCAGTGGTGAAGGGTATGTTCACTATCTTGATTGTGGTGCTACTTTCACAAATGTATACACATCACAAAATTCATAAAATTACACATTTTAAATATATGAAGTCTAAAATACATCAATATACTTTACTAAAACTGTTAAAAATATTTTTAATGCAGAAATTACATTTTGAAGGACATAAGTCTGACCCTTCACTTCATATGTTAATATTAATAAGAGTTCATAACTAGAAGAGGCTGACTTGATAAAAGAAAATTAAGTATCTACTGAGTGCCTAGTATGTAACAAGGCCGTGGGCAAGATCTTTTGCATGTGTTATCTAATTTAACACTCAGAAAAACCCTGTAAACTGGCACTGATAACCCTACTTTATATACAAGGAAACCAAACCTAAGAGATGGTAAATAAACTTTCTTCATCAAGGTCACACAGGCCAGGCGCAGTGGCTCACACCTATAATCCTAGCACTCTGGGAGGCCAAGGCGGGCGGATCACCCAAAGTCAGGAGTTCGAAACCAGCCTGAGCAAGAGTGAGACCCCGTCTCTACTATAGAAAGAAATTAATTGGCCAACTAAAAACATATATATATAAAAAATTAGCCAGGCATGGTGCCACATGCCTCTAGTCCCAGCTACTTGGGAGGCTGAGGCAGGAGGATCGCTTGAGCCCAGGAGTTTGAGGTTGCTGTGAGCTAGGCTGATGCCACGGCACTCTAGCCCAGGCAACAAAGTGAGACTCTGTCTCCAAAAAAAAAAAAAAAAAAAAGGTCATACAGCTGGTAAGTGGCTGAGTGGGAAATTCAAAACCTCAATCAGGTTGATTCCAAAGCTCTTTACAGCATTTCAACACAACTGCTACCTTCTGAAGGTGAGAAAATGATATCCAGAAGTGCTAGGCCCTCTCTAGAGGACAGCTTGGCTTTCCTTCCTCCTTTATGGGCTGCTCTAGGGCCAAGAAATGTCCTGGGGGCTCTATCACTACTTCTTGGCAAGATGGACAACAAACCATCTCTACAAGGAAAAATGAAAACACTTCTAAATGAGTACTTAAGTTTTTCCAGGAAATACCTATGCAATTTTAGAAATGGTACTCCTATAGATTTACTGGAAAATAAGTAAATAAACAAAGTGCCAGTCAAAACACACTTTGGCAATTTCCACCTTAGTTGTGTCTCTGGATTGATATTTTTGTCACTCAGTTCCTGCCTGATTCCAGGGTTATTCAAATACACATCGTCTCTTGGGCAGGCAGAGCTACTGCCAGCAGAATGGCATGCTGGCCCTGGAAGCCCCTTAGTAATGGGGCCCAGGAGAACAGGGCCTGCCATTCCAGCATCTCATTTGGAAGAGATATAGATAGATCTTGCAGGACAGAGTTTCTGCTTCTACTCTGCTTGCCAGAGGTTTTTGGGAAGCTTGCTTCTCTCCCAATATTTAAGGGAAGCAAAGGAGGAGTAGAAATGAACGGTAGCTCTTTAATTATATTAGATAGGTAAGATCCTATGTAATTCCATACAGCAGATCTGGAGTGTCTTATATCGTAAGTTATTTAAGGTTGTGGAGGAGAAGAGATGTGAAAGAGGCTTCCTGAGAGGCACACCCCTTAGCTAATTTAGAGGAACTTTTCCTGCAACAGTGAGAAGGAATAAATACTGCTATACCACTTTTGATAGAGCAGGGAGAGATTTCACAGCTGATTCAGACAAACAATTTGAAACCCACCTCTGTTTGGCCAAAAGCTTCAGAAGCACTTTTGGCCAAAAATAAAGCAAATCTGACATGGGCAGGGCAAAGAGGTACCTAGAATGGAAAGGATCTCTTGGAGGTCTTCTGAGAAGTTAGCTCTTTCAGGAGGCTTCCAGAATGGAAAGAAGATTGGAGCCATCAAACAAACTCTGTGGGTCAGTACTGAAAAATGAGATTAATGATAAGACATAATTCTTTGGTAGATTCCTTGTGAATATACAGATCTGCACATTCACCGGGCTCTGTTCCAGCAACTCACCCTAAAATGTTCCCCAAAGCCTTACAATCTGAGATCGATGCCCAAAGTAGATGAAGTAATGACTTTGTCCAACTCCACACACTGTGGTGCATCTAGTTTTAAAGTAGAAAAGAGGTAGGCAGAATAAAAGCTAAGCAAAGCAATTATGCCAAGGGAGAAAGTGAGAAAGGCAGCACTCAATGAATGTGACTAGAAACCCAATGAGGGACTAGCTAGTCCTCTGACCTAGAAGCTTTAGAATGCACACTCCCTTTAATAATAGCCCTTCCAAATTTGTATTTGGTTGGCTGACTGGTCAACTTGTCAACAGTACTTACTGCAATCTATATACCTTATTTGCAACTTATATATATTTAATTTTAAACTAGATTAAATTTTGTTTATATTCATTCTTTTATACCTAATTTCATAAAAGATTTGTGACATCTTACAGCAAAATCACATACAATGAAATAATATTAAAGTAGATTAGAAAATCAGGACCAAGAAAAAGAAAAAAATGTCAATCACATGGGTTAATGGTCTAAGAAGAATGGACTTAAGGCTGAGTGTGGTGGCTCATGTCTGTAATCCTAGCATCCTGGGAGGCTGAAGAGGGAGGATCACTTGAGTTCAGGAGTTCAAGACTAACCCAAGTGACAGTGAGACCCTATCTCTACTAAAAATAGAAAAAATTAGCTGGGTGGGATGGTGTGCACCTGTAGTCCTAGCTCCTCAGGAGGCTGAGACAGGAGAATCACTTGAGCCCAGGAGTTTGAGGTTGCTGTGAGCTAGGCTGATGCCACAGCACTCTAGCCCCAAGCAACAGAGTAAGACTCGGTCTCCAAAAAAAAAAACAACAAAAAACCATGGACTTAAAATTTGCCTGATTTTTCCAGCAGTCAAAGCAAGAAATGAAACACCAACAATTGTATAGTTGTCATTATTAGATATCAGTATATACTTATCCTGATATACTTATATCAGGATACCTCAGTAAGAACAAATCTTTTCTCAACACTGAGTTCTAAAATAATTTTGTTTTTTAAAGAGATAGGGTCTCACTCTGTTGCCCAGGCTGCAATACAGTGGCAAGATCATAGCTCACTGCATCCTCCAACTCCTAGACTCAACTGAGCCTTCTGCCTTAGCCTCCCAAGTAGCTGGGACTATAGGTGTGCACCACTATACTCAGCTAATTTTTTTCATTTTTCTTTTTTAGAGATAGGGTTGCACTATGTTGCCCAGACTGGTCTTGAACTCCTGGCCTCAAGTGATCCTCCTGCCTCAACCTCCCGAGTTTCTGGGATTACAGGAGCAAACCACCATACCGGGCTCTAAAAAAATTTTTTTTAACATGGACTCTATGTAAGGGATACTGTGTGGGAAAAAATGAACAAGAACCTTGAAAAGATTTTTTAACACACATGGTCTTTTACTACATATTGTTAAAATATAACTAAGAAATATTATCCTAAAGTTATATGTATGATGAGATAAAATATGTATCAAAATCTAAAAATATTTTTCAAAAACATATCTATAGGAATATGTTCTATACTGACAGATATATTGTGCTTTAAGATCTATAAAACTACCTTAAAATAACACTAAATCAGGGAATGATAATTCTTACTTCAAAATTATCCATGAAAGGTTTCTTTAAGCAGAGAGATCCCTGATACCTAATACATTTGTTTACCCAACATTGCATATGTGGCAGAGACTAAGAGTCACCGAAACCCAAGTCAGTGCTATATGCAGTTGATGACAGAAGAGCAATCAAGAATGAAGACTGAAAAATTCTACAACCTTAAAGAAAAACCCTAAATGAGAAAGTGACATACACTAGAAAAGATTCTTGTTTTAAAAAGACCAAATGAATCTGTGCGTGGTGGCTCATACAATCCCAGCACTTTGGGAGGCCAAGGCAGGAGGATTGCTCGAGGCCAGAGTTTGAGCCCAGCATGAGTGACATAGTGAGACCCCACTTCTATGAAAAATGTTTTTAAAAAAATTAGTCAGGCATGGTGGCGTGCACCTGTAGTCCCAGCTACTTGGGTGGGTGAGGCAGGAGGATTGCTTGAGCCTAGGAGTTCGAGGCTGCAACGATCTACGATTGTGCCATTTCACTCCACCTTGGGTGACAAAGTGAGAATGCATTTCTTAAAAAAACAAACAAAAGGGGGGGGGGCAAAAAAAAAAACAAACAAACAAAAGACCAAATGATATATTAAAATATACATGCAATTAAATAAATATATATAAACATAAACACAGATGTATGCATATGAAAGAGGATTGTTTAGACTGTTAAAATCAACTTACGCACATTTTGGAAATATTTCTAAAACAAAAGTATAATAGCATGTTATAAAGCAAGGGGATTTAAAAGCTAAATTTATATTTGAACACTGGTACAGAGAACAAAGCTCTATAATTCTGGGATTAGCACCCCCTGCCAAACAGTTGAACTGGTTCACCTTTATTTTCTTGGTGAGATTCCTTCTATTTAGAGGACAGAACTGATCTGCTTGTGTCTGGTTCAAAAGACCTACCAGGTTTACTTATTAGCAGTGCTTTGCTTCTTAAAAAGGGTCCCACATCAAAAGAGGTAAATGATCATAGTCAAGAAGAAACAAAATAGCGAACCTACCCCCATGTCCCTGAATGGCCATTCTCCCGCCCCCACTCTCCAAAATTTACTTCTTTCCTCTCCCTTATCTAAGTCCCTCCTTCAAGATATAGCATATATTAAACCTGTGTTGTAGTGCCTGATAGACCTCCTTCCTCCAGACTCAAAGCATTTCTATCCATAACATTCACTGGGCACAGGGGCTCAAAATTGCTCTAGCACAGTATTTACAGTCCATCAAACTTCCCCCACTAGACTAGAAATCTCAATAGCACAGATTCCAGTAAATCCCAAGCACTTACTGTAGTGCCTGGTCATTGGAACTCATCTGTTCTAAGTGGTACTTCCCATAGTGCTGGACCAATTCATTTCTTTACTCACAAAGCCAGCATTTACTAAGCAGCTACTACATGTAAGGTCCTGTGCTAAGCATTTAGTTTTCAAAGATGAATTAAACACAAATTGGACCCTCCAGGAGCTGCCAGCACTCCCAGTAGCTGGAGGAGTGAGTGCTTTAGTCCTAGAGGGGATCTGGGCAGTGCACCAAATCATCTCCTACCCACTGAAAAGGTTCCTCTCATGCACAATATTTCTGTTGGTGGTATCAGTGTCCATAAACTCAGGCTATCTTGGCCTCACTATTTCTAAGTTAAGGTATAATTTACATAAAACGATGCATAGATATTAATTGTTCAGTTTGATGAATTTTGGCAAATGCCAACCCCATATTTATTCTTTTTTTCTTCTTTACCCTATGTATTATGAATGTTTGAAAATAATAAGAAATGTTTTGGAATAGCTTAAACAAGAAAGGAAATGTATTACAAGGAACTTGAATACAAGGATATGCTCAGGCCTGCAGAAGGAAATGGAACCAGGAAAGCCTTTTTCTTCATCTCTCCTTCTTTCTGCATACTGCCTGTCCCTCCTGGCCTGAAACAATCCCTCTCACCTCAGTCTCCTGAGTAGCTAGATTATAGGTACACACCACTGTGCCCAGCTATGGATGAGTTCATTTTTAATACATTTGAGATTCCAGGTGAAAATAAACAAGAAGTCAGAAATGTGTGCTTAAAGCTCAAGAAAAAGATCAGGACAGTAAGGGGATCCACAGAGAGCTGATAGTTGAAACCAAGAGATTTTACAATATACTGATGGGGAAAGAGAAAGAGGATAATATCTTTAGTAAATGGCTGATATTTAGGATGCTACATGAGAAAGAGAAGACCCAAGAAACAGGGAGAGAGGAAGAACAAAGAGAACATACAGAAAGCATTTCTGGAAAGTCTGCAGCCAACACAGGCAAACACTTAAAAAAAAAAAAAAAGAAGGCTAAGAATGAGACACATAACTGACGCTTAACAAACTCTTATAAACTGAGTTGAGTGGGACACATGACCTGCAGGATGCTTGGCTTTCATAGGGTTGTCTCTGGCAGCTTCTGTCCTATGAAAGCAGGCAAAGAACCTATCTCAATGCCCTGGAGCAGAACCCACCACTGTCTGTCTGGTTAGCAGAGAAAAGCTGAAATGGTGTAGTACAAAAATCAAAGTAAGGCTGGGCGTGGTCACTCAACACCTATAATCCTAGCATTCTGGGAGGCCAAGGTAGGAGGATTGTTTGAGCTCAGGAGTTCGAGATCAGCCTGAGCAAGAGCAAGACCCCATCTCGATTAGCTAAAAATAGAAAGAAATTAGCTGGACAATTAAAAATATATAGAAAAAATTAGCTGGACATGGTGGCACACACGCCTGTAGTTCCAGCTACTTGGGAGTCTGAGGCAGAAGGATTGCCTGAGCCCAGAAGTTTGAGGTTGCTGTGAGCTAGGCTGACCCCACACCACTCTAGCCCAGGCAACAGAGTAAGACTGTGTCTCAAAAAAAAAAAAAATCAAATTGAGTCGTGAGACAAGACACAGTTCAGCTTTTTGAACAATTTGGAAGAAACCTCTCTCTGAAAGGCTTCCTTCAATAGCATTCCCAAAGACATCCTTAACAAACATTGGGATTTTTGAGGTTCACTGTCCTCACCTACCAAATTCGGACCTCAATCAAACCCACAACTTTCAAATATTACAGATAGAACTGATTCTAATACATTTTTTTTTTGTACCAGACCATAAGGTATAAAAGGGAGAAGTGAGGTAACAATAGCAACATTATCCCTGCTTTGAATGCAAATGAATGAACTCTTCTTAGCCATGGCACCCTAAAGAAAATAACAAACCAGACAAATACATGTAATCTGACCTCTAGTCCTGGCTGGAGTGAACAGAAACAATATACCTTCTATGAAGAGAAGAAATTTACTCTCTGTTCCTGTGCTCAACACAGCTATGCAACGTTCTTTACTGACTTTCCCTGTTTCCCTCTGGGCGTGGCTGGGGATTCCCCACATCCATGTCTCTTGCCCCAACAACTCTTCCTGCCCAAGCTACAATCAAAGGCCAAGGCACAAAAGCATCACAGGCTCCCCAACAGCCAATGTGGCTATATTTCCCACAGAGATCTGAAACTTGTTGGAGTTCCAAAATTCAGTACCAATTTCAAATCTGATCAGCATCTCTGAAAGTCACAGTTACCATACAGCTGAATAAAATATTTTTTCATAAATTTAACGCCAGCGTGTCTGTGTTTGGAAACTTTGAAAATACATGTTGTATGGTTTACTGCACTGGAAAAGGTGCCAACAGAGTTTCAAAGGAAGGGAAGTGTATAACTGTTTCCTTTCAAATGCATTTTCCAATGGGATCCATTCAGGGGAAAGGCTGGAACTAACTAAAACATTATTAAAAACTGTTATGGAAAGAGACAGGGATATGGAAAAAGATAGACCCAAAAAGTGAAATACATAACCAAGAGTGAGACAGACATACAAGGAGAAAGAAAGGGGATCTGGGCAGAGAGACAGGTTGGATAGGGAAATGGGGTGAGATGAAGTTTTGTCTGGCAGTCACTATTCGTGGTTTCATATTGTTGCAGATCAATCGATCAGGACTGCAGCGCTGCTGGCCCAGTGGCACAAGACAAACCACAGAGTTGGCTTCAAGTTCAGCACTTGCGAACTGCTGACCTTCAGTTTTCAAACCAAAAATATTCTTTGGGAAACAGTAATACCAGGTTCAGTCCAACCAACCAAGCAAAAACAAGAACTACGAACCTAAAGTAACACCCTATTCAGTTACATCAGGCACCAACCCTACACAGGCATCAACCAGGAAGTCTGCAAACCTGAAACCACACCCTGCCAAACTAGCTCCAGGTTCTGACTCAACCAACTAGGCAAGGATAACCAGAAATGCTAGAACAAGTGCCATGGTGTTCCAAAGTTGGCTTAACCAGGACCTACTCAAGCAGGAAGGCCAGTCCTTGCTCAGAGCCAGAAATACAGCGATTCTTTCTGAGGTCACATGTGCGTGACTCCAGTGGAATCTGCATGAGATGCTCAGGGCAGGGTTTGGCACTGCCTCACAGAGTCATTACATTTCTAGACAAAGAATTAACAGTTTGTAGGGAGTGGGATTTTTGTTTGTTTGTTTGATTGATTGATTGTTTCTTGCTAAAGTCATCTAAGGTAGCGTGATGCTAAAATTTGTTGCCTAAACAGGGATACTTCTGAGAGTGAAAGGGTGCGCAAATCACTTTAGCCTAAGCCATAGTATCTTATCTCTTCCCTGAGTCAGTATTATAAAATTTTAGCTCACAAGAATCTTTTTTAAAAGGCAAAACCGCCTGATTAGCACCAAAGCACTTTCTTTTTGAGCTCCTCCAATGGAGAGATAAACAAATCAATTAAGTTAACTACAAAAACTAACAAGAAAGCTTGAGCTGACAATCAGGATTCTGGAGGAGCTCAAAATTCCAGGCATCAGCTTCAGGGGAAAAGGGAAATGTGCCACAGATGGAGCTGTTGGGGCGACCCACCAGGTCTCTGAGTGCTGGGCCCTGATGCCTCAGCCAGCTTCAAACAGCAGAGTGTAGGGCGGGAAGACCTTGGTGCGAGTTTGCTGAGTTACAGGCCATCATTCTTGAGGGTGTAATAACCATGGGCTGTAGCACACATGTTGAGGGATGAGGGAAAAAAATAAACAGAGAGACAAAAGAATGAAGATGCACTGCCAATTTCAATTGTGCAGCTTTTATTTTTAAATGCTTATCAAGCTGAGAGAGAGCAGAGTTCTTGGAAAACAAGGTTTCCTTTTTTCCAATGCCAGCGTAAAACACCCTCAAGGACGGGCACTGCACAGACTGTAACAACAAGGAACGTGGCTCTGCATCCTCCCAGCAACACAGTCCACCACGGGTCCCACGCTGCTCTGATTTCGGCTCAGCCGAGAACTCAAAATAACAGGCCCACTGCCTCTGGTAAAAACTTCTCTTTTAAATTTTTTATTAATCTCCAAACTGGCTGTGTTAGAATTATAGCCCATTACCCACCAACTCTCTTCACTAATAAAATAAATTTGTAAAAGGCCTAATTACTACTTTTACTGAGCTACACTGCTTGGGGATCAAGTTCAGGAAGCTGAGGGCTCAACCAGTTGTCAGCTAGGGGATGATGGGGAGGGGATGGGGAACCTAGAGTCACTAGCAGGAACATAAGGTCCAGTGACAAGCCTCAGAGCCCATGCCCCCAAAGAAACAAAAGGTCACTAACCCTGTTTTTTTGTCCTGAACAGCTCCATAAGGATGCATGCCATCATGGCACTTTGGGAGGCCTGTCACGAGTTACACAGGCCTATGCTGCCCACGCCCCAGCTCAGCAGAAAAAAAGCACTGCAGTCCAAGACAGATGGATCCTGCCTGGACTCTCAGCAGAGCCTGGAGAGTCTGACCAGTAAGGAAACAACTAATCTTCCCACCTACTCCACTCTATCCCCCATCCCAATCCAGGCCCCCAAAGAGGAAAAACAAACAATAATAAAAGCAGGCAACTGCACAAGAGCTGTATCAGGAAGGCGAGACGACTACAACTTTTGGCTGTGCCCCGCATCACATCCTAAAACACTGATTACAAAGCTGGAAATGTTACTCATATGCTAAGCCACTCAGCCACTCACCCAGGGCTGGTGCTGAGAAATCTGACTAGAAACCAGTAGTCAACTCTGACACACTCATTTATTATGAAAGGTGTATATTAAACAAACTAGTCCAATCCTTACACAAAAAGTAAGGGCAAGACGTGACTGTCATTCTTAATTGTCCATGCAGAATCCTCCTAGGCAAATCTCATGTGTCTCTTGGACTTTGATAAACATTATTTCTCCTCCAGAGAACATGAAAAATCAACCATTGCCAAAGTATCTCTCTTGTAAAGAAACCTGATCAAAAAACCTGCTATGGCAGGTGAGTTAAACCTGTGGAGGACACCCCTTTGGGGGATGATCAGATTGGAACGTAATATTTCACTGAAGCAGAGGGGTGTGCAGTTACTTTTTGCATGCCACGCATCTAGCCCTAAAGAACTGAGACATCTTCTCAAAGGGAAAAACATGGCAGCAAATGCAGTGATACCAAAGCCACAACCCCGTGGGCCCCTTGAGCCTCTCAAACTAAGCTGCCAGCTAGGGAGCTAACACTAGCTTTGGATAAAATACAGCTCTGGTAGAGTAATTAATTTTTTTCTTAACTAGGATTACATTAATTTTCAAGGACTAATGGAGTCCAGCTGTAATATGAAGAGTGGCTGCTGATATACAAAGGCACTTGTGCGTACAACATTATAAACACACACACACACACACAGACCTATAAAAAAGATCCACTATAACAGGATATTTTTAGTTTCTACAATGCTGCACTAAAAATACAGCCCCGGCTGATACATCATGGCAGAACTATTCTCTCTCTGTCCCTTCAGGAACAGTTTAAAACATTTATTTTTGTTTCCTTTTGCGATGGTCAGAGTAGAGAGAGAAAATAGCAACTCATTGATAAGAGGAAACGAGAGAGACATGAAAAATTGAAAACTACCTAAAAACTCATGGAGAGGTTTATTTTATTAGTTCTTAATAAATATCTTGCAGATTTCCTCAGGAAATACACCAGATCACATGTAAAATAGTTTGATACTGATGTCAACTGCATCAACATATGAAGTCTATTAGGGTGAAGCCACAGCAGGGTGATCAGCGTGCTGAAAAACTCCACAGTACTTTGGGGGGGGGGTATCTCACGGCCTTCCAAATTCTTCGAGAGGTAAAAAAGTCAGCCAAGACGCAGAGAGAGAGAAAGAGAGAAAAAAAGATCCCACATCCTGCTTTCAGCTGCCAGCAATGTGAAGTGCCCAGAGATTAATTCTACGTCTGGCCTGGAAATGTGACTTTAAAGCATGAGGGAGGGGAGTAGGGGGGGCGGTGAGGAGGAAAGAGGAAAGAGAAGGGCAGGCTAACTGAGGCTGGCAGCAGGCCACTAACCCCCTCCCAAGCCATGTTTCAATGTAGACAGAAGTAAACCCCAATAGACAGCAGCGCCTCAGCCTGCCAGGACCTTACACCAGCTGCGGCGCATCTCGCTTTCTCCACTCAGCCCCAAGTGCAGATGTTCCCTACAGCATCACTTCCGCTAGACTTTCTTTTAAAGAAATAGCACACATGTGGTGGTATTTCCACCCCTTCCCAACAGGGCTCTTTGGCTTAAGGGGCCTCAAGCAAGCAAGGTGGAAACTCTGATAGCAGGTTCCACTAAAGCTAAATGAGCTGTTCCAGTCTCCCTTGGAATGAGCTCAAGAGCACTAGTTAATTATTAGGAATGTCTTTATAAATTTGGCTTTCTATTGCCTTCAGAAAGAGGGGTCCCCATAGTTTGTGGCTAAGAAAAAAAGCTGAAGATTTTTTTTTTTTTTTTTGAGACAGAGTCTGACTCTGTTGCTCAGGCTAGAGTGCTGTGGCATCAGCCTAGCTCACAGCAACCTCAAACTCCTGGGCTCAAGCAATCCTTCTGCCTCAGCCTCTCAAGTAGCTGGGACTACAGGTATGCACCACCGTGCCCAGCTAGTTTTTTCTATATATTTTTAGTTGGCCAATTAATTTCTTTCTATTTTTAGTAGAGATGGTGTCTCGCTCCTGCTCAGGCTGGTCTCGAACTCCTGACCTTGAGCAATCCTTCCACCTCAACCTCCCAGAGTGCTAGGATTACAGGTGTGAGCCACCGCACCCGGCCTAGGCTAAAGATTTTAATCCTGGTTTCTCAAAGCAGTCTACTGGAGCTTTACTATCTCAAAGGGATTCTGATGACTTTATCATCATGGAAGTCATAAAGAATTTTTTTTTTTTAAGATGGGGTCTTGCTCTGTCACCCAGGCTGGAGTAGGCCCAATCATAGCTCACTGAACCTCAAATGCCTGGGCTCAAGGAATCCTCCTGCTTTGGCTCCTGAGTAGTTGGGACTATAGGTGCATATTTACACCTGGCTAATTTTAATTTTTTATAGAGACAGGGTCTCGCTATTTTGCTCAGACTGGTCTTGAACTCCTGGCTTCACGCAATCCTCCCACCACAGCCTCCCTAAAGTGCTGGGATCACAGATATGTAAAACTTCACCCAGCCTTTAAACAATTTTTAAATAATACAATTCCAACACATTAACATTTTCCCAGGCACAATTACTTAGCTAAAAAAAAGGCATACATTAAAAAAAAAAATTAACAATCTGGCACTTGACTAATTCTTAAAAAAATAATTAACAATCTGTTATTTTCTTTTGTATTTTATTTAAAAAAATTTTTTTTGTAGAGAAAGGGTCTCACTACATTGTCTAGGCTGGTCTTGTACTCCTGGCCTCAACCGATCCTCCCACCTCGGCCTCCCAGAATGCTGGGACTACAGGTGTGAACCACCATGCCCAGCCACCAATCAGGTATTTTTTTATTTGCCTAAACTCATTTTATGTACTTTCAGACCCTAGTAAATCAATCAATCATTATTGATTATACAATTATTATCATTGTTTTAAAGGTCTCACTGTGTTGCCCAGGCTAGAGTGCAGTGGCCCCAATCATAGTTCACTACAGCCTAGAACTCCTGGGCTCAAAGGATTTTCCTGCCTCAGCCTCCTGAGTGTCTGGGACTACAGGTGTACACAACCACACATGGATAATGATTATGTATCCTAGCCTTGAACACTGCTAGGAATTTGATAAAATGTCTTCCAGTCTCTTGTCCCCATGGATACATACTCCAGTTGAGGGATCTACCCATTTTATGAAGCTAAAATAGTTGTATTTTCAGGAATAGCTAAATATTCTCTACTTGGTCTATCAGGTTGTTATTTCTTCTGCAATGAAAAAGGAGTAAGACAATGAGCAACGTCAAAAGAAAACAAGATAGTTGCTAAACCCTCAAAACCAAAGTTGCTTCTTTTGAAATTCAAGTTCAAGAGAGGAAACATAATCTTCCCTTATGAGAAGAAGAGAAATAGTGGCAAACATACTATAGTGGAAAGGTTTAATTCAATAAACATTTGTTAAATGTCTTCTATGCACAAGGTACTAGATGTAGGAACAGGTTTAGAAGTGATTAATTCGCATGATATAGCAAGTAAAACTTCAAATATCTTTTTTATCATTACAATTTTTAAAAATGTTTCTTATTATGAAAATATTGTGATCATTACAAAGGACCACAAAAATACAGAAAGAAAAAACAAAAACAAAAGAAAGTTTAAAACACCCATAATTCTACCAGAGAATTATGGTTAAGTTTTGATGGATAGCCATCAAAAAATATATATGTATAATATATATTATTTTACTAAAATGTGATCAATCACAAATCATGAGGCCACATGACCTTCAGAGAAAAGAGAGATCACATTTTTGGCAGCTGACTTCCCCTTTCTTCCAAGAGTTAAGTACCCAGAAAACAGAAAAGTCATGGCCTGATTCTCCATACTGGGCAGGATATGTCTGTTCCACCCATACACCTCTCTCTGAGCTCTTAAGGCAAAGAAACTTCAAAAACATCTCCTCATCCTCTACCCTCCTCCTGCACATTAACTAGAGCCCAAAACAGGAAAGTGCTCCAACATACTACACACAGTAGAAATGCTGCCCTCAGCCTCCCTCAACATTGTTTCCACAGTCACACACTAACCAATGAAAAGGGCCAGAGATTATGAATAACACCTGTATTCAAATGTCTGGCCAAGTATGGTACCATGAGGTGGTGCTGCGTGAGCCCCTATCCCCTACTGGCACAGCCTACTCCCTTGCTATTTAGCTCAATAGATGGTTTAATCCAAGAGCATTTTCCTCAAAATAGAGATATATTTCCCCCTAACATTCTGTTATAGCACAGATGATTCACTTATTAGAAAAACAGGATAACCACAAAAGACATCCATATTCCTTCCCCCCGAAATGGCAAGCCAGCAAGACTACTCACCTACACACATACCCATGCCAACCTTCCAAGCCTGAGCTTTCCCAGCTGGTGAGTTTTTACATGGGGTGAGGTGAAAGATTTAACCCGGACAATGTAGTCCATGACAATTCCAACCCTACCTCACCCAAAGTAATATAGAAAAATGGGCTGACTCCTGGTTGGGAACTTTTATATCTGATGCAAAAGATAACATGTTCCTGTATTACTTAATTTAGCATGTAGGGCTCTTCACATTTCTGACGACCTGCATAAAATTACCCAACAAACAATGTTAGAATTCTCTCCAGCTGATGGAAATGAAAATACATTTGCGGAGCTAGAAAAAACTTCTCCAGTGGAGACCTTTTTAAGCCTAGGAGCAATGAAAATAGAGAGGAAGAGAATGACATATTTAACTACATAAAAATTTAAAACTTTTATACATTAAAAAAAAATAAACATAATAAAAACCAAACACAAATAAGAAATTACCAATGAATATAGCAAGGATTTACTATATTTACTATCTGTAAAGCTGAAATAAATTGGTAAGAAAGGCTGGAATATAAAAGTAAGCAGAGAACAAGACTACACAGAACCATAACTGGTTAATAAAACATAGGGGGGAAGGCCGGGCGCGGTGGCTCACGCCTGTAATCCTAGCACTCTGGGAGGCAGAGGCGGGCGGATTGCTCAAGGTCAGGTGTTCGAAAAGAGCCTGAGCAAGTAGAGCGAGACCCCGTCTCTACTATAAATAGAAAGAAATTAATTGGCCAACTAATATATATAGAAAAAATTAGCCGGGCATGGTGGTGCATGCCTGTAGTCCCAGCTACTCGGAAGGCTGAGGCAGGAGGATCGCTTGAGCCCAGGAGTTTGAGGTTGCTGTGAGCTAGGCTGACGCCATGGCACTCACTCTAGCCTGGGCAACAAAGTGAGACTCTGTCTCAAAACAAAAACAAAAACATAGGGGGGAAATGCCCATTCTCACTAGTAATCAAAGAAATACAATTTAAAACAAGACAGGTTAGAAGATAGCTTGGCAGTTTCTTATTAAAACTAAATATATTCTTACCATATGGTCCAGCAATGGTGCTCTTTGGTATTTACCCAAAGAAGCTGAAAACTTATGTCTACACAAAAACCTGCACACGGATGTTAGTAGCAGCTTTATTCATAATTGCCAATACTTGGAAGAACCAAGACATCCTTCAATAGATGAATCGATAAATAAACTGTAGTATATCTAAACAATGGAATATTATTCAGTGCTAAAAAGAAACAAGCTAGGCCGGGCATGGTAGCTCACACCTCTAATCCTAGCACTCAGGGAGGCCGAGGTGGGTGGATCGCTCAAGGTCAGGAGTTTAAAACCAGCCTGAGCAAGAGTGAGACCCCGTCTCTACTAAAAATAGAAAGAAATTAATTGGCCAACTAATACATATAGAAAAAATTAGCCGGGCATGGTGGTGCATGCCTGTAGTCCCAGCTACTCGGGGGGCTGAGGCAGAAGGATTGCTTGAGACCAGGAGTTTGAGGTTGCTGTGAGCTAGGCTGATGTCATGGCACTCTAGCCCGGGCAAGAGTCAGACTCTGTCTCCAAAAAAGAAAAAAAAGAAAGAAACAAGCTATCAAGTCATGAAAAGACACAGAGGAACCTTAAATGTATATCACCAAATGAAGGAAGTCAACCTAACAAGAATATATATACTATATGATTCCAAATATATGACATTCTGGAAAAAGCAAAACTATAGAGGTAATAAAAAGATTAGGGGTTAAAGGGGAGGGAGGGATGAACACAGAAGAGCACAGAGGACTTTTAGGACAGTGAAACTACTCTGATACTATAATGGTAGACACATATTATTATACATTTAAAACCTATAATGCATACAATACCAAGAGTAAACCTGAACGTATTCAATTTGAGTGATGATGTGTCAATATAGATTCATTGACAGTAATAAACGTACCACTCTGGTGCGGGATCTTGATAGTGGAGGAGGTTGTGTGTTTGGGAGGATGGGGGAATAGGAAGCACATGGGAATTCACTGTATATTCCATTCAATTTTGCTGTGAACATAAAATTGCTCTAAAATATAGAGTCTGTTTTTGATAAGGGAAGGTTTCCTTCTATCATTTATTCAACAAATATATGAAGGCCTACAATGGACCAAAGACTTATAAAAAATTAAAATAGGCTGGGCACGGTAGCTCATACCTGTAATTCCAGCACTTTGGGAGGCCGCGGCAGGAGGATTGTTTGAGACCAGGAGTTTAAGGTTACAGTGAGCTATGACTGCATTCCAACCTAGGCAACAGAGCAAGACCCTGTCTCTTTAAAAAAAAAAAAAGGCCTGCTGGAAGGTAGGTGATTGCTAGGCATTCTCAAATACTGCAGATAAGAGTGTAAGCTGGTATGACTTTTTTTTTTTTTTTTTTTTTTTGAGACAGGGTCTTGCTCTGTCGCCCAGGCTAGAGTGTAGTGGCATCATCATAGCTCACTGCAACCTGAAGCTCCTAGGCTCAAGTCATCCTCCTGCCTCAGCCTCCTAAGTAACTGGGACTACAGATGCAAGCCACCATGCCTGGCTAATTTTTTCTATTTGTTTGTAGAGATGAAGTCTTGCTCAGGTTGGTCTCGAACTCCTGGCCTCAAGCAATAATCCTCCTGCCTCAGCCTCCCAGAGTAGTAGGATTACAAGTGTGAGCCACCATGCCTGGTCCTGGTACAACTTTTTAAGAAAGTAACCTAGCATCGTGTACCAAAATGTTAAAAGACTTCAAACCTCAAAGGACTTCAAACTCTAACAACTGAGCTTCTAAAAATATATTCTAATAAAATAATATGAAACACAGATAAAAGTTTCATGTTTAAAGATGTCAAACACAGCATATTTATAATAGTAGAAACCTAGGGAGGAAAATGTCCAAAAACAGGATAATGATTAAATGAATGTTAACATATTCATAAGAACATTATTCATCCATTATAAATGTTTACAAAGAATTTTATAACTCTGAATACAATAAGTGAAAACAGTGGAATCAAGTATTTTATACTCAGCATCTTTTCAACTGTGTAAAAAAACCCTTAAATTTTCATACATAATGTAAGAAGGAATGTCATTGCCAGGAAGTTGGTTTCTACTTTATCTTTTTAGTACTCTGAACAAAACCCAAATCGTTAAATCTTTTTTTAAAAATTTAATTAATTTACATAAACAGGACAGAGTTGCTGCAGTAAGGAAAAGTAAAAATATGGTAAATGAGTAGAGAAAGAGAAATTTAAAAAAGTGTTTTGGGGCAGGAAGGACAAAAAGTAAATGATGAAAAGATTTAAGAGATAAGAAAGGACAAAAACTTGTGCTGTTCAAGAAATTTTGCTTTCCAGAGCCCCAAAGATATTGACTCCAGGATTAACAATAAATACTAAAGCACATTAATGTATTTTATATAGCGTCAGGATGCAAAATATGCTTGGAAATCATACTTTCAGGAAAATCACCTTAACAAAACACAAAGAAAGACAGTTCATGAGCAATAACTCAGTTAATGATGCCATTGGCCTTGTCATTCAACCTTTATTGTCCAGAGTAACTTGCTGACAAATTATTCTTTGACTTGAACAAAATTCAACACATGTTTATTGAGAACTTACAATGGGCCAGGCACTAATTTAGATGCTCACAACACATCAGTGAATAAAAGATCCCTATTGGCAGGGAGCTTACACTCTTACAGAGAAGTAGTAGAGGAAGAGAAATAATAAAAATATGCATAATAAGTAAATGAACAGGATGAAAAAAAATCAAGAGTGCAGGGTGGAAGTAAAGTACAGCAGTGTTAAATAGGGTGGCTGGAGTAGGCCTCATGGAGGTAACATGAAGCAAAGACTTATAGGAGGTAAGTTATTCACCAGGCAATGGCTAGATGCTAAACATTCTGAAAAAATAGCTAATGCCAAAGGCCCACAGGTGGGAGAATCCCAGCTTGTTAGAGGACCTGTAAGAAGGGCAGTGTGGCTGAAGCAAAGTAAGCCAGGGGGAGAAGAGTAGTGAATGAAATCAGAGAGAGGCTTCTCTGACATCATTCAGAGTAGTCAATGAAGTCAGAGAAGCCTCTCTAAGGGGTGGGAGGAGAGGTCCACACAGGAAAGGCTTGAAAATACTGTGGCTTTTACCGAGTGAAATGGAAAGCCAGTGGAACAGAGAGTGAGTGAGTGAGTGAGTGAGTGAGTGTGTGTGTGTGTGTTTTGAAAGGGGACAGGGAGGCTAGAGGAACAAGAAAGACCACTGAGGAGTTTCAAGACTTTCTGGACTATCTTCCTTTCCATGTTTAAAAAGAAGTTTTATCTACAAGGAATATTCAGGTCCATGGTTGCAGAGAGGTTTTTTCTTTTCCAATGAGGAATCTTGAAGAATGTGTCCAGGGCCTACAATTGTGTCCTTAGCAGGCATCTCAAAAATAATGATTACTAAACATTTCCCTCTGCTCATTGCCCTGACATGAGTTCTGGGCATCACCCTCTCTCAGGGGAGAGGTGAAAAGAGGTTATGCAGAACAGACAGTGATAACAGGATGACGTCACAGGTGTGCCTCAAAGAAGCCCCCAGTGAATTCAGCTCATAACCACTCTACAGTGATTTACTCTATGCTGCCAACGCCAGCTGGAGAAGGGATGAAGAAAGCTGACACAGCCATAAGCCCTGAGCAGGCACTGTAAGATCTTTCTCCCTCCAGTCTCCTGCCAACCCCTCCCCTCTTTCAACCACTGATCCTTGCCTCAGAAGCCAAAGTGTGAACAGCACGTGTCCGGATTTCAGAAACCTGCCCAGCAGTTGGAAATTCCCCGCAGCGTGTCAATTGCTGCATCTGCTGTTGGCACTTAGGGCAAGGGATCACACGGACATTTTCTGAACATAAGCTTCAAGATGGGAGTCTTATATCTGAAGAGGGGACTAAACAAGCCAGAACACTCCAATTACAGTAAATACATTCCTAAATATGTGACAATCTGCCTTCTGAAAAGGAAACCGAGATATACAAGCAAACCAAACAGCTCTAAGAACAGCAGTAGTCAAGAACAAAAGCACAGAGTACCCTGACTAATGGAAAGGATTTTATGGGCCAACAGGGTTCACCAGATATGTAATGCAATGTAGTTGAAACAAGAGAGTAGTCTTTTCCAGATCTCTAGCTCACACCCTTGTGGCAATAAATGGCTCCTATCACTTCAGCTGCAGCCTCCCCTTCACCTCCCTAATCCTTTTACCTTTCTTCCTCACCCAATTAGCCCTCTGAGCAAGTATTTCTACATGGAACACCTCCTGGAAAAATAAAAAAATGTAAGCCCAATAATACAATGTGCCACAAGAGTAGGCTATAAATGGGCAGAAGCTGGAAAAGGAAATAATCTTTGGAAGAGCAACCTGCATGCCCTTGCCACCAGGATATAGATGCCCTTCCTGGTCACTGGTCACACTGCTCACAGGCAGAGCTAAAAAAACAAAAAAAAAAGCTTGAGTCTGATGATAAAAATAAAAAAGGAATCACAGCATCACGACATTTCCACTAGTAATATGACAGGCAGACGAGAAACCTAGATCTACTCTCCAAATGAAATACTAATTATCCTGGAAAAGATATTTTAAAAAAATTTTAGGCCAGGTGTGGTGGCTCACGCCAGTAATCCTAGCACTCTGGGAGGCCAAGACGGGAGGATTGTTTGAGCTCAGGAGTTCAGAGACTAGCCTGAGCAAGAGCAAGACCCTGTCTCTACTAAAAATAGAAGGAAATTAATTGGCCAACTAAAAATATATAGAAAAAATTAGCCAGGCATGGTGGCGCATGCCTGTAGTCCAAGTAACTCAGGAGGCTGAGGCAGAGGAACTGTTTGAGCCCAGGAGTTTGAGGTTGACACCACAGCACTCTATTTGGGCAACAGAGTGAGACTCTGTCTCAGAAAAAAAAAAAAAGTTGGTTAGGGTCCAAAGTGCAACCCATCCCACAACACACTTGGATTCCTTGTATATTCAATACATAGTATGTATCTGGCCTAAACCCCACCCCTATCCCAAGCTATACATTTAGAATTTTACTCCTGAGAAAAGCTTAAAAAGAGCTTAGAAAAGGTAGCTAAAAGACCTGCTACCAAAACTGCCTCAAATAATGTTTCTTCTTCAGAATAAATCCATCCCAGGGCAAAAAAATCAAATTGAGAAGCTATAAAATGGCAACAGAAATAAAATATATAGCTCACATTAACCACGGGGCAACAATAGGATGTTGCACTTCTACACTCTACACAAAAGCAACCATGGACACCAAACCGCATGCTAACTGGGGCAAAAACAAAGACCATTTCTTCAACTGATATGGTAAGAAGATTAATTTTATTGATATGAATTTTCTCATTTCCTTAGCCTTTCATAACTGTTTCTCCTTCCCTATCCTAAAATAATATATTCATTCAGAAAACAACAAGGACCCTGGAAATTAACAGCTGGAAAGACAGGTAGGTCCCCTGACACACTTGCTCCTTTTAACTTTTTCTTCTTTTCCAGGGAACTACAGCTAGATCCATAAGCAGAGACTGTCTTAGAAAGAGAAATCTGTACTAAGCAGCCTGTTGATAGTTATATCTCCTCCATAGGAACAGAGGACAAAGCTTAAGTATGTATCCTTCTCTGGCCTGCCTTCTAAGCCTAACTTATTCTGACCTTTGAATCTACTTCTCACAAAATTCACTGGTCATGGGGGCGCACTCTCTGTTAATTTACTCTAACCTGAGTTGTCCTGAAAAATGAAGGTCAGGTAGCACTGATTACCTGTAGAAATCTACTCATGGATCCCTGGGGAAAGAAGCCCAAGGGTTTCTACCACTAGAGATACAGAAGGAGGAATGAAAGGGACAGTTTACACAGCTAAACTCAAGCCTAACCCCTTATGAAAGGTGGATTTCCTGTACAACTGTTCTGACAAGTGGAGGATTAGGCACTTCATACATTTTGCTTGGGTAAGAGACTTAGAAGTGAATTGCCACAGGGGAGAAAACAGCTTTTCTGAAGGTCTTTAAGACTGTTGTATACTAGAAGATAAAAAAATTTTTAGACTGTCAAGAATCTATCAAGAAAAAAAAAATAAAAAAAAAATTTTGATTGTGAACTGAGCTCAATTAGTCAACTCCCAACACAACAATGGCATGAAGCACCCCACACCTACAGGTTAAAGCTTTACCAGTCCCATAGAGACAGTAGTAGCTCTCTATCCATCTGGAGACTCACATGTGGCAGTCCCTATATCTCTTGTAATTCAGGATTACTCACATCATAAAAGGAAGCATAAATGATAATGAAAGGAATGCCAGTCTAGCTCTACCTCAATCCCAGCCCCTAAATATTCCCTAAGAGCAGGCAACACCAGCAGCACACATAAGAAGTGTCTCTTGGGTGCCCTCTTGCTGCCACCAGGGCTTTTCCGCAAAGCTGAAATGGAGGTATACTCTACGAAACTGGCAGAAAAGGAAAAGAGCAGAAAAAAGAGGGGGCCTGGGCACAGAAAAGGGAAGTTATTTCAGTGGTGGCCAATGAGTAACATCCAATGATTTATAGGAGGTATAATCCAATAATACAGTAAAATAAAACAGTGTGTGCCTGAGATGGTTTTGATTCCAAGAATTATAAAACATATTTTTTAAAAAGAGAGAACAAGATGGAGAGAGAAATGGAAGAGGAGGTGGGGGAGAAGGCCAGATTGGAGCAAATTGGGCACAGATGGGGGATGCAATGGAGTTTTAGTGATGCCCTACCACAAATGTTGCTTCAATTTTTCCTCTTCAAGAAACGTGAGTTTTATTTCCTTAAATTACATATTTTTTAAAAAATTAAAATTCTTGGAGTGCTTGTGGTTTAGATCAACAGCTCATCCTCCAGAATCACATCAGCCAATCAGATGGCTCCTGAAGTGTTAAATACTGAGGCCCTTTCTCCCTTTAGGCTCAGCAATGCCTTAGAGAGATTACCAATTGTGACATCACTCTGGGAACCACCTATCTCACCACTAGCTTTGGACATGAGCCAGGTAAGGAACACATGGCTCAATGAGAACTGGCTTTCCCAGAACTGTGGCCTTCCTTGCCCATGTACTCAATGAATACCTAGTGCCTAATAACCAGGCACTATGCCAGGGTCCCGAAATATCCCTTGTCCCATCCCTCAAATTTCTAGACTTTCTGTAGTCCCACTGAAGCAGGATTGGCATAGGGCCCATGTGAGAGGAGATAAAAGTCTCACCAATACACCTGAACCCATGAGTTTTAAGATCACTGCTGAGGCCTGAAAGTTTAGTTGGCTAAATAATGTGGCATAATTCAACCTATTTCTCCCTATGAGAAACGTGGGAAAATCTGACCTCACAACCTCTGCATCCATGAGCAAAGGGAGGGAAAACCACAACCTAGGAAAAGGGGAAAGATATCATTCTCTCACCATCATCTAAGCTTTTCCTTCTATTCTGCCTTCTGCAGTGTCCAAAGATTTTGGCAAGTTTGGAAAGTAATCACACTAAAGTGTTAGTAACAATATGATTTCCATCCCTGGACTACTGATATTGTGAAAAGAGGATAGTTATACAAGGGTAGCACTGAACAAAAAAAGAATGATGCATGACAGCATTAGAGGCATCAGCAAAGAACATACTTTTTAAGTAAGGATGTCTCTGTTGCTCCCTGAATTATACTCCTTAGGTACTGCATCTATGGGAAAGGCTCAGGTACAGATTGAGAGGATTTAGACCATAAGGATTTGGGCCATAAGATCACCTCTGCTTCAGGCTGGAATGCTCCTTCTCCAGAGTCCAGGAACTGACATATGCAAACACCCACCCAGAAGGACACGTCCAAGAAGAAATGGAAAGAAAAATGATGGCCCAGATGTTCTGTAACTTGCAGTGACTGCCAAATCACCACAGACCCCAAGCACCTGGGAGGGCCAGGCAGCATCAGGCCCTCACTTCCTGGTTTCAGGCAGCCAGGGACCCACGGCCAGGTGGTGACTCCGACAGCATGCAGACTGGCCTGGAGAGAACCTTTAGAAGGGCACAGGCTGACGGGACTTGAGGGCTGAACATGCAGGGCTGATTTATCACTTCCTTACTCATAAAAATGTGATTCAAACTGCTGCTGATTAGTGAAGGATTTAAATCTTTACCCTCTCCCCAACCCCCTTCCCTCTCCACCCCCGGCACAGATGCTGCTTCTCAGCCACAACACCCCCTTCTTGCCACTGTCCATGCAAGCACAGCACAGGGGCCCAGAGAAGATGACTCATGTGCTGGGAAATGGAAAAGTGCATCTTCCCACCAACCAGCCCTGCTGAGTGCTCTGTTCACCCCTCTCCCAATGGCAGCCCACACAGTGGGGTCTGGATGGCCGCCTCAGCTGCACACCGGGTACTTGGCAGCACGTCCACAGAGCTCTCTGTCCTAGCTGAGTGTTATATCCTGTGGCCTGGGCCGTTTTTCCCTGAAACACCCTGGAGCCTCTGACTACTTCAGCTTACAGTCTTCTTGGCCCCAACTGCCTCATGGAGGTGAGACTCAGGACAAGGTTAGTAATGAGAAGTAGGGTCTCAAGTACTGGCTTTTACACATCTTTCCTGACTAGAGGGTCCTCATTACGACCAATCATGGAAGACTCCTAGAAAAAGTACCTTGGCCTCAAATAGGGAAATGACTCTTTCTTTCTCTGTACTCACCATCTCGCCTTCCTTTCACCCATATTTTCTTAACCTTTACTTAATAGGTACAAGAAAAGGTGGCCCATGAAAAGGCCAAGATATTCCTTTTCATGAAGCAAAAGCTGCTAAAAGCAGATGCTTCACAGGTAAGAGCTGTAGGTCCTTTACATTCACACCGATAGAAGCCACAGGCCATTTGTGCTAGAAAAATACCTTGGCAGAGCCTGAAGCTCTACAACAGGCAGCTCACTGAACTCTGGGTTGTTTTTAGTGGGAGGTAGGAAAATGAACAGGAGGGCCCGTTTCCAGAGTCCAGCGAGCTTCCTACTTGACAGCAGAATGTCCCTCCCCTTTGAACTTCACATGCTTACCGGCATAGCACTTTACAAACTTTATTTCCTTTTTTGTGGAAGCCAGTGCTGCCTCTTAGGACTTCATGCTTCCTCAGAGCCATTTAAGCAAATAGCCATCTCAGGAATAATTAGCCAAGTTCCAAAAGGCCCCTAAGCCTCTGCATCTTGCCTTCTGATGAGAATTCTAAATGCTGTGGCAGCCAGCATGAGAGGAGGAAATCCTCTAGGATTCAGATCCTAGAGGGCTGAAAACCCAGGCAGACTAGGAGAGGACTGTGTAGAGTCCCAGGAGGAGCCACGTTTCAAGGGAAAGCGTGGCACACTCACTCATCAGGGAAGAAACTTCCCCACCACCAGCAAGCTGAAGCACAATCCTCAAGTACAAATGGGAAGGGAAATACATTAACCTCAGGGTAAGAGAAAGCACTAAGAAAAGGTGCAACCAGAGAACCAGCAACACTCTGTCCAGAAACGCCAGATTTGTTTTACAGCAGAGTCTCTATGGGGCAATTCCCACTTCCTGGCATCTCAATATCCTTCTTGCCCTGAGACCAAACACTCTCTGCCAATGCTCTGAAATGATTCCTTGGCAGCATGGACCAAATTTTGTTTCGCTTGCAAACAAACAACAAATAATGCTGCCCCCATGCTACATATTCTATCAAGTCAAACCACATCATCCTTCCCTAAGTGGGGCAGAGGGCAGGGAAGGGATCCTGGTAACATTTTTGGACTCTGACCTGGTCACCAGAACATTTAAAAACCCTGCCAATCTGCCCTTCCCCCCCTCTATTCCCCTCTGCCAAAAAACCCCAAAGAGTGTTCAGAAAAACATTTCAGACTGCACACCAGTATAATAGCCAAATTCAGGGCCTGGTGGCTTTTGTGCTTCCAGATTTGAATCACCAACGCTCATCAATTCTCTGTTCTTACTCCCTGGCAGGCTCCCACAAGGGATATCCCATAGGGAACTAGACTTTTCCATATTGAACAAACAGGGTACATGAGTCCTGAAACAGCTATTCCCAATCCCTGCCAAGCGTATGGTCTCTGCAATGAAACATTTCAGCAATGCCTCTCCCTTGGGAGAGGCTCTGGGTCTGCAGCCTCCAAGAGGCCTTCCTGCTGCCTTTAGAATAGCCAGATGTGCAACAGCATCTCTGCATTTGCAAATTAAGCTCTATACCCATGATTCCCTCCTTCCATCCCACCCAAGCACTAAAGAGTCATCTAGATTTCAGAGAGTAAACTCAGTATCTGAAAGGAAACGGTGAGGAGGGTTGTGTGTGTGTCTCTGTGTATGTGTATGTGTGTGTTGCAGGAGGTGGAGTGAGGTGTGGGTCGTGGTATTTGTAGCACAGAAAAGAAGCTAAATCAATCTCTGTCTAAATGAAGAAATTGGACATTCCTTACCTTTTAACTGGGAGTTGTGCACAGCAAACATGTTGATGGTCATAAGCTGCAGCATGCGGGTACTTCCAATAGGAGAGGGGCTATGCTGCAGCAATACCTGGAACTCCTTGAGGACCTTGTCAGCCACTGCAGGGAATGTCTCCATCCTGCAGATACAGAGAGCCCATCAGTGAAGCACATCCCCAAGAGCATTTGGTGTACATACATGCACGCGTGCACACACACACACATACACTCTCTCTCTCTCTCAAAGCAGACAACCAATGGCCAGGACATTTCTTTGCTACTTTCACAAACCTTCCTGGTATCCTGCAATTTTTGAACAAATTTGAGAGAAAGGAGTAAAGTTTTCAGGGTTCAGAGATGGAAATAACTCGATGTTTGGATAAATCACTGTGATTTATTATCCATTGGTATGCTATTTCCTAACCCCTGGCAGTAACTGGATTCGAGCTGATATCAAAGTTTCTCTCTGAAACCGTCAGTTTTTCTAAATAGTGAACAAATTTTCTTTAATCTCCAAACTTACATAGTCCCCAAACTGTTTGGTATGAGACTATATTCTATAAAAACAGTTACATGAATCTAAAGATTTTTTACTATAGGGTTTTTTTGTTTTTTGTTTTTTTCAGGAAAGCAGACACAGTTCTGCTGTTATCTTCTTAGGTATTATCACATTAATTGTTTCACCTAAGGATCCCAAATTTCCCCTTGAAGAATCCCTAGACCTAGAGCCCCCATGATCTGTTTCCGTCTTTCTTGTGTTACTGTCCTCCTCCCCCTCAAAAGCATCTGCTCATCAGGGTTTGTATGTTTTCAGGCCAGTAGAAATATAATGCCCTGGCCAACTGCCACTCCCAATACAGGAAGAGTCCGTAATGTAGGGAGGCAGAAATCCAGCCAGTGACCTAGGACTCCTAAGGAAAGGTCATTCGAAGCACTGCTTGCCAAATGTGGCCACTGGATCCCAAACAGTGGTGCATGCCTGGAGCTCCTTTGGCAGTAGGAGGAACAAACCACAGCTGAAGTCCTCTGAAATAAAAAGCAAGTTCAAACTTGGTGCTAGAGAGAGGAACCAGGCACATCAGCTATAGGGCCACGCTAAACAATTCATGGTCAGTAAAGTATTTTTTATCTACCCTCTCAGGCTCCCAAGCAAATACACTGCTTATGACATACTTGAGGGGTGGGAGCAGCTCTAGGCTGGACTAATAAATAGCTTCTGGAAAGTCACATGGAAGGTAATCCTCCTTAAAAGATACAAAACAGGCTGGGCGTGGTGGTTCATACCTAGCACTTTAGGAGGCCTAGGAGGCCGAGACAGGAGGATCACTTGAGCCCAGGAACTTGAGACCAGCCTGGGCAATAGCGAGACCCTGTTTCTACAAAAAATAGAAAAATGAGCCAGGCGTGGTGATGCGCGCCTATAGTTCCAGCTACTTGGGAGGCTGAGGCAGGAGGATCGCTTGAGCCCACGAGGTTGAGGTTGCTGTGAGCTATGATGACGCCACTGCACTCCAGCCCAGGCAAGAGAGTAAGACCCTGTCTCAAAAAAGAAAGATACAAAACAGTTTCATGTCCTAGAGAAAGGTGCTTCTGGTTTCACCCGAACCTTGGCCCTTCCCCAGTGAGTAGTCCCCAGATTAGAAAACTCCAGAGTTTTCTGGAATCTTGGCAATCTTCATTCTTTGCCCTTGGATGGCAACTCCTATTACTGACCCTCTGGTGCCCAGAAGTCACACCACAGCTATGGGTCAATTACAGTTTACATTCCAGTTCCCTCTCTGCTGAGCTGTCCTCATTTTCATTGGCACAAAAACATGCCATGCATTTGCTTCCCCCCCCACATGCCATTTCAAGTGCCCCCCCCCAAAACAAAACAAAACAAAACTCTTTTTTTCTGTCTAAAAAGTTTCAGAGCCGTTAAAACTCTTGGTAGATTTGGAATGGCAGAGAGTGATATGTTTGGGGCTGGATTGGATCCATTTTTCCCCATGGGCTATAACAAAGGTTTCATTTTAAATCCTGACACTGTGCAGTACTCTTTCTGGTCGGAGGTGGGGAGGGGGGCTAGCACTTCTCATTACGAGAATAGCAGAGTTTACTCTGCTTGAAAAGCAGCCACACTGGGCAAGTTTCAGAGCCATGTGTCTCCGTGTTGAAAGGCAGTAGAGAGCCAGCACAGAACGACAGGACAGAATTGTCACGTGGGACAGTCTTACTTCGAAGCTGTGTCTGAGGTAGCCTCTTCCCTGGGGTAGGAATTGAAACAAATTCATTAACACTTTCTAGGTTAGACTGAAATCTTGAACGACCACCAGGCCAAAAGTCTACATTTTCTTTTTTAAAAAGTTTTCAAAAATCCTCCCTTTGCCTTTCAACCAGTTCAACATGATAAAAAGAAAGAACAAAAAAAGCAAATGCATAAGGATATAAGTTAGAGTACTTTCAAATGCGAGGGACGTCGGATATGAGGGAAGGTGGATCTACTCAGACAAAATCAGCTTTGTTAAATAATAACTGAGAGAAGCACAGATAAGAGTCCTCCTCTGGGCTCAATAACAAGGTTTCTAGTTCCTAGTTTTATAACTAAAATGCTGTCTGATTCTGGCCCTGTAAGTAGTTTTATGTCTTTTTCTTTGAGAAATAATCTTTGCTCCACCCCATATTATAGATGAAAAAAGCATACTTACATATGGACACATAAGTATGTAAATGCAGTAAAAAGATTTGGAAGAATATATAATCTGTGTCTAGTATTATCCCTTCGGAGGGCAGCAGAGGGGTTGGGGAGAGTTAAAAGAAATTTTAGCCTTACCTTTAATAATATACTTTCATAAGGATTTCTAGATATTACTTATGTAATAATTATAAAATTTTAGCCAAGAAGAAGAAACAACAGAAGTAACAGCAATAGAGTAGGAAGAGGAAAAAAAGAGAGCAGCAAAAAATTGGAAGCAACCTAAAATGCCCAACAATAGATGATTAAGATGGCACATCCATACAATTGAATATTATTTTTTAAAGCTGCATTACATTTTTTAATCATGTGGGAAAAAATTCAATGTATACTAAATGATCCCTTCCTTACACATTTGTAAAAATAATAAAGTGTGTATGTGATATAGAGAGAAAAAAAGACTGAAAAAATATACACCGAATATTAATGGTGGATAGACATCTCTGGGTAATAAGAATATGGGTAATTTTTTATTTCTTCTTCTTTGCTGAGTGGTTTAAATATTTTACAATGAGCACTGTATAGTAAGAAAAAGGTTCCCCGTAATGAATATTTCTTACTTTTGTATTTAAAAACATTTGCTAATTTTAAATACAGATCAAGACATAAACATTATATTTTTAAAAATTCAAAGTCCAAAATAAATATATCAGTCTTTGAGTTCCAAGAGACTTTGAAGCTGTGCAAAAAGCATGACTAGGCAAGCAAGTAAAAACTGAAGTGGTAACTTTAACCATGGCAATAACGGGAAGCAAAATTATTCTACTTGTCACAAATTAAGAGTCTGTAGGCTGCTGGCTTCCCAGCCTCTCTCAGTAGAGTCCAAGGGCAGGTCTCATCTGCCTCTCCCCAGGAAAGCATCTGTCTGGCAGGAGCCATGCAGCACCCCTGACTGATTTTTCTCCCTGAGTCTGAAAGGCTCTGTCCTTATTCTTTAAAACCTGAGAAGACACAATCACTTTCAGGATGTGTTTTACTGACTTAAGCGGCTGCTTTGCGAAGTATTCTCTAGAGACACCTTGTCTCATTTGAATGGCAGTTTCAAGAAACTAATCTTTCAGATAACACTGGGACCTAGACCCAGGAGTGACTCAGATAGTGACTAACAGGGCAGGACTCAACCACTTGATGGTAAGAGACACAGCTGAGCTAGACAACATTCTCTGCAGAAAAGAATCAAGCTCCTAACTTTTCTTACCTTTTTAATTTCTAAAAACTGAGCAAGATAGGAACAACCCAAGAGCACAAAACAAAACAAAACACACACACATACAAACCCAAAACCCCACAAACTAACCAAAAAACTAAGCTTGTGACAGAGTAGAGATGAGAGAAAAAAAATCATAGTGCTTTAGAACATAAGACTGGGATGGACCTCAGAGATCATCTATTTAAACCACTGATAAGGAAACTGAAGCCCACAGAAGCTCTGACTCGTTTACTACTGAGGGCAACTAACTAGGAAGTGGTGAAAAACAAACTCTTTGGCACTTGACTTCATCTAAAGGTCTGAACCTCTTGTCAGCTGATGCTGAGTAAGAAGACTTGTCTTGCACACAGTAGGCATTCAGGTATATATTGATGCAATGTGGAGCACAGGCAGAGAGAAGACCAAGCCTAGCAGAGTAGTGTCGGGGCTTTTCTCAAAAGGCAGGCGGACAGTGATGTGCCTTCAGCTGCTCTCCATTACAATCTCCTCACTCTTAATTCATTTTCAACGCCTCCTACATTTCACATCTTCTTGGTAATTAGGCAACAGTCCATGATGTTGTGTGTGGCTTGGGCTCAGCACTGTTCTAGTCTTACAGACTTCTATAGTTCCTTTTTTCCCCAATAGAAACATTATTGCTGTTTCTGCCTTCCAGAATAAATATGGGACTCAATTTTCTTTTACCTCCAGGACAGCATAAAGATTCACCAAGAGGGTAAAGTGCCTAGAATTGACACACATTTTCCTCATTGATACCATAACTCATTTTTTATAAAGATAAAACTGAACTGGCTTTGTCTTTTTGACAATAGAGTATGTTACATGCAGGAATGGAAGAGATTCTGCAAAATAATCTAGACCACAGTAAACCACTTCAGACAAATGAGATAATCTATTCCTTTTTAAAGGCCTTCAAAGAAGACATTTCTCAATTTTCTTACACCTAACCCAAATTTCTCCAGATGCAACATAAGCCTATTTTCTCTTACTATCATCCTATAAAAATCAAGACTATTGGGCTATGACTCTTTTATATTTAAATACAGGGCACCCAACAGCTGTCTCTAAGTATTTTTTACCTTAATTTTCTTAAGATTGATATTTCCTCTTAAATCTCATTTTTTGGCTTTTTAATCATTATTATGGTTCTTTCTAAAGCTTCTTCCAAAACACGTATCCAAATATGAGAATTTTAAAAGTGGAGAAAATAACAGTCGAATACTTAATCTGATAAAAATATATCCTAAATATTCCTATATTCTGGGGCATGATTTTATAACTTTTCTAGCCCCCAAAGTCTCTAACAGAGCAAAAAATACCTAGAGTAGTGGCTCTCAATGAGAGGCAATTTTGCTCACCAGGGAACATTTGGCAATGTCTTGAGACATTTTTAATCATCACAATTTGGCAAGGGAGGTGTGCTGCTGGCATGTGTTAAAAGAAGACAGGGATGGTGCTAAACATCCTACAATGCACAGGACAGTCCCCCACAACAAAAGATTATCTGGCTCAAAATGTCAATAGTGTTAAGGTTGAAAAATCCTGACTTAGAGCAACATTGTACAAGAAAATTTAAAGAACAAATATAGGCAAAGGAAAAAAGAAAAAAAACTGAGTGAAAGGGTAGTAAGGGAGAGAAAGATGAAAAAAAATGATAACTAAAAAAGATGGTCAGGTGTAGTGGCTCATGCCTACAATCCCAGCATCTTGGGAGGCTGAGGCGGGAGGATCGCTTGAGGCCAGGAGTTCAAGACCAGCCTGGACACAGAGCAAGATCTCATCTCTATAAAATTTTTTTTTTAAAATTAGCCAGGCATGGTGGCACACCCCTGTAGTCCTGTCCTTGCTACTCAGGAGGCTGAAGCAGGAGGATCACTTGAGGCCAGGAGTTCCAGATTGTAGGGAGCTATGACTGTGCCAATGCACTCCAGCCTGGATAACAGAGTGAGAGTGAGACCCTATCTCCAAAAAAAATAAAGAAAGAAAAATTTTAAAAAGACAAGGAGCAAAAGTACCATCAACTGTTATTTTAAGTGTAGCAGAACAGTATTTCCTATTATGATGTGTTATTTTATAAGATGATATTGACATTATCCTATCTACCTTGTAACTACAGCTTTGGATTACTCACTAGTGACTGGCTTGGATCTACTATAACCTATTAGAATGCTAGATTCTTCTTTCACAATCTATCCATTTTTTTATAACAATTCACTCATTCATAAAACAAATATGAATTGAGCATCTTCTATATACCAGGCACCAGGGAAACAACAGTGCTAGGCAAAAACTGCCAGAGTGGATGGAACTTACATTGGCATGGGGTAAAAGGGGGAGATGGGAGCTATCAACGCATCTAGTTTATTTTCCCTAAGTGAATTACTTCACATTTATTTCTACTGATAGAGATTCAATTACTGGCATTTCTCCAATTTTCCCAAGTCATTCTGAATTCAAAACTACCCTTGCAATGACCATCACTGTCACTCCTGCCCAGGTTGGTGCCAAATCAATATGTACTAAGCACACTTTCTAGTTCGCCATTCATGGAGCAGTGTGTTTCTTCAAGAAGAACCAAGCCTTTCCACTTCTCAGAAAAGTACAAAAGTATGTGGAAACTCACATAGCTTCTACTCCTACTAAGAAAGCCTTCTAGAGCATTACAGATAAATTTGCAACATTATGACAGAAAGTGAAAGCAAAACATTGACAGTAACTGGGGGGATTTATAATCGGAAACAAATCACCTCAAAGGGTAGCTCACAATAAAACCTCCAACTCAGAAAATATCAAAATCCATTAGAAGACTGGTCTGGGAGCACTGCCATCTATTCCTCTTTTCCTGTACTCAGAGAGATTCTAGGTTAAAGAGGCACTCGGCAGATATCTGCTCTCCTATGCAGGTATTAAGTCAGGCTTTAGGATCACTAGTTTTCCACAGTGAGGGAGAACTCTGATCCACCAAAGAAATACTCAATACTCGATCTCTTTCCAGGGACTTAAGTGATAAAGTAATAGTGCACACACTATCTTCCCTGAGATTTATATGGAAATCCACAGTAGATGGTGAAAGCATATAACAGTCTTGGTATTTACTGAGACCAGCAATATGGTACAAGGAACTGAGCAAAGAAGGAAGGGGTATGGATCAGAAGGACATGGAGGAAAGAAAATGTTACTCCTGTCTTTGAGGGAAAATTAGTGGACACTATTCTCCCCAAGGACCCTGACAGCTGTACCCAGGGATTTAGCATGACTGCCTTGAGAAGCTCATTAAGGGTTGAACTGGAAGGCAGAGGAAAGAGAAACCCAGAGGGATAGGGGTGGGGGTTGGGAAAAAGACTGTTTAAGGGTGGGGGGGGGATTAGTAAAGGTAGAGAAAGAAGAAACAGAGAGATGGAAAGTAATATTTCCCAAACTTCATGAGCACAGTAGGAGAGTGAAAGGAAGGGAAGAAAAGGTGGAGGCCTCTAAGAATTCACACCCTGTGCCCTCAGTTACAAACACAGTCTAGTTGCTAACAATATTAAATTCCAAAATGACTTGTAATGTAGGAAAATAAAATAAACATCCTGCACACTTACCCAATCCGGGTAAACAGCTTCCCATGGGCATGGAGAAAACTGAGGATGAACCTTTTGTTCAGCTGCATGGGAAAAAGGGAGAGGAGAAAACAATTAAACTTTCCCCAGTTTCCTGTTACTGAACAGAGTCCCCAGTGACACAATAACCTGGCCAGGGTCTAAGGGGTGGGCACTAGGGATGGGAACCAAATGGACAGGACCAAACTCTCACACAGACCCAGGGCACATGCCCAACAGCTGCCGCTCAGCTGAGCCAAGATGACAGCCAGCTGAGTGAGTGAACAGCACCCTCTGCTGGCAATAGCACCTGGATGCAGAGAATTTGAAACTGAATCAGAACTAAGCATAATATAAAGAAAGGTGGCCTGTAGCTGTGATCTAAGAATCACTCAGGCCTCATCATGATGGAAATGAAACTCTGACAGAAGCAAGTATAACAATGATTTTGGAGAAGTTTCTGATCTTATTTATGAGCTATTTTTCTACCTACCCAGGAAAGCAGAACTCCCTTTTGATTACCAAGAGTAAGATAACTCATCACTACCTATCTTATTGAATTGTACTTCAACAGCTTTTAAAAGTTCTAGGTCTGAAGCTGAAAATTCAAGTGTGTACAGGGGCCAGGCATAAAGTAGACTGGTAAAGACAGTAGCAACCTATGGCTATTCCACCCTAGTTCTGGCCAAATGCTCTGTGTGGCCCCAAGCTGGAAACTGGAACCTGGGTTTTATGTGAAATTCTCTGGCTCTTAAATGATGACCACTAATGAAAATAATTTAAACATTAAGCAAGTCAAAAACACACATTTGCCAGCCACATCTGGCCCATGAGCTGTCCATTTACAATCTTGGTTCAAGGTTCTAGAAAATCTATTTCCATCAAAACCAAAAGAGCCCTCTGAGCAATCAAGGGAGGGAAAAAACAATTCAAATCCAAAGAAAGTGGAGACAATCTAAAGACCAAACCTCCTTGTCATCCCCCCTTGTTTCCTAGAAGCAAAATATTCAGGGCCCTGTAGCTAGGTAGGAAGAGGGATCAAGAGTCTTGAACTCAGGACAAGGTGCTTTCCAGCACCCCTGAAAAGTTTGCCCAAAGAGGAAAAACTCTTCAGGTTTATCCCATTGCAAAACAGAACACCAATCAAACTGTGGCAGCTCCATCTATTTCATATGAAAGCTAAATGTGGGAAAAGAGGTACATTCTCACTTCACCAATGACTTCAAGATCAAACTCTGCACACAAGCTCCACATTTTATTTTTGCCTTAAATGAATTACATTTAATCAATAATACTAAATCAACACTAATTTATGTATTAATAGTTTTAAAAAAGCTCAAGACACTTCATTGAAGATAACCTGTCTTATACAGCAAGGCAAGTCAGGGCTAGAAGCACTGGGTTCCATCAACAGAAGGCAAAGGTGAGGAACAGCCGCAAAATAAATTGCCAATGGTTATACCAACATTAGCAAAACCTGGCTAGAATCCAGGTCTCTTGATCTACTAACAGAGGAAGATGGTGAGAAACAGGGACCTTCGCATGAAACATACCTGTGTTTAAGTCCACCCACCTCTGCCCATACCTGCTATGTGACATCAGGCAACTGATCTAACTTCCCTAAACCCCAGTTTTCCTTTCTACACAGTGGAGATAAATATACCTATATGTTAATGGATTGTTGCACTGATTAAATGAGGTAAGGCCTACAAAGCATGCTTGACATGTTGTAAACACTCAGTTATTCTCTAAACACTCTCTCCTAATAAATGATAAAACAAGTGATCAAATACTAACAACTGGAGAATCCAGGAGAAGTATTATGTGGGAATTCTTTGTATTATACTTACAACTGTTCTATAGGTATAAAGTTATTTCAAATAAAAAGGTAAAAATATACATTCTGTATTCCTATTTTAACTCAATTATCCCTTTTCTTATAGTTTTCAATTATAAACTGGTTAACCCATTCATGACCATGGTTATATTTATCTTTAAAGGGTACTCTGGGGGCTTGGGGGGGGATAGAGGGTATTCTAGTAGGGACAAAACAATACTAACACACCTCATTCAAGTCTATTTATTCCCTAACTCTCTGATTATCCCCTAACTCAGAAATTTAAGCAACTTTAAACCAGTAAATAGCAGAGTTAGAACTTGAACCTAGGCCTTCAGATTCCAAATACAGTTATTCTTCTCTTATCCTACACCTATCTTGGGATGAGAACTGGTGAGCTGATTTAACGAAGGGCTAATGGAGGAATAAGAGCAACTAAAAAGCAGTTTAAGTTTTGCTTTTAAGTTTTCCTTACTGATTGGGTAGGAAATACTATTTGAACCACCATGGCTCCTAGAGTAAAATAGAGGTCCAAGAGGTTTGGAACATCTATGCTTCTATCTGTACTTTCCAAAGATCCTTCTCTTAAGATAGGAGATGAAGTCTAATTATCTGAATACATACTTACCACGATCATATTTTACTGTACACCTAGTAAAAAGTGAATTTCAATTCACTGTTTTTCAACTAGTGGGAGTGAAGGAAATCTTAGGGAACTTTTTCAAACTATACACAAATTCTCCTTGACCTTGGTTAATGAGAACCACTGCTTTATTTTTAGTCTGAAAGTATCTGTCACCCTAAACATAGTTTCTTTTTGTTGCCACCAATAGCATTTCAATTAGGAAAGGAGCCAAAAATGTAGATGCTATTTATTTTATTTTATTTTTTCTAAGATGCCTGAAGGGGTAGCATAGATGCATCCTACAGTTAAGATCTGTTGCATGGAAGGAGCAGATTTGTTATATGTTTACAAAAATGGGCCTAAACATGACAATATGAACTCAACAAGCACTGAAGCAAGCCTTTGGAGAACTCTAAACTTGATAGCAAGTCCACAGTCTGGAAAGCCTCCATCTGACCTTCCTCCCTCTCCAGCAACACATTACCATGGACTGGCTCCTATTTCTGCAACTTTTTTATTTTTAACAATACACCTAAGCTGGGTATGGCGGCTCACACCTATAATCTCACCACTCTAGGAGGTCAAGGTAGGTGGATCAATTGAAGCCAGGAGTTTGAAACCAGCCTGAGCAAGAGCAAGACACGCTCTCTACAAAAAATAGAAAAAAATTAGCTGGGCATTGGTGATATGCTAATTAGCTACTCATGGTAGCATAGTCCCAGCTACTCAGGAGGCTGAGTCAGGAGGATCACTTGAGCCCAGGAATTTGAGGTTGCAATGGGCTAGATTGTGCCACTACACTCTAGCTAGGGCAACCAACAGAGCAAGACTGTATCAAAAACAACAACAAAACTCCAGTACACCTAGATAGTCTCCCTTGGGTAGAGAAAGAAATATTACTGCTTAAACTGTGAGACTATCTGTTTCCAGATCTTTCTAGCACATTTACATACTGTTCACCAGAAACTAAAAACTGCTTCTTGAGTGGGGCCCTGACAGGCAGTGCTGGCTCCTTAATTCCATTCCCATACCAATTCCTGAACTTAACTCAAGAGACACTAATGGCAGTAATCAGATGGGTAGGTCTCTGAAAACTCACAATAAAGTCTGTCTTGTCATTACTGTGGCACTATGAGTAACATGTTTTGGGTCAGGTGCAGTGGCTCACACCTGTAATCCTAGCACTCTGGGAGGCCAAGAGTGGGGAGGATCACTTGAGGTCAGGAGTTTGAGATCAGCCTGAGTAAGAGTGAGACCCCCAACTCTACTAAAAACAGAAAAAATTAGCTGGGTGTGGCGGCCCACGCCTATAGGCCCAGCTACTCAGGAGGCTGAGGCAGGAGGATCACTTGAGCCCAGGAGTTCAAGATTGCTGTGAACTATGATAAAGGCACTGAACTCTAGCCTGGGCTACAGAATGAGGCTCTATCTAAAAAAAAAAAAAAAAAAAAAAAAAAAAAAAAGAGTAACATGTTTTGGATTGTTCCTCAATTGTAAAATGGGATTTCTACCACTGACATTACCTAGCTCAGAACTGAAAGGATGAAATGAAACAATATAAAGTACTTTGAGGAGTAAATGTTTTAGACAAGCCCTGGAAATTATCACTTAAAATTGCATCTTTAGTGTTTTGTGAACTGTGGAGCAAGGAAGGAGAAAAAAGCTGCTCAGAGGCAGCAATACAACACAACAGAGCACTACAACACAGGGGATTCTGAAATGTGCCCGATTTAAATTCCTATATAGTTGTTCCTTCTTCTAAATAGTCATGTGGAAAACTGAATTTCTGAAAAGTGAGGCATTTTAAGGATAGTAGGGATACTCAGTTTTTAAAGGAATTCCAAGTTGCATTTTTAAAGTGTTTAGGGGGAACATAAATTAACATTCTCTTATCTGTCTGGAATGTCTCTATTTTTACATACATGAAATATTTTTTAAAAAACAAAACTTCATTGCATTTTTAAAAGGGGGCTCTATCCTCTTAGATACAAGACAACATAGGTGGAGACCAAAAATTTCACAAGTACCTATTAGTAAAATGTCCAGAACTTTCAGAGCACTCAGTCAAAGACCATTTATCAGTCTCTAAGATCGCAGGTTAGAGGAGGATGTGAGTACACTGGTAATGTCCATGTGTCACTCTCATCCCTGTGCTCCTATGCTAAGTACAGTAGAGAGCAAACCAAGAAGATAGGGTCCCTAATGCCAAGGAGCCTACAGTGCAAGAACAAAGATAAACAAATAACACACCACCTTGCCAACCCCCCATTTATGCTCCCATACCTAAGACAAATCCTATCATCAACGATGAAGGTGCCAGGAGGCACTATTTCCCTTATGTCACTATCCCTTAGATGGGGAAAGGGAAGGTGGGGCCTAAGGAGGTTTGATAAAGAAAATAAGGAAGGGGCCAGGCGCAGTGGCTCACGCCTTTAATCTTAGCACTCTGGGAGGCCAAGGTGGAAGGATCACTTGAGCTCAGGAGTTCAAGACCAGCGTGAGCAAGAACAAGACCCTGTCTCTATTAAAAATAGAAAAAATTAGCTGGGTGTGGTGGCATACATCTGTAGACCCAGCTACTAGGGAGGCTGAGGCAGGAGGATGGCTTGAGCCCAGGAGTTTGAGGTTGCTGTGAGCTAGGCTGACACCAAGGCACTCTAGCCCAGGCGACAGAGCAAGACCCTGTTAAGAAAGAGAGAAAGAAAGAAAAAGAGAGAAAAAGAGAGAGAGAGAGAGAGAGAGAGAGAGAGAGAGAGAGAGAGAGAGAGAGAGAGAGAGAGAAAAGAAAGAAAAGAAAGAAAAGGAGACCTGACACACACAAAATGTAGAAACCTATCAGTAATGCAATAACCATTTAACAGAGATAAGAGTTATTAATTAGTACTTTCAGCATTTTTCTTTCCAGGATAGAGATAAAGAAAAAAGTACAGGCAATCCAAGTAGCATGACTCAAATGCCTTGTAGGAAGACAGAGCAAATCAAAATCAGTCTTTAAGTCCCTTACTTGTACGAAAGAGCCACACTGAGGCTGAGGTAGAGCAAGGATGGCAATTACTCTTCACCTTTACTTTCTCCACCCCTGAACTGTTCTGGGCAGGATGACAGCTCAATTAGCTATAATTAAGGACAAGTTCCATGTAGAGATGTCCCATTTAAGATGGCTGGATCTCAGCCATGTGAATTTAAGTGTAAAACATGTCTTTTAAAATCAACTGTTTCAACTAATGCACCCCGTGAAACAATGGCTCTCATCCTTGCACTGCAGTTTAGGGCTGCCTCAACAAAGTCTTAAAGCGATGCACTTGCTATCACGTCATTCTCTCTCTTACTTAAAACCAGCAGACTGAGGAAAATTGGGCAAAATGTCAAACCACCAGTCAGCTCCAGAAAACCCAGCTGGTAAGTAGAGGACAGCCAAGCTCAGAGTACCTGGCTGGCTCTCAGGAGAGAAACTGGCACCAGGTATAAAGAAAAGGAGACACGGATATGTGAGTATTCTGTATTTATTGCTCATATGTGTTTGCTGGGGGGAGGAAATAGGACAGAATGGTAGTAACAAAGACTACTAATCTTAAGACTTAAAGACCTAGGTTCAAATTCTGGTTATGCCATTTATTTGCTATGTAACTATCAGCAAGTCACAGTAACTTTCTAAGGCTGTTTCTTTCAATGATTAAATGAAAGGACTGAGTGAGATCAGTATTAGTGATTCCATACCCCTGAGTATGTGTGCATCACCTAAATAAGCTTTTGTAAAAAATACAGATTCTCTAGTCCTAGAGAATCAGAATCCTCAGGGAGTAGGGAGGAGGACTTCCATATTGTTTTTAAGACATAGGGTCTCACTATATTGCCCAGGCTGGTCTTGAACTCCTGGCCAAGCAATCCTCCTACTTCAGCCTCCCAAGTAGCTGGGACTACTGGCATGTACCACTGTCCCCAGCCAGAATCAGCAATTTTTTTTTTTTTTTTTTTTTTTTTGAGACAGAGTCTCACTTTGTTGCCCGGGCTAGAGTGAGTGCCGTGGCGTCAGCCTAGCTCACAGCAACCTCAAACTCCTGGGCTCCAGTGATCCTTCTGCCTCAGCCTCCCGGGTAGCTGGGACTACAGGCATGCGCCACCATGCCCGGCTAATTTTTTTATATATATATCAGTTGGCCAATTAATTTCTTTCTATTTATAGTAGAGACGGGGTCTCGCTCAGGCTGGTTTTGAACTCCTGACCTTGAGCAATCCGCCCGCCTCGGCCTCCCAAGAGCTAGGATTACAGGCGTGAGCCACAGCGCCCGGCCTTTTTTTTTTTTTTTTTTTTTTTTTGAGACAGAGTCTTGCTCTGTTGCCTGGGCTAGAGTGCCATAGTCAGCCTAGCTCACAGCAACCTCAAACTCCTGGGCTCAAGCAATCCTTCTGCCTCAGCTTCCCGAGTAGCTGGGACTATAGGCATGTGCCACCATGCCTGGCTAATTTTTTCTATATATTTTAGTTGGTCAATTAATTTGTTTTTATTTTTAGTAGAGACAGGGTCTCACTCTTGCTCAGGCTGGTTTCAAACTCCTGACCTAGAGTGATCCGCCCACCTCGGCCTCCCAGAGTGCTAGGATTATAGGCGTGAGCCACCGCTCGGCCCAGATCAGCATTTTCAAAGGTCTCCGGGTTATTCTGAAAGACAGCCAGATTTGGGAACCACTGGGCTAGCTCAAGAGTTGGCAAATTATGGCCCATGAGTCAAATCTAGCCAGTCACATATTTCTGTAATAGCTCATGAACTGAAAACATTTATATTTTTTAATGGCTGAAAAAAAATCCAAAGAATATTTGAAATTTATGAAAATTATATTAAATTAAAATTTTACTGGGTACAATAGCTCATGCTCATGCCTGTAAATCCAGCACTTTGGGAGGCCGAGGTGGTAGAATTGCTTGAGGCTAGGAGTTTGAGACCAGCCTGAGCAACAGAGCAAGAGTGCGCCTCTACAAAAAATGAAAAAAATTAGTTGGGTGTGGTGGCATATGCCTATAGTCAAAGAGGAGGCTGAAGCGGGAGGATCATGTGAGCCCAGGAGTTTGAGGCTGCAGTGAGTTATGATCACACTACTTCCCTCCAGCCTGAGCAACAGAGGGAAAACCTGGCTCTTAAAAGAAAAAAAAAAAAAATTCAGTTTCCATAAGGTTCTAATGAACACACTCATGTGTTTAGATATTAGCTATGGCTACTTTCGCCCTACAAAGGCAGAGTTGAGTAGCTGCAGAATAGAGTATATGACCCACAAAGCCTAAAATATTTACTATCTGGCTCATTACAGAAAAAGCCTATTGATCCCTGGGATAAATCATCTATAACACTGGTATCACAAAAATTTGTTCTACCTGCACAGCACTTGAGGGCTAACACACACGTACATTGGAAACGGCGATGATTCTCATGGGCCAGGAGATGAAGATGGGTAGTAATGAGGAGTGTGGTCTAAGGGACACCTGCCCCCCAGATATTCTGATATCCACCCACCTCTCATCATTACAGAAGAATTACCAAATTACAGTGTTCTTTCCAACACTAAGAGCCCACAAATGGGCTCTTACTATGATTCTAAGCAAGTACAACTTTCTTGACAGCTGCTGTGCAAACATCATCCTATCTAGCAACAAGTCAAACAAAACGCCAAAGACTGCTGCTCTCAAAGCTTTTGAACTCAAACACTCCAAAGACTACATATAATTGGGGCTCTCCAGGTTTCCACCTTAGAAGCCACCATGGGGCTAAGTGACAGGGTGGAAACAGGATATACCCAAGCCCAGTAGAGATTTCACTTAAGGCAGAGGGCTCCTGGACATTTCCCAAAACAACCCTATCAAGGGAAAGTGCCAGATTAAGATTTATGAGTCCCTGTGCTGCAGTGTGACAATCTGTAGCAACCAACTCAAAAGTGCCACCAGCTTAGCATCTTAAGGTATACAGAAAAAGAGAGAGAAAGTTCAGCCAAAGGACAATACTGTTGCTCTGACTGTGTTACTTTCTGAATGACTCTTCTTTCTGACTAATCTCTCTCAGCGCCTGGGAACTCTCATGTCCGTCCACCCAAATAACAGGGGAGGTGGGACACCCTGTGTCTGCACTGCACAAAACAAGAGAGAAGAGGAAATGAGTGAAGCTCCTACTTCGTGATCAAGTGGGTAACCAGGTTAATAGTTCTCCAAGGGCACATATACAAGGTCAAACTCATCTTATAAACGAATGCATCAAGAATGTAAGGATAGTGAGGTACTTCTCACACGTTGACCCATTCATTTATTCATTCAACAAAAACTGGGGGCCAGGCACGGTGGCTCACGCCTGTAATCCTAGCACTCTAGGAGGCCGAGGCGGGCGAATTGCTTGAGGTCAGGAGTTCAAAACCAGCCTAAGCAAGAGCAAGACCCCCATCTCTACTATAAATAGAAAGAAATTAATTGGCCAACTAATATATATAGAAAAAATTAGCCGGGCATGGTGGCACATGCCTGTAGTCCCAGCTACTTGGGAGGCTGAGGCAGAAGGATTGCTTGAGCCCAGGAGTTTGAGGTTGCTGTGAGCTAGGCTGATGCCACGGCACTCACTCTAGCCTGGGCAACAAAGCAAGACTCTGTCTCAAAAAAAATAATAAAAACCTTACTGGGCACTGTCTATGTACAGGATACAATGCATGATCTGTGGACAAGGCAGACATAATCCTTGCTCTGTGGGTGACAGACAATTATAAAATGCCATGACTGGGAAGGATAGGATGCTATGGAAGTACACAGAAACATTGGGGTTGTCCTTTCAGAGGAGGAGAAACTTGAGTTGAAACCTGAAGGTTGAGTAAACTAATCAGGTGATTTGGGGGAGCACAGAGAGTTATGCCTTGATATGTCATAAGCAAAGGGAAGAACATGAGTGATGGTCGAAAGAGTGGTATGTTGTGGACTGGCAAGGCTAAATGACTGATTTTGTAAGAGGAAGGCTAAAGAAGTAGGGAGGGCTAAGTTGTAGAATTCTTGTTAAAGAGTTGATCTTAAGTTAAAGCCACTGAAGGGTTTTAAGCAGGGAAGTGACATGAGCAAACCTGTTTTTAAAGGTCACTCTGGATGTTTAGAAAATTTAGGATTTGTCTACGGCCATACCACCCTGGACATGCCTGATCTTGGAAGCTAAGCAGAATTGGGCCTGGTTAATACTTGGATGGGAGAAAATTCAGGGTTTTGGGGGGGCAGAGGCCAGGAGACCAGGCTAAGAGGCTGTTGTTGCAATCATCTAATAGCAATGGAGACAGAAGAGAAGGAAGACAGATTAAGGAGATTATCATTCCACATAGACAATCATGATCCCTGCCCCTAAATGTCAGTATTTCTAATTACAAGTAACTTAACTTAGACTGGCAGTGGCCCTGAATCAAGCATGAGTTTTTTTGTTTTTTTTTTTAAAGGCTCAACTAAATGATTTCATTTTTAGAGATAATTTACTCTGATTTCCTTTCCTTTCATTCATTCAGAGACAGGGTCTCACTCTGTTGCCTGGGTTAAAGTGCAGTAGCATCATGTTAGCTGAGACTCCTGGCCTCAAGTGATCCTCTCACCTTGGCCTTCCAGAGTGCTAGCATTACAGGCGTGAGCCACCATGCCAGGCCTCTCATGTATACTTTAAATTATCTCTAGATTACTTATAATACCTAATAAACTGAAAATGTGATGCAAAATAGTTACACTTTTTTTTATTGCTGTATTATTATTATTTTTCAATCCACAGTTGTTTGAATCTACAAATACAAAACCCATGGATATGAAGGGGTGACTGTATATATCATCAGAACAAGGACGATATGTATTTTGTTCACCACAGTATCTCCACAGCAGGCTCATAGTAGGTGTCCAACAAATTCTTGGTGAACAGCCTTTCTAATCTGATCTTTGCCACTTCTCCTGCATCTACATTTACTGACACAACTTAAGACTTAAGTAACAAAGAATTACTTGTGGTGTCCTAAATTCACCATGTTCTTTACATTGCTGTGCCCTTTCTCTGCCTAGAATGCTTTCTTGCTTTTATCTAATAAAGTCCCAGTTTTCCTCACTTAAACCTGACCCTCTATTTCCAGGCTGAGCCTAACTCCTTATCCTCCAGGCTCAGAGAATATTTCATATACCTCTGTTACACTGGGTTATCAGTGCATATACTTATATACACACATCTGTCTTTAGATCAGCTCTGTTCAATAGAACTTTCCATGATGATGGAAATGTTCCTTGCCTGCAATGACCAACACAGTACCCACTAGCCACATGTGAGTAATAAGCACCTGATGGATGGCTACTGTGACTGAGGAACTGAATTTTTATTTTATTTCATTTCTATTAATTTAAATAGCCACATACAGTTAGTGGCTATCATATTGATCAGCACAGCTTAAGAGTGTGATCTCTTTTAGTGAATGATCCATTTCTATTTCCAAGGACATAGGAGTTATCCATAGGTAACAGATGAGTAGATGGAGAGATGAATGAGTGAGACAGAGTTGGCTCCAAAGATTAGAATACCCATACAAGTTCTGACTTGCAATATGGTAGGAGCTCAAACACAGCTCAGCCAATGGGAGCAAAGGACCAGAAGAACCTCTCTAACCAGTACTCTACTATTCTGCCCAGCTATATAACTACACAGGAGGCAGTTGGACCTGACACTTGATTTTAACTATTACACTGTACCTTTTAGAAGCTTGAGGACAGCTTCCCAATTATGGACAGGTTGTATTCTGTATTTCAGGAGTTAAAAGTAGCCCAAGCTATTCAGACACAATTCAGACATTAAGGGCTCAAGTTTTCTCAGCTGAACAAGAGTGTCACACTCAATCTCACCTTGATAATAATAATAATCAAAATAGTAATAGTCAAAACTTCTATAACATCTTCTATGTGTAACACATTATCTAAGCACTTTATGTATATCAACTCATTTAACCTAACAACAATCCTGAGAGGTTAAGTACTATTATTATCACCATGGTATAAACAAGGAAACTAAGCACAGAGAGGTTAAGCTGACTTGCCCAGGGTCAACCCAAGCAGTCTGGCTCCACACCAGACTTTGTCTTTCACCTTTTAAAAAAGGTAGCCTTTGGCCGGGCTCGGTGGCTCATGCCTATAATCCTAGCTCTCTAAGAGGCAGAGGCGGGTGGATTGCTCGAGGTCAGGAGTTCGAAACCAGCCTAAGCAAGAGCGAGACCCTGTCTCTACTAAAAATAGAAAGAAATTAATCGGCCAACTAATACATATAGAAAAAATTAGCCGGGCATGGTGGCACATGCCTGTAGTCCCAGCTACTCGGGAGGCTGAGGCAGAAGGATTGCTTGAGCCCAGGAGTTTGAGGTTGCTGTGAGCTAGGCTGATGCCACGGCACTCACTCTAGCCTGGGCAACAAAGTAAGACTCTGTCTCAAAAAATAAATAAATTAATTAATTAATTAAAAAGGCAGCCTTCAACAAACATATGAAAAAATGCTCAATATCTCTAATCATCAGGAAAATGCAAATCAAAACCACAATGAGATATCACTTAACTTCAGTGAGAATGACTTTTAACAAAAAGTCCCACAACAACAAATGCTGGCATGGAATCAGAGAGATAGGAAGGCCTGCACACTTTGGTGGGACTGCAAACTAGTACAACCTCCATGGAAAGGAGTATGGAGATACCTCAAAGAACTAAAAGTAGAACTACCATTTGATCCAGCAATCCCACTACTGGATATTTACCTAAAGGAAAAAAATTCTATAAAAAAGACACCTGCACTTGAATGTTTATAGCAGCACAATTCACAACTGCAAAGATATAGAAACAACCCATGTGCACATCAATACATGAGTGGATTAGTAAAATGTGGTACATGTATACCATGGAGTACTACTCAGCCATAAAAAATTGGTGAACTAATACTTCTTGTATTAACCTAGATAGAACTGGAGACCATTCTTCTAAGTGAAGTGTCACAAGAATGGAAAAACAAACACCACATGTACTCACCATTAAATTAGAACTAATTGATCAACACTTAAGCATACATATGGAAATATCATTCATTGGCAATCAAGCAGGAAGCAAGGGGGAGAGGGGATGGCTAAATCCACACCAAGGGACATAATGCATGCTATCTGGGGAACGGGTACACTTATAACTTTTACTCAAACAGTACAAAAGCAATTTATGTAACCAAAACATTTGTAACCCCATAGTTTCTGAAATTTCAAACAAACAAACAAACAAACAAAAAACCCCTGCAGTACAGGACTAGGTACGGTGGCTCAGGCCTGTAATCCTAGCACTCTGGGAGGGCAAGGCAGGAATATCACTTTAGCTCAGGAGTTTGAGACCAGCCTGAGTAAGAGTGAGACCCTGTCTCTACTAAAAATAGAAAAATTAACCAGGCATCATGGCGTGCACCTGTAGTCCCACCTACTGGGGAGGCCAAGGCAGGAGGATCACTTGAGCCCAGGAGTTTGAGGTTGCAGTAAGCTATGATGACATCACTGCATTCTGCCCTGGGTGACTGAGTGAAACACTGTCTTAAAAAAAAAAAAAAACAACTACAGTATAGTACATCTACCTCTCAATGTCATCCAGATCTGGTTTTTCAGAAGTACAAACTGAAGATAGGATGCCCTTCCAATTCACATGTAAACATTTTATAAATTGCAAGTGCCCCGTTGTGATCCTCAGACAAAAAAAAAAAAAAAAGATTTTATGTGCAAAATGGTTTAGTTCCTAATAACAACTACTTGAGGTTTCTATCACATTTCTTTCCAGAGAGAGCTCTGTTTCTCAATGTTCAGGTCCTCTTTCTAAATCAAGGCAAGAGTCTTGATTAGTTATCAATCTCTCAATATCTGGATTTAGGAATGAAGACCCAGAGTTGCATTGTCCAATATGGTAGCCACTGGCCAAATGTCACCAGTGAGCACTTCATTGGAGCCAATTCAAATTGAAAAATGCTCTAAGTGTAAAATTCACACAGGGCTTCAAAAAGACTCACCATTAAAAATAATGTTAAATAAATAAATAACAACAAACAAAAATAAGAAAGGAAACCCCTCAGCCAGGCACAGTGGCTGTACCTGTAATTCCAGCTACTTGGTAGGCTGAGGCAGGAGGATTGCTTGAGCCCAGGCATTCGAGGCTACAGTGAGCTATGACTGTACCACTGCACTTCAGCCTGGGAGACAGAGTGAGACCCCATCTCTAAAAAACAAACAAACAAACAAAACACACACAAAAAGGCAACCTTTTCAGCAGAACAAAGACAGACAAACACTGGGGATGTTTATATAAAGACCAAAAGCTAAAGCAACCCCAAACAGAAATCCAACAATGGGTTCCACTGCCTTTCACTGAGAGACCACCAAGCCAAATCAACTGAGAAATCTTGCAGATTAAGGGAAGTAGATACTTCTAGTCCAAATAATATCAGCTGGTGAATTAATTCCAAGTTGATAGAAGCATATAACAACTGCATTTAGGATAATGCCAGCAAGAAGAGAGAAAAGATAAAATTGAATAAAAGCTTATTTTCCATGGCAATAAAACAGCAACAAAAAACCTAATAAAAACCCTAACATTTTCCTAGATAAATCCACAATCTGCCTGATTAATAAGGAAAGAGTTCTTCAAGAATCAAGGAATATATGTGCATTCACACAACTATCTTCCAAGAAGCTGTGCACAGTTCAGAAAAATATCTAAAAAGATAACCTCTGCCTACCCACCTACCACAATACAGGAAAACCCCTGAATCTCTCAGGAAAGGGAGGAGTGAGAAATAATCTAAGAACCTAAAGGAGAACAAAGCTTCAGCTTAAAACAGATGTGGTTACAAAGATTTCACAAACCACTCTGCTGTGGGCACCAAAAAGCAAATAACCAGCATACAGGGAGCTCTGGCAACCTCATGCAAGCTTCAGATTTAAGCAAGTCACCAAATAAGGGAAGGATTCTGGAGCTTCAACTCCTAGGAAAAGTGTTTCAAGTTAAAAATGGTTATTCAGGTTTGGATGTGAACTTCTGTATCTGCTCTTTATCAACAGAGGCAACTCTACCTCACTGGCAGCTAGGAGCAGAAAGAGAAGAAAACTGTTAGAATGCAAATGGATTACACAAAGACATGGCCTGGTACAACCTGGCATTTGCCTTGACACTAAAGACAAGGATATAAACATGGCAGTGCAGAACTTGTGGGATTCTATATTCCCCATGCTTGGGAACCAAGCATGTCCAGGAATAGGCAGGCCATGATGTCACTTTCTCCCAATAACAACCAGATAGTTCAAGATTAAGGCCAAAAACCACAGCATTGTCAGTGAGAGACTCAGTTTCACTGTGACTGGAGACAAGGTGTGCTTCCAGCTAGTTTTTTGTTAATTGCATCTTTTCTGTGCTTGTTCCCAAACCCAAACCATCTAGTTCAAAAGACAGCAAACATCTTTGAATCTGTTATCTTTAATCCAATTCTTTATCTTCTAAGTTCTCCTTTCATTCCCCTTACCTTTTCTCAACAGTGAAAATCAACCTTAACAGGTATACCAAAAAGCAAGGAAAAGGTTAGCATTAACTTCTTCCTAATTTATTTACAGTGCTCTATCCCTATCATTGTTACCGTCAAATGTAATGGGAAATTTTGAGTTTACAGTTAAAAGGGAAGAAAAGAATGAAAGTGATAGAAGTAAAAAAAGAAGTACAATGCTGGTTACACAAGTATGCTCAGTTTGTGACAATTTATCAACCTGTATGGCTTTAATATGTGCATTTTTCTGTGTATATACTACACTATAATAATTTTTTTTAAATTGCCACAACCTTTACTACTGTTCCACAAAAAGCCTTTTTTCCATGGTCAATACCCCCCGTATGTCCTAACCCCATCATGATTCTATCATAACTGATGTGGTAGAAATGAAGGCAACTGTGCTATAAATTTGAGCTCTGCCTAGGTACAGAAAGCTGCACTGGTGTTAAATACCAGATCTGTTGATAGTGTAGATTATATCCCTATTTTACAGATTTAGAGATATGGAAAAAGATTAAGAAATTTATTCATGGAAATAAACTTAGGCATGCAATCCAGAATATCTAACTCCCAGTCTGCATTGACCACAAGTGACAGCTTCTCAGGGACACCAAGGGCATCTACTAGTGACTTATTCAACCTTCTGACATATATCACTTGTAAGTATTTTAAAAGCCATACTGTTTTACAGATCTGTCCAGAAGTCTACAGGAAAACCTGCCAATGAAATTCCTAAGAGAGAATGTCAACTGCCTTAACATAGTTTGCTTTACAAATTAGGACCTAGCATCTCAGAGATTTGTGGTACAAGTCAGCTCAAAATCTCATTAGATAGAATAAGGTTTCAGCATCTCTATCGAGAAACACCCCAGAAAAAAGCAAATCCACAGAGACTATTATTACAATTCCTCTTTCCCATATGCTTCAGTAGCTGCAGTCCTACTGTGCGTGTGAAGGGCAAGAATAGACTTATTGCCAATGGTTACAACACAAAGCATAACTTATTCCTAAGCCAAGCTAGGCTTGGCTCAGAAAGCTTCCCAGAATGATGGAAGGCATGACTTTAGGATGAGTCAACCTTTGCTAATGCATAAAATAAAGCAGAGAAGAACTATCTAAAGGATCCACTTCTAAGCTTGGGCCAAATCAAAAGTCCAAATCAATCTACTTTGTGATGAATCTTCAGTTCCAACTGACTGATCAGACAGCATTAATGTAGACATCTGTTCTATGGTCTAAGATATTCTAATGATCTAATGATAGACTCTTGGCTAGGAATGTCAGAAGCAACCACTCCTCAACTCCTTCCAGTTTCTTTCTTTTTATTTTTTTTAGAGAGGGAGGGTCTCAGTCTGTCACTCAGGCTGGAGTGCAGTGGCGTCATCATAGCTCACTGTAGCCTCCAATTCCTGGGCTGAAACAATCCTCATGCCTCAGCCTGCCAAGTAGCTGGGGACTACAAGCACACCACCCTGCCCTGTTAATTTTCTTATTTTTTATAGAAATGAGGTCTTGCTATGTTAACAGCCCAGGCTGGTCTGGAACTCTTGGCCTCAAGTGATCCTCCTGCCTCAGCATCCCAAAGTACTGGAATTACAGGTGTGAGCCACTGTGCCCAGCCTCCTTCTAGTTTCTTTCTTTCTTTTTTTTTTTTTGAGACGGTCTTGCTCTGTTGCCTGGGCTACAGTGCCGTGGCATCAGGCTAGCTCACAGCAACCTCAAACTCCTGGGTTCAAGCAATCCTACTGCCTTAGCCTCCTGAGTAGCTGGGACTACAGGCATGTGCCACCATGCCTGGCTAATGTTTTATATATATATATTTTTTTAGTTGTCCAGCTAATTTCTATTTTTTTTTAGTAGAGACAGGGTCTCGCTCTTGCTCAGACTGGTCTCAAACTCCGGAGCTCAAACAATCCGTCCACCTTGGCCTCCCAGAGTGGTAGGATTACAGGCATGAGCCACCGCGCCCAGCCTGCAAGTTTTAATTTATGGATCCATTTCTCTTACTAGACTGTAACTTTCAAGGGAAGGACCAATATCATTTACCCTTTGTATGTATAGTGCCTAGAATAACAATTAACATATAAAGGCACTCACTAAATATTTATGGAAATGTCCCGGATTCTGGGAAATACTTGATCCCCTCAGACTACTAGCTAACCTGAGAAGAGGTTTTACAACTGAATAAGCAAGTGAAAAGAGAGAAATGTCCATATAAAACTGTGAAGCCAGTTATTTAAGGCAATATGCAGAGGTATACAACTGTACCACAAGATAAAATATATTAAAAACAAGAAAGAAGAGCCAAAGAGAAAAGATAAAGTTGTAAGATCATGACACAAAATGCATGCCAGTAAGTCCTTTACGCTTATTAAAGGAGGCTACAAGTTTGGCTATAACCTCTAGAACAATTACAATAAAGAGAGAACTATTTTGAATAGCAAATTTGTTATTCTGAATAACAAATTCATAAATGAGCATGAGAGTTTTTTTTTAAAAACTCACTTAACATTGAAAGCAGAAATTTCTCCCATGAGTTCCCACAAAGACACCATATAATGCAAATAGCAATAATTCCCCAGGTCTCTTTATTATCATTTATCTTACTATAGGCTGATTGTACACCAAAGTACAAATTAGTAAGGCAATACTACTGGTAACCAACATGTTACCTAGTTACATAGCTCTATGATGGTTCTAGCTGTGAATGACATGGGAAAAACAATAGTAGGAGAGATGCCTAGTGATTCCCATAATAGATGCTCAATAAATTTTGGAGCAGTGGATGGAAGACAAATAAAAAAACCACTGACACTCTTAAAAATAAAAATGTATGGTTAATACACTTTATAGGGACGCAAATATCAGAAAGACAGGGGTTTTAGATAGTATTTTAAATTCCTTCTGGTCTAGAGAGTCTATATACTAACACTTGAGAGAATAAAACCAAGCAGTAACTTCAATACTAAATATTTATGAGTAAAGTAAAAGGCTTCCAAGAGGGAAAAAACCCAGAGATTCCCCCTGGAGCCAAACAAACAGTCCCTGAACTGAGGGAAGATCATGAACCAAGAAAACAACTACTTCATATTCTCTATCTTAGCTCAAACACATCACATCCAAGACACTGAAAATAGGGTAGACAGATGAAATTCTGGAACCTTTAAGAGCAGAGAGGGATTACAGAATGATAGAACTACGGATATAACTCCCCAAGAGAACAGTCAGAAATAAAAACCAATATAGGAAATCAGTGAGAAAGGCAACATGGGGAAAACAAAAAGGGCAGCACAGTCTCTTACCCCACATAAGAGGCAGTACGTTACTACATAAAGTGGGCTGCTCCCACGGTAACATCACCTCACTACTCTGTTCCTTCCTATAGCAGCTGCAGATTGAACAAGTCTCATTCTTATTTGGAAGGCTCTTCACAGACTAGGAGCTGGATCCTGAGGGACAATTTATAGCATACCCTCACATACATTCCAGTTGGCTGGAACTCAGCAGCTGATTGTTCCCTTGTCTAACTTGGCAAGAAGCCAAAAGAGGACTTTTCTAAGTCAATTCTCCCAGGCTGGAAAATTCTCTTAACGCCAGGGTTCTGGCTTAAGTCTGGATATCAGGTTATTCATGAGATGCCAAAACTACATCTTTATGTTGGCTTTGAACAAGTCTCTCCAATACACCATACAGATTCCCACAGACCTCAAAATTGTCAGGCCATTAAAGGCAAAGATGGCTACTCTTCCTCTCACACAGAGAGGAATAAGTTTTTCAAACCATGAACATCAAAACAAATCTTCCATAAATTATAAGTCAATCTCAACAAATTCTTGAAACGGGTGAACAAGCAACACACACACTCATTAAATGGTTTCCTTAAAACCTTTTATTCTACCCTACTGAAAACTCTCCCTGTGCTACTAGCTGCTCAAATTCTCTCTCATTATTGTTGATCCCTACGCCATGAAAACCCAAATCTCAAGTCTGTTTCTCTGAGGAAATGAAGGAGGAAACATTAACAAGGTGTTTTGTCTCCTCAAGTTCCTAAATCAGTGGTTTTCAACAGAATAGTGCCACCCCTTCTAGGGAGTGTTTGGAAATGTGTGTGGGCCACTACAGGCATCTAATGGGCGGGGCCAGGAATGCTAAACATCCTGCAAGGTCAGGCCTGCAAAATGAAGAACAGTCTGCCCAAAAAGGTGATAACAAACACCCTCACTATCAATATCTTAAATTAAGGACCTCGGCATTAACTGCCTTCACTCATCCCAGCTTCTAGAGCCTTCCAGTAGTAGACAAACTTTTTCTGTAAAAGGTCAGATAGAAAATAGCTTCGTAGACCACATACATCTGTGACATGTAGTTCTTTTTAAACAACCCCTACGTTAAGAATGTAAAAACCATACTTAGCTTACAGGCCACTGGCTGTATTTTTGCTTACCCTTGTTCTAGAGCATCACCTGATTAAAGTCCATTTATATTAATTTAGAGATGCTGGTTAAAATAAAATGTGATGTAGTGTGTTACTAACAACGTCAATAATGTATATTACATTTTTAAAGAATGAAAATAAGAGCTTCAGAATCAAGCCTTAACACCTAAGAATTGGAGCATGTGTCTGACTTCTAATCGCTCCTATTCTTCCCCTGTGCATTTCAGTTGCCTTAGGTATTCTTCTGAATGTTCATTTTTAAACATTTTACTGGAAAGAGCACAAACAATGCCTTTCCCCCTCTCTTCAGGATATATTACTTCCTGTTCACCATGCATGCAACTCAAAAAGTCTCTTTACAATTATTGCTGTTAACATTTTCTAAAATGTCTAAACCAAACCAAAGCCTGGAAATTCTGACTGGTATCTGGGTCCTGACTTTCCGGATGGTAACTAAAGGTCACGTGGGGTGGAAAGTGGCCTGTGGGTAACACAGAATACACACATGCACGCGAACAGGATATGTTGGTAATCTGGCTTCCTGAGACCTGGTGAGTTTTGAGAGTTCTCATCAACACTCTTGGGGAAGGTGAAAAATCTTAAGCTGGGAAACATTGGATTTTAAGTGTCCATTTCTAGAATTAGATTTCTGGCTAAAGCAGAACAGGAAGATATATTTTTTATTCCTCCACATTTTACTTGCCTAAAAATACAAAACACAAAAAATGAACGAAGTGAGTTTCTGAAGGGGTTTCTTCACAGTGTGGAAGCTGGTGTTTGCAGCATGGCTTATGTCACGTCTCAAGCCCAGAAAGACGAAGAGTGTGGTTTTGGTGTTTAACCAGCCTCAACAGCACGCTGGCACTCTGTTTCTCCCCCACCCTGCCCCCCAAGAACTTTGCTCTGTTAGAGGAAAGAAACCAACCTCACATCTTGAAACGGAACGGCTAGGATAAAAATAAAGGCCTGAAGTGGTTTAGTGACCGAGGTCATATGGGGCGTTAAGGGTTTATAGGTAGGGCCGATGTACTTTGAGAAACTTCCATGCACTGCCAACCACAAACAGACAAAGATATTAGCCCTATAGCCCAGCAGTGATCCAGGCAAGCAGGCCCAGCCCTTGCCTACTGGGGGCTGCTCCATATAACACACTTCACATTATCAATGCCTGAAAAGCCAAGTCCTGGTTCTGACCTTTGAGAATAATTTCATCAAGCTGTTTCTTGTGACCTAAGAAAAACAAAGCCAAAGGAGCTTCTTCCTATAGAAGCAAGCTTTTATGAATTCCTGTCATCATATGTTGCCAAACCTCAGATGAATACTTTCAGATAGCTTCCAGGGTAAAAGAATATAACACAAGGTAAACACTGCAAAAAGCTTTACAAAAGTAAATGGCTAATAAAAGATATGAAGTCAACTCACAGCAATCCTGAAAAACTGCATGATGTCCACTTTACAGATATGGAATCTTTATATGCGGGAGGACAAAAAATTAAGCTTTCTCCACCATGATGATAAAATTAGAGCAATAAAATAATCAGGTTATCACAGATAAAACATTTACCTATTAGCATACAGACTCACACTCTTCTCTGTCATTGTAGATTAAATCAATGCTTATGCTATCCAGAGAAAATCAGGCCCAAAGTTTTTTCTAAGCTTCATAATGCCACTGGCTCTGGAATTACAAACCTAAAGGCTCATGTAATTAGACTCTAGGAATTAGAACTCACTCTAATACAAGGCAAGTAAGTTGTCTTGCCTAAGGAAGCAGCCCCTCTAAAATTATGCTCTGACCTATGATTGTATTGGGGGAGAGTGGAAGTGTTATATGTAGCTTTCTACAGCACTATGGTGGCACTAGCAGCTCAGGTGCACAAACTATGCAAGAGGCACTGAAAAGCAAGACAAACTGATAGGTCTGGAAAAAAAAATGCCACCTATAGAACACACTTAAAAAAAAAAAAAAAGCCCTACACTTAAAAAAAATACCCTTCATTGCTTCTCGGCCTTTTGGCTAGGATCAAAAGTAGTAAAAAAATAGCATTCAAGCAAATATAAGTTGAGCATGTGAAATCTCTGTACTACAGGTCACCTGGTTTGGGTTTTCCACAGTGAAACTATGCTTTTTTGCTAACCCACATATATTTTGCTAGACTATTAATTAAATGCAAGAAAAAAAATTTACTCACATACTACCCAACTTTGTATAGCCACATTTTCAGAGTTAGAAAGAAAACTATTATTTTCAACTTATATTTTTTTTTCCTTTTTAAAAATTTTTCCACTGCTAATTGGACATGTTATATCTCATATTAGAGCCTCTAAGAAAAACATAAGAGATTCAGGCAGGGGCAGCATGCAAAATTTTAGGCAGAAACTATGATTCCTAGCCTTAGGGAAACAAGATTATCATTATCACCATCGTATAGATGAGGAAACTGACCCTCAGCCAGGTTAAGGAACATGTCCAAAGTCTCACAGATAATATCTGATAAAACTAGGACTTCAACTCATGACTTTACAAACCCCAAGCTGTTAACTCTGCACTATCCTGCCTGTTATGACATATAACATACTAAAGCAAAATTAATGAAAGCTATTAAGCTGCCAGGCTCTAGAGAGATAACAATAGACTTCAAGGCAATCGCTCATAGAAGGATCTCCCAAGTCTGATGGTAACATGGAAAAAAAAAAAAAAAAGCAAAAGTAAATGACAGTGTGTATGATATGCCACTAATAATGTAAAAAAGGGAAGATAATCATATATTACCCACCTAATATATAATCTATTACAAATATTTAATTAAAAATATATATCTTTTATGTAAAGATATGTATATATGTGGGTTTTTTTGGAGACAGAATGTTGCTCTGTTACTCTGTCAGCCAGGCTAAAATGCAGGGGCATCATCATAGCTCACTGCAACCTCAAACTCCTGGCTCAAGCAATCCTCTTGACTCAGCCTCCTAAGTAGCTGGGACTATAGCCGTGTGCCACCATACCCAGCTAATTTTTTCTATTTGTAATAGAGAGGGGGTCTCACTGTTGCTCAGGTTGATCTCAAACTCTAGAGTTCAAGCAATCCTCCTGCCTTGGCCTCCCACAGTGGCAGGATTACAGGCATGAGCCACCACGCCCCGCCTTTTAATTAAAACATTTAAATAGGCAATCACTCCTTTATAAGATGTCTTTCAACCTCTATTCCCATCAACCTAGAAACCAACCCCAGCATTACAGCCTGGAAACTTCTCCAACTACAACCTTGTTTGGCTTTCCAAATAAGGTCAAAAATTTCCTATGCCAAGGGGGCCTCAAATTAATCCTCAATGCTCCAATGTGCCACTAGTTCAAGATGCTTCCTCATGAAATGAACCTTTTCAGACTCAATCTTTCAAAACAAAAATCGGTCTATTAGACATCTAACCTTTCTTGAACTTGCTCTTCCCTATTCATGTGACTTGAGAAATTTCTCTCTACTCATGGGAAGGAGAGAGAATTAAGCTACTTGATTTGAAAAAAAGAAAGAAAGAAAAGCCTGGCCAAAGTGGCTCACACATACTCCTAGCACTCTGGGAGGCCAAGGCAGGAGGATCACTTGAAGTCAGATGTTCGAGACCAGTATGAGCAAGAGCAACACCCAATTTCTACTAAAAAAAAATAGAAAAAATTAGCCAGGCATGGTGTCACATGCCTGTAGTCCCAGCTACTCAGGAGGCTGAGGCAGGAGAATTGCTTGAGCCCAGGAGTTTGAGATCGCTGTGAGCTAGGCTGACGCCACAGCACTCTAGCCTGAGCAAAAGAGCAAGACTCTATCTCAAAAAAACAAAACAAAACAAACAAACAAAAAAACCCCCCAGATGACTGTGTTTATCTAAGAAATTAGAATGCCACTTTGCCAATCAGATTCTGGGTTGTTTAATAATTAGGCATGGATTTTTCCCAACTCCTGGCTTCAAGTAATCCTTCTGCCTTGGCCTTCCAAAGTGCTAGGATTACAGGCATGAGCCACCATGACCAGCCCCTTAAACTTTTAAAATCAGTAAACTATGGGGTAAAAAATCCAGTCAACTTCCACCCTACCAAATTTAATGGACGGAAGAGTGCTGCTTTTGTTAAATTAACAATGTAGACATGACAAGTAGGCAATGAGAAATTACAGAAACAAATTACTATTCCCATAATCCAGAAGTATATTATAAGATACCAGCCCACTGACCACCTTCGACACATACCATAGTACAAAATACAAATGTGATTCAGGTAGAAGGCTCAGCGTCCTCTGTATAGCTCCAACTTTCTCATATTATCTCCCAAATTACCACAGATTAAGTGCCCCAAAAGCCCTCTGCTGTTTCGCACCTCCTCCTCTTTGCTCATGCTGTTACTTCTACTGGGAACACACTCTTCCCACTCTGGTTAACTTTTCCAGGAAGCCTTCTGAATTCACTCTCTTCTCCCCTCACCCCAAACCATGCCTCTGCCAGGACTGGACCAGGACCCCTTCTCTGTGCTTCCACAGTACCAAATACATACCTCCCTAACAGGACTCACTACAATTACAGTCCATCCTCATTGTTTATGGATTTTGTATTTGTGAATTTGCTTACTTGATAAAATTCATTTGTAACCCCAAAATCAATATTTGTGATGCTTTTGCAGTCATTCTTGCTGATGCACAGAGCAGCAAAAAATTTGAGTCACCTGACACATGTTCTTAGCTAAGGTTAAACAAGGCAAGTTGTTGCCTTCTTGTTTCTGGTCATACTTTAAACAAGTGCCCTTTTTATGGTCTATTTAGTGCCATATTTTCCACATTTTTGAGCTTGTTTTTGGTGATTTTGCTGTCTAACATGGTTCCCAAGCTTACTGCTGAAGTGATGTCTAGTATTCCTAAGTGCAAGAAGGTTCTCATGGGCTGAGCGAGGTGGCTCACACCTGTAATCCTAGCACTCTGGGAGGCCGAGGCCAGAGGGTAGCTTGAAGTCAGGAGATAAAGACCAGCCTGAGCAAGAGCGAGACCCCGTCTCTTCTAAAAACAGAAAAAATTAGTCAGGTGTGGTGGCTCTTGCCTGTAGTCCCAGCTACTTGGGAGGCTGAAGCAAGAGGACTGCTTATGCCTAGGAGTTTGAGGTTGCTGTGAGCTAGGCTGATGCCACTGCACCATAGCCCAGGCAACAGAGTGAGACTCTTGTCTAAAAAAAAAAAAAAAATTAAAACATTAACAAGTTAAAAAAAAGAAGGCTATGCTGTGACTACAGAGAAAATATGTATGTTAGATAAGCTTCATTCAGGCATAAGTTATAGTGGTGTTTGACGTAAGTTCAATGTTAATGAGTCAACAGTATATATTAAATAAGGTCTCTTTAAAACAGAAACACATACAAGGTTATATATTAATACTAATTGGCTGACTAAAATGTTGTGACCAGAGGCTTGAAGGAACCCAATTCTATATTTCTCTAGGAGCAACAGTCTAGTATTAACTATTTCAGTGTTTGTGGTGAACATAACTATCACAAATAACAAGAATCAAGTGTATACCGAAACATTCTGTTTAGGCACCTATTTCTTTCATTAGACAAGAAGTTGGCCAGATCCAACCCACTGCCTATGCTTTTTTTTTTTGAGAAAAATTCTCTCTCTGTCACCTGGCCTAGAGTACCCTGGGGTCAGCCTAGCTCACAGCAACCTCAAACTCCTGGGCTTAAGCAATCTTCCTGCCTCAGCCTCCTGAGTAGCTGGGACTACAGGCATGCACCACCATGCTTGGCTAATGTTTATTTTTTTTAGTAGAGATGGGGTCTCGCTCTTGCTCAAGCTGATCTCAAACATCTGACCTCAAGCGATCCGCCTGCCTTAGCCTCCAAGAGTGCTAGGATGACAGTCATGAGCCTCTGTGCCTGGTCCACCAACTATCTTTGAAAATAAAGTTTTACTGGAACACAGCCATGCTCACTCATTAATGTATTATCTACGGCTACTTTGATGCTACTACAGCAAAGCTGAGTAGCTGCAACAGAGACCTAACACAAAGCTGGAACAATAGAACAGGTAAACTAAACTTTAGTCTGGTTAAGCACTAGATCCAGAACATGGCCTCCTACTCTAACAACTCATTGGTAACTGTGTTCAATTCTCCAGACCTAAACAAGTTCTGAAAAAAGATATTATGCAAAGAAATAAAATATGAATCTTAAATTAAGCTGATATTAAAAAAAAGAAAGAAAGAAAATAAATAATAATAGCTGGGTGCGTAGCTTACACCTATGATCCCAGCACTTTGGAAGGCTAAGTCGGGAGGACTGCTTAAGGCCAAGAGTTTGAGACCATATCGAGACCCTATCTCTATGAAAAAAATTTAAAAATTAGCTGGGTGTGGTGGCACACACTTATAGCCCTAGCTACTCAGAAGGCTGAGGTGGGAGGATCGCTTGAGCCTAGGAGTGTTACTGTGAGCTATGACTGCACCACTGCATTCTAGCCTGGGCAATGCAGCAAGAACCTGTCTCAAATAAATAAAAATGAAAATAAAATAAAATAAATAATGGTATGTGACAGATGGAAGATGAGCAAAGGAGTGAGATCAAGGCAACCCATATCATTTGTGAAATAAGATAGGAGAAGTTCAAATAAGGCAAGGTTCAAATAATAGGTTCAAATAATTAAATAATTATAGTTCAAATAATAGGTTTAGGAGCTACTAACATATAGTCCAGACAGAACCTCAAACATATTCAGAGAGGCCAAAGAGAAGGAAGGTTTAACTAGAGCTTGACCAAACATACAATGGTATTTCCCTTGTCTTAAGACATATTTTCTACATATAGCACCAAGCATGCTGTAGGTACAATAGTCACAGTAGGCTGGGGAAAAGGTTGAGAATGGTAAACCAAATCATTCCAGAACACGAGGACTCATTAAAGTTTCAGAGATAAACATTTATCAACAGCTCCCAATCTCATATGCTTATTCTTCCCCAGCAGACACATATTACATTCTATTCAAGATACTGATAATAGATCAATCAGATCTAAATATCCTCAGAAGTTCCATCAGAGATGCTTGCTTTTCAGTGTGAAATTTCTGATGCTATAACATCCTTAAGTAACTCATTGACTATCAGCAACAACCCATTTGTCAAGCAGTACCCCTTTCTGATTTCCAAAGAGAGATGAAGCATAGCAGAAGGCATATCCACTAAATAAAGAATGCTTAGAACCCTAGTAACTAACACTGACTTTTGAGTGGCCTAGCTGGCAAGGGGGAAAAGTTTAAATGTGAATCTCAATAGGACACCATTTACAGTTGAGGTTGGCAGTCCCTCCCCAGTCTGGATGTTCAACCCAAACCACATCTCAAGGCTGAAAACCAACAACCCACAAGCCAACCTCTTGTAACCATTCAGAGAAAGAAAGAGATCCAAAGCCCATGCTTGGCAGAGACAGAACAAACTAGCTAGGACATTACTATCATTACTAACAACCACCTGAAGCCAAACTTTCTGTTTATTCATGGATCTGAATTTTAGAAAGTTGTGCTAGACACTCTCTGGGAGTTGTCAAGGAGTAATTCCTATACAGGCTAATCATCCAGTTCTGCTATACTGCTTATTTTGAAAATGTGGGTTTGTTTCTTTCTGATCAATATATTAGGGAACAATTTGAGCATAACGCAAATTTTGTGTTTGCTTACATGTAATTTTATTCACAAGAAATGCCAGGTGAACACAAAAAACTGCACCCACGTAATCAAGCTGTACAAGAATACAAACACACATATACACACATATCCCAAATATCTACCAGCTACATCAGCTCACCACCTGAACACATGTTACAAGCCACATCTTGCCACATCTGGTGTTACACCTGCCTGTCCAATTTTAAGAAACCCTCCTTCTACCGCTTCACAATAATTTACAAGTATAACCCTTCTGAAGCCCACTTCCACAAGCAAATTTCAAGTCTTTTTCAAGATAAAAGTGCTACATTTAATGTAGTACTTACATATTTCTTTTTCTTTCTTTTTTTTTGAGACTAGGTCATACTATGTAACCTAGGCTGGTTTCAGACTCCTGGCCTCAAAAGATCCTCCTGCCTCAACCTCTCAAGTAGCTGGGATTACAGGTGTGAGCCACCATGCCTGGCTGTATTTACATACTTCTTTTTTTTTGTTTTTTTTTTGTTTTTTTTTTTTGAGACAGAGTCTCGCTTTGTTTTCCAGGCTAGAGTGAGTGCCGTGGCGTCAGCCTAGCTCACAGCAACCTCAAACTCCTGGGCTCAAGCGATCCTCCTGCCTCAGCCTCCCGAGTAGCTGGGACTACAGGCATGCGCCACCATGCCCGGCTAATTTTTTTATATATATATCAGTTGGCCAATTAATTTCTTTCTATTTATAGTAGAGACGGGGTCTCGCTCTTGCTCAGGCTGGTTTTGAACTCCTGACCTTGAGCAATCCGCCCGCCTCGGCCTCCCAAGAGCTAGGATTACAGGCGTGAGCCACAGCGCCCGGCCTGTATTTACATACTTCTTGACCATTTAACATGTATAAAATACGTAATTAGTTTTCTATCTTTTTTTTCCCCACTATGTCATTGAGGAAATTTTTGAGGGCTATGCTCCTGAGTCTATTTTCCCCATAAGCCCTGTGGTGTTTTCTTTGTTTTTTTTTTTTTTTTTTTGAGACAGAGTCTCGCTTTGTTGCCCAGGCTAGAGTGAGTGCCGTGGCATCAGCCTAGCTCACAGCAACCTCAAACTCCTGGGCGTAAGCAATCCTGCTGCCTCAGCCTCCCAAGTAGCTGGGACTACAGGCATGCGCCACCATGCCTGGCTAATTTTTTCTATATATATTAGTTGGCCAATTAATTTCTTTCTATTTATAGTAGAGATGGGGTTTTGCCCTTGCTCAGGCTGGTTTCAAACTCTTGACCTTGAGCAATCCGCCCGCCTCGGCCTCCCAGAGAGCTAGGATTTAGCGCCAGGCCAGCCCTGTGGTTTTTATTGCACAATTTCACATAGCACAGTGATTTTAAGAATGTATATATTGCTTTATAGCAGGACAGACTATATGTCCAACAAATAATTTAAAAAAGCAAATTGCATATTATATATAGTATGCCATTTTTTGTTAAAAATACATTTCATGTTTTTACAGATATGTGTGTATACATACACACTTTAAATGCTTAGAATATGGTCTGGAAGGACACACATCAAATAATCAAGTGTTGTGTCTGAAGGTAGAAATACAAGGGACTTCCATTTTAAACTATATACACATTTCTGTTTGATTTAGAAACAATGAATGGGGGGGAGAAAAAGGAAAAAAAAGAAACAATGAATAGGTATTAGTTCTGCAATTTTAAAAATTCCCCTTAAAAAATAAATAAATTTCTTGCAATCCTAAAAGCATTGGAAAGAGTGATCATTACACAAATTCGATTTGTCATCCCCTTGTTTAAAATTCCTAATATCTGAATGATAAACATTCAAGGTGATGGATATCCTAAATACCCTCATTTGATCATTACACATTCTATGCATGTATCAAAATATCACATGCACCCCATAAAAATGTACAAATATTATGTCAATAAAAATGTCAATATATCAATAAAATGTCAATTATGTCAATAAAAAAATGACAAACCAAAAATAAATCCTCAATACCTGATACCTAAATTTCCCAGTATTTAGGAAGGATCTGGCACCTGCTACCTTCTCTAGTCTCATCCCTCACTGTTCTTCCCCTGATCTGTATACTCAATTAAGAACTATTTAGAATCTTCTGTAGGAACCAGGGAAAACAAAGCAGTAAACAAACTAGATGTGACCCCATTCTCATAGAGCCTTCACTCTAACAAGGGAGAGATCTTTTTTTCTTTATGAGACAGGATCTTATTCTGTTGCCTGGGCTAGAGGGCCATGGCATCAGCCTAACTCACAGCAACCTCAAACTTCTGGGCTCAAGCAATCCTGCTGCCTCAGCCTCCCACCTATGGGACTATAGGCATGCCACTATGCCCAGCTAATTTTTTCTCTATATATTTTTAGTTGTCCAGCTAATTTCTTTCTATTTTTTTTTAGTAGAGACTGGGTCTCACCCTTGTTCAGCCCTCGAACATCCTCAGTCTCGAACTCTTGAGCTCAAAGATTCACCTGCCTTGGCCTCCCAGAGTGCTAGGATTACAGGAATGAGCCACCGTACAGGGCTCAAGGGAGAGATCTTTAAATAACAACAAAACTACACTTAAAATTACTTAACTGTGGTATTAAAAAAGAGAAATAGCTTCAGAGATCAGGAAAAGCTTCCCTGAAAGTGACATTTAGGCCAAGACCTGAAGAATAAGAATGGGACTGATAAAGGCAGAAGAACTGGTAAGAGGGAAGTGCATTGCCAGGGGCCAGAAAAGAGCTTGGACCCTTCAAGGAAAAAGCCAGTGTGGATAGAGCACAGTAACAGAGGAAGGAAGAGAGGTATAAAGTTAGAAGCAGCAGGGGCCAGATCATGAGGGGCCCAGCAGACTGTGTTACAGATTTCAGACTAAGATTTTTGAGAGGGGAGTGACATGATCAGAAATGTTCATCTGGAAATTCATTTGGGTTACTGTCTAAAAAGAAAGGCTGGAAGAGGACCAGGAATAAATGCTGAAAGACCATTATTAGGAACTTTTTTCTATAGTATATGGATTACTGAAATGGTGACAGCTTGCACTAGGATGGTGGCGATGAGAATGGAGAGAAGTGAATGGCTTCAAGTTATGTTTAGGAGGTGGATTCGACAGCACTTGGTACTGGCTGGATGTGGGGACAAAGGAAAGGAAGGGGTGAAAGATGACTCAAGTCTCTAGAAAGAGTACTTCTCACATCCTAGTCTTCAGCCATACTGAACTACTTGCAGTTCCTAAAGCTCCATGCCTCTTTCAAGCTTTCATGCCTAAGTGAAAAATCTCTCAGATATATAGAAAAGATGCCTTCTTTACATCATCCATCATTACTAACAACCACCTGAAGACAAATATTATCCTTATGTTGCAAAATGCCACCTTACCCCAGCCTTGGCTAACCATGCCTAGATTGGGTCCTCTAACTGCCTGCTCCTATAGCATTTCATGCTTGTCTTTATCACAGCACTTGTCACACTGAACTATAATCGTATATTTATGTTTCTGTCTTCCCCACATGACCAAGTGCTCCCTGAGGTTAAAGATCATTTTTGGTATCCCCAATGCTTACTTCTCATCAGTGTGTTTCAAGGAACTGAGAAAGCAAGCTGAGTTCTTGGGGCCTACTGTGAGAAAAAAAAGAATATAGGAAAATAACTTAGGCTTGAGAAAGCAGGTTAAAAAAGGCAGTGTGCAAACTAAAGTTGTGTCTTCATCAACAGAACAAAGCTAAGAAGCTAACCTAAGAATCCAACCACCACCTGAAAGATGTAGACATAATTTTGCAGAATGGTATCTAGTACTGGACAATGTGCCATAGGAGAGGCATAAACTAAATGGCATATGCCAATGACCTGGAATTCCAGGATCCATCTCCACCTCCCAGAGCCTCAGAGCCTACAAAACAAAATAATTCTGATTCTCTTCTATGAGGGTAGTCTACTAATTTAATAAAATGCTTGCATGAGCCAATATTTAGGTTTTTCTATACATATACATTAGTCAACATCCTGCAAAATGATCTGACAAACAGAAGAAGCATTTCTGAACAGAGAGTACTTTGGAAATATTTTTCTTAGTGTGACATGATTGATATACTCTAATACAGGCTGTCTCTAATAAATCTAAAATCTTGAAACCAAAAAATCATCCCTTTAGCCGGGCATGGTAGTGCATGCCTGGAGTCTCAGCTACTTGGGAGGCTGAGGCAGAAGGACTGTGAGCCCAGCAGTTTCAGGTTGCTATGAGCTAGACTAACGCCACAGCACCCTAGCCCGGGAAACAGAGTGAGACTCTGTCTCAAAATAAATAAATAAATAAAAAATAAAAAAAATCATTCTTTATGAGGTTTGGAAGTTGGTGACTTTTAGTGATATTCTTCCTGACAGTGGAATACAGGGAAGAGTTTTAAAGAGCATAGGTGGTTTGAATTTGCAACATACAAATATAACATTCCCCAAGAAAATCTAAGTTGGAGGTTATTTTCTTTTGATTTTGATTGTTTGTTTGTTTGGTTTTTTGGGACAGAGTCTAGTCGCTCTGTCTAGAGTGCAGTGGCATCATCATAGCTCACAGCGACCTCAAATTCCTGGGCTCAAGTGACTTTCCTGCCTCAGCCTCCTGTGTAGCTGGGACTACAGGCGTGCACTACCACACCTGCCTAATTTTTCTATTTTTAGTAGAGACGGGGTCTCACTCTTGCTCAGGCTGGTCTCAACTCCTGAACTTAAGCGATCCTTCCACCTTGGTCTCTCAGAGTGCCAGGATTACAGGCCTTGATTTTGTTTTTTAAGCAGGTAAAACACTAAAAACTGAATCATTTTCCAGAGGCTAAGATTACTATAATGGACAAGCATTTACTTAAAGAACAATTTATTTTGTTCACTTACATACTTTGATTATCTCCTCTGAAGTCTTGTTGGTTAGCCAAGTTTTGTTTAGCATAAGAGAAGATTTATTTAGCAATTTCTTCTCAGGTAAGGAACCATAATCATTTAGATGTTGGCCAGAATATAACTGTTGGTGAAACATTTTATTCATCATGAAGTGATCTTTATCAGTATTCTGGATTAGACATCAAATCACCTTCCTGGATGTTCCCTGAAAATTGAACTTTCATTCCTAAAGTTTATTTTTCAGATGTTTGAATGTTCAATTTATGTATTTTAACTACATTAAATCAATTACTTTACATTTTTAAAAACGGCAGTATGGTTTCCTAACTAGATAAAGTTATGAAATTGCAGACTTCTTTCTGAAGTGCTGATAGTCTAGAATTAAAGTCCAAACTCACAGATGTAAATTTAAAAGAAATTAAGAAGCTGGGCGTGGTTCACGCCTGTAATCCTGTAATCCTAGCACTCTGGGAGGCCAAGGTGGGCGCATTGCTTGAGGTCAGAAGTTCAAAACCAACCTGAGCAAGACACCTCCCCCACCCCCCCACCCCCGTCTCTACTAAAAATAGAAAGAAATTAATTGGCCAACTAAAAAGATATATATACAAAAAATTAGCCGGGCATGGTGGCACATGCCTGTAGTCCCAGCTACTCGGGAGGCTGAGGCAGTAGGATTGCTTGAGCCCAAGAGATTGAGGTTGCTGTGAGCTAGGCTGATGCCACGGCACTCACTCTAGCCTGGACAACAAAGTGAGACTCTGTCTCAAAAAAAATTAAAAAAATAAAAGAAATTAAGAGAAATAGTTACCCAAGGATAATACAACTTAAAAATATATAAATAGGGCTGGGCGCGGTGGCTCACGCCTGTAATCCTAGCTCTCTGGGAGGTCGAGGCGGGCGGATTGCTCAAGGTCAGGAGTTCGAAACCAGCCTGAGCAAGAGCGAGACCCCGTCTCTACTATAAATAGAAAGAAATTAATTGGCCAACTAATATATACAAAAAATTAGCCGGGCATGGTGGCGAATGCCTGTAGTCCCAGCTACTTGGGAGGCTGAGGCAGGAGGATTGCTTGAGGCAGGAGTTTGAGGTTGCTGTGAGCGAGGCTGATGCCACGGCACTCACTCTAGCCTGGGCAACAAAGCGAGACTCTGTCTCAAAAAAAAATATATACATATATATATAAATAGCTTCATGATAGTTTAGAAATCAAATTATAACATTTTACTCTATATACATCTATAATTAGTTCAAATTTTTAGCAGGAATACATTCATACATTATTTGTATAATTAGAAATAACTAATAAAATGAGTCCAATGACAGCTCACATGTTGAAAATGCATTCCCTAAGATGCACATCAGAATAAAAACAAACTTATACACACTTTACTTTCAACATAAAATACAAAATACTTAATAGAAGAGAGACATCTATAAAATTTAATTATAATCTCTATAGGCAATACTCCCCAACCTCGAGGGCAACATTAAAGCAAGTCACAAAATTCTTTCTCAAATTATCCTTTCGTGCCTTCATTTTAAAAATAGTTAGACAATAAAGCTAATCCAATAGGACAATTTATCCCTTATTCAAATAGGCTTCCAGTTTGGGGCTGAATACCAAACTAGAAGAGGGCAGCAGTGACGGACTCTACCACAGCAGTAACCTGAAACTGCTGTAACAATATGCTGTAGTAATATGTTGACATTTACTACATCTAAATAGGTAGTCCCACGCATACCATGGCATACAGGAAGTTGGTAGTTTTATTTATAAGAAACTATGGCTTTCCAAGTAATCCATAAAACATCTAAAGACTAAAAAGCAAATAGGAAGAAAAATGGAAATTTTTATCCCAAAGGAAAAGTTCTCCTATCCCACCATCTTTGACTAATTTTTAGCAGACAATCATGCCTTCAACATCAAAGAGGAAACAGAAAACAAAAAGGCCCTTCCTTCCTCCCTCCTACAATACCCACAAATTATCTGCATCCCCAGGTGAACAGATTTACCTGTTTCTCTTTTCCCTCAAGCATAAGAAAGAGGAATCTCTCCCCCTCTATCAGGCTAATCTTTTTACCTGTGCTCCAGATCTTACTCCCTTTCCACCCTAGACAAGGACCTCTCCCTTTAAGTCTTCAACTTTCTTAAATTTTAACTTTAAGAGTCTTAAATCTTCAACTTATTTATCATTCTACATTTTTTTCCTCAAGCAACTGAATCAACTCTCATGGCTTCATTACCATCTATAACAGAATGCCTTTAAAAATCTTCATCTCTGGTCTAGACCTCTCTCTTCAGCTCCAGACATCTGTTAGCCTTTGAATTGCCTCTGAATATCTCCACTTCAATATCCTAAAAGAATGACAAATTCAATATGTCTAAAATTAAATTCATCATCTTTCTTCTAAAACCAATTCCGCCTTTATTCTCTATCTTGGGGAATCGACCATCATCCAGTTTCCCAGCCAGGAACCTAGGTATTATTCTTGACTCCCTCTTTTCCCTGAGCTCCCCACATCCAATCAAGTCCTTTGGGTTCTACTTATTGATATACCTGTTCACTTCTTCCTATCTCCAAGGCCATTTCTTGGTTCAAGTCATTTTCACATCTCACTTGGATTACTGCAGAACCCTCCTCATCTATTTCTAGTCTTCTCCAAACTTTTCACAAAGTAGCCAGAGTTATAGGTCTGAAAGGCAGATCTGACTTGTTATTCTCCTATTTAAAGCATTCAACAGCTTCCTACCATCTTCAGGATAAAAACCAAGTTACTTATTGTATGACCCTTCAACATCTGCCCCAGCTTGCCCCACCATCCAGTCCACTATGAATTTGCTCTCAAGGTACAACCAGCCATGTGCAGTTTTCCAACCACTGTGCTCTCTCTCTCCCTAGCCTCAGGTCTTTGCATATGCTGTTTCCATTGCCTGGGATATGTTTACCAGTCTTCTTTCCCTTCTCCTCTAGCCAACTCCTACTCATTCTTTATACTTCAAATTGACCAATGGCTGCTTTGGTCCCATGGATATGTGCTCTCATAATATTGGGTGAATGCCCCAAAACAAAATCCTTTAACTGTATTCTAAACGCCTGTCACTCTTCTGCATGCTCGACTAGAATGCTCTCATTGAGAGCAAGAGGAGATCTTTTTCATGGGTATTTAGTATATAGCACAATACCTAATAATTATTTACTGAGTAAATGAAGAGGAAGAATCTTTCATACAGGTTTGTGATTTTTTTTTTTACTGTCATTTCTCCCAGCTTCAAAGAAAAAGTCCTAGACCAAGAGTTAAAAGAGGTTATCCCATAAAAGGCTGATCACAAACCAGACTAACCATCCTACCCATGCTGCCTTAGTTTATTCTCTAAATGTAAGGTCAACCAAGAATAAAAAATAAGTACAAAATCCCCCACAAAATCCTAAAGCATCAGGAACAAATATTCAGGGCAACTTGAATCTCTGTATCCTGGGTGAAATTTTTTAAATATAAAAACATTTTTTTAATTAAAAAAAGGAATAGAGGCCGGGCGCTGTGGCTCACGCCTGTAATCCTAGCTCTTGGGAGGCCGAGGCGGGTGGATTGCTCAAGGTCAGGAGTTCAAAACCAGCCTGAGCAAGAGCGAGACCCCGTCTCTACTATAAATAGAAAGAAATCAATTGGCCAACTGATATATATATATAAAAAAAAAAATTAGCCGGGCATGGTGGCACATGCCTGTAGTCCCAGCTACCAGGGAGGCTGAGGCAGAAGGATCGCTCGAGCCCAGGAGTTTGAGGTTGCTGTGAGCTAGGCTGACGCCACGGCACTCACTCTAGCCTGGGCAACAAAGCGAGACTCTGTCTCAAAAAAAAAAAAAAAAAAAAGGAATAGAATCCTAAAAGCATCATATTGATGATGTCAAACTGAAAGCGATAACAAAAAAAAGACACCTCTAATTCAACTTTAACTAAATTCTGCAGTGCCACATAGTGGTGAGAGAGGGAAGCAAATCATAAAGCTAAAGGAAATGTAGATGAGAAGAGGACATCAGGGAGCCTTACGTGGCTTGTCTTGTCTTCCCTGCGATCAGTGGGAAGAGTCTGTGGAGCACCTCACAGCTGTGTGAACTGGGTCACCCAAGCTTGCTTAGTTAGTTTGGCTCATTGCATCACTCTAAGGAACTTACATCACTGGGACTCAGGCTGCCCAGACCATTCTCCTGCTCAGAATCCTTCCCAGACTCAGTGCCCTGGGAGGACCTTGGATGGGATGGATGAATCCAGATCTCCAGGCGAGTGGTGTCATCACCAACATGCCGAAAAGTTGACTTCTTTCCTTTTCGCCATTGGTCACTCAGTTCAAATTCCTCGTGTTGCTTCTTTTCCATCTGTTCTGCCTATTCAACAAACGTATAAGCTTAGACTCTCCTGAGATTTAGTTAACAAAGAGAAGAACCTTACCTCACCTGTGTTTCTTGCGTAGGGACCATAAAAAGACTCTGCTACAATTCCAAAGTAGCAGCGTGTCATTTGCTTTTTTTTTTTTAATTTTTTTTATTTTGGCATATTATGGGGTGTCATTTGCTTTGACTGATAAAAGTTATTAATACTGTAAACTAGATGCTGTGAAACATGCACAACCAAGCACAACCTAAAAGCTCTCCTGAACATCACAATTTGGTCCTGCACAGGGGCTGAATGATTACCCACTAGCACAGACTAACGGGACCACTTGTGGATATTATTAGTCATTCCCCTGAGAACACAATGGCACTAAGGGAAATGCATTCTTCCAGGAAGAATTGTTTCTGCCTGCATCCCCACTCACCTTTCGTTTAGTCTCTTCAAATAAGCTCATGAGACTCTCCTTGGCAGTCAGGATAGGGTTGCTGGCAGCTAAACTGCGCATATAGTAATATACAGCATCAAGCTTCCTCCTCTGTGGAAAAGAGGCCAGAGATAATCAGTCAACCAATTCTGTTCTTAACTTCAACATGAGGCAGCTGACCCTGGGAAATCTTTCCCAGCCTGTCCCCCAAGCTGTGAGGAATTGCAGTAGAAAAATCAGAAATGCTATCCATCGGAGAAGGCATGGCAATTGTAAGTCTTTTCTTACATAGTACTGTATCTTACATGCAGAGGTGTTCCAAGTACTCATAAGAGGGAGAAAGGAATAAAGAGCCTCTTAAAAAATAGACAGCAATTATGTTTTGTTTTTGGAGAAAGAATGCTCAACTCACCTTACATTTGTGATTCTTATCAGAGAATGGTATGGTACAATAAAATCACGAAATCAGAAGCCAGACAGACCTAATTTAAAATACTGGCTTGAATTGGAAAACCAGCACCACATGTACTCACCAGCAAATTGGTATTAACGGATCAACACCTAAGTGGACATATAGGAGTAACATTTATCGGGTGTTGGGAGGGTAGGAGGGGGGAGGAGGGAATGGGTGTATACAACCACAACGAGTAAGATGTGCAACGTTTGGGGGATGGACATGCTTGAAGCTCTTACTTGAGGGGGGAGGGGGGCATGGGCAATATAAGTAATCTTAACACTTGTACCCCCATAATACGCTAAAATAAAAAAAAAGAAGTAAAAAAAATAAATAAAATAAAATAAAATACTGGCTTGTCCAAGATCTGACTTTAAGACTTTGGGCCAGTTATGTAATAATCTTCCTGAGCTCCCATATCCTCACCATTAAAATGGAAACAATAACACCCATGGAGCAGTGTTCTTACTCTTATGAAGTGCTGATCACCTGCCTCACATTTAGTTGTACTTAGTCAATGATGCTGCCATTGTTACTGACAATTTTTTTAAATAATATTAGGTGAGTTGAACATTTTATGGATATCATCCAATGAATCCAGCAAATAAATACTTTGAGTCCATTTTATAACCAATTAATATAAAAAATAAAGGAAAGAGAAGGCCAAAAAGAAGGAAAAACACTGAGACAAAGAGGAAAGAATATCCAAGTCTTTTTCACTCTCCATATATATTTTCACTGTTTTCTACAACTGTGTTAAAATACATCTAAAATACTAGATTTCTTCTCTCCCCGCTGTCTACTCATTGTTCAAAACTCATATATATATTTTTTCTCTTTGAGACAGAGTCTCACTCTGTTGCCCGGGTTAGAGTGCCCTGGCATCAGCCTAACTCACAGCAACCTCAAACTCCTGGGTTCAAGCAATCCTACTGCCTCAGCCTCCCAAGTAGCTGGGACTACAGGCATGCATCATCATGCCCAGGCAATTCTTTCTATATATTTTTAGTTGTCCAGCTAATTTCTATTTTTTTAATAGAGACAGGGTCTCACTCTTGCTCAGGATGGTCGCAAATTCCTGAGCTCAAACGATCTGCCTGCCTTGGCCTCCCAGAGTGCTAGGATTACAGGTGTGAGCCACTGCACCCGGCCTAGAACTCATATCTTGTATTCATCTAGCATGGTTAAAGGCGCAGTTTCTAAAGTCAACTACCTGAGTCTGAATTTGGTCGGGCATTTATTAGGTATGACACATTAGCCTGGAGAGGTTTCCTTATTTGCAAATAGAGATGTTTACACACATATGGCTCCTGAAAATGCCCTTCTGTCCATAATGTATATAGTCTATTTTATTTTTTATTTTTATTTATTTATTTTTTGAGACAGAGTCTCACTTTGTTGCCCAGGCTAGAGTGAGTGCCATGGTGTCAGCCTAGCTCATAGCAACCTCAAACTCCTGGGCTCAAGTAATCCTGCTGCCTCAGCCTCCCGAGTAGCTGGGACTACAGGCATGCTCCACCATGCCCGGCTAACATAATGTATATAGTCTAATAGAATATCTGGCACACCATTACAGTTAAGTGGTAGCTATTTTTTTTTTTTTTTTGAGACAGTGTCTCACTTTGTTGCCCAGGCTAGAGTGAGTGCCGTGGCATCAGCCTCGCTCAGCAACCTCAATCTCCTGGGCTCAAGCAATCCTCCTGCCTCAGACTCCTGAGTAGCTGGGACTACAGGCATGCACCACCATGCCTGGTTAATTTTTTCTATATATATTTGTTGGCCAATTAATTTCTTTCTATTTTTGGTAGAGACAGGTTCTTGCTCTTGCTCAGGCTGGTTTCAAACTCCTCACCTTGAGCAATCCGCCTGCCTTGGCCTCCCAGAGTGCTAGGATTACAGGCATGAGCCACCGTGCCTGGCTGCTATTTTTTTTTTTTTTGAGACAGAGTCTCGCTTGTTGCCCAGGCTATAGTGAGTGCCATGGCGTCAGCCTAGCTCACAGCAACCTCAAACTCCTGGGCTCAAGTAATCCTTCTGCCTCAGCCTCCCGAGTAGCTGGGACTACAGGCATGTGCCACCATGCCCGGCTAATTTTTATATATATATATATTAGTTGGCCAATTAATTTCTTTCTATTTATAGTAGAGACGAGGTCTCGCTCTTGCTCAGGCTGGTTTCGAACTCCTGACCTCGAGCAATCCGCCCGCCTCGGCCTCCCAGAGTGCTAGGATTACAGGCGTGAGCCACCGCGCCCAGTCTTGCTATTTTTATTATTATTCCAATTCATACTAATCTCTGCCTATATCACTCATTTGATTTGAGACTGTAATTTATTGATTCTATAAAACATTTTTTCTTATTTTAACATTTCGGAGACTCAGATACAACTTACAATCAATATCTACGATTGTGTCTTATTTTAATTTGCAGCATTTTTTTTTCTTAGTGGAACAGAAAACTTTATCAAGTCTAATTTGTCTCATTATCTATATATCTCACTTGTCTTCTTAATACAGTGGTTTTCAGGACAGAAATCAATATTTTATCACTCATGGCACCCAGCAAAGCATACTGTACACATGCTGTGTTCTCATTCAATTTCTGAGATTCACAGAATGACTGATTAGAAGAGACAAAAAAAGATGAGAAAATGATGTTAACAGACAATTACGATGAGAGGGGGAAGACAGAAAAAGAGAGATAGAAGAAAGAACTTGAAGGGAGTGCTAATCTAGGTCAGAGTCCTATGAAAGAAAAATTACAATTTGGCTGGGTGCAGTGATTCACACCTGTAATCCCAGCACTTTGGGAGGCTGAGGTGAGAGGATTGCTTGAACCCAGGAGTTCAAGACCAGCCTGGACGATACAGTGAGACCTTATCTTTACAAGAAATTTTTAAAAGTTAGCCAGTGTGGGCCGGGCACAGTAGCTCACGCCTGTAATCCTAGCACTCTGGGAGGCCGAGGCAGACGGATTGATGGAGGTCAGAAATTCAAAACCAACCTGAGCAAGAGCGAGACCCTGTCTCTACTATAAATAGAAAGAAATTAATTGGCTAACTGATATATATAGAAAAAATTAGCTGGGCATGGTGGCGCATGCCTGTAGTCCCAGCTACTCGGGAGGCTGAGGCAGCAGAATTGCTTGAGCCTAGGAGTTTGAGGTTGCTGTGAGCTAGGCTGATGCCACGGCACTCACTCTAGCCTGGGCAACAAAGCAAGACTCTGTCTCAAAATAAATAAAATAAAAAGTTAGCCAGTGTGGTGGCATGCACCTATAGTCCCAGCTATTCAGGAGGCTGAGGCAAGAGGATCACTTGAGCCCAGGAGTTTGCGACTGCAGTGAGCTATGATTGAACTACTGCAATCCAGCCTGGAAGACAGAGTGAGACGCCATCTCAAAAAATAATAATAGGCCAGGCGCAGTGGCTCATGCCTGTAATCCTAGCACTCTGGGAGGCTGAGGCGGGAGGATCGCTCAAGGTCAGGAGTTCCAGACCAGCCTTAGCAAGAGCGAGACCCCCATCTCTACTAAAAATAGAAATAAATTAGCTGGACAACTAAAAACATATAGAAAAAAATTAGCCAGGCATGGTGGTGCATGCCTGTAGTCCCAGCCACTCAGCAGGCTGAGGTAGAAGGATCACTTGAGCCCAGGAGTTTGAGGTTGCTGTGAGCTGGCCAATGCCATGGCACTCTAGCCCGGGCAACAGAATGAAACTGTCTCAAAAAATAATAAAACAATAAATTTAACCAAATTAGTACAAAACTATATCAAAAAGTTTAAAACAGTGTTGAAAGAAATTAAGAACTAAGTAAATCGAAAGACATCCCGTGTTTGTGGATTAGAAGACATAATATAGTAAAGATGGCAGTATTTCCAAAGCAATCTACAAATTCAATGAAATCCTTACCAAAATCCCAATGGTTGATTTTGGTGAAATGAAAAGCTGATCCTAAAATTCATACAGAATTGTAAAGGACTCCAAATAGCCAGAACAGTCTTGGAAGAAAAAAAGTAAGTTGCAAGACTCACATATTCTGATTTTTTTGTACCACAAACTCACAATAATTAAAACAATTGTGGTACTGGCTGGCATAAGGACAGACAATGGATCAATGGAATAGAATTGAGAGTCCAGAAATAAACCCATACATTAGGTGATTTTCAACAAGGGTGCTGATGACCATTCAATGGACAAAGAACAGTCTCATCAACAAATGGAGCTAAGAAAATTTGATATCCTCTTATCATATATAAAATTTAACCTAACATGGATCAAAGACCTAAATTTAAGAGTTAAAACAATAAAACTCTTAGAAGAAAACATAGAGGTAAATCTTAACCTTGGATTTGGTAATAGTTTCATAGATATGACCATCAAAAGCACAAGGAACAAAAGAAAAAAAAGATAAACTGGACTCACCAAAATTTAAAACTTTTGTGCATCAAAAGACACTATCAAGAGAGTGAAAACTGAGGTGAGAGGATCTCTTGAGCCCAGGAGTTCAAAACTGTCTTTAAAAAACTTTAATTTAATTTTTAAAAAGAGAGAATGAAAAGAAGGCCCACAGAATGAGAGAAAATATTTGCAAATGATATATCTGCTAAGGGTCTAGAATCCAAAATATACAAAGAACTCTTACATCCCAACAACAAAAATAATAACCTGATTTTAAATGGACACCAGCCTGGGCAACATTTAATTTTTTTGTAAAGAGCCTGTCTCTACAAAAAAATTTAAAAATTAGCCAGTCATGGTGGCACACACCTGTAGTCACAGCTACTCAGGAGGCTGAGGCAGGAGGACAGCCTGAACCCACGAGTTGGAGATTGCCATAAGCTACAATGACACCACTGCACTCTACACAGGCGACAGACTGGGACTCTGTCTCAACAACAAAAACAAGGTTATAAATTTATATTTCTATTTTAATAAAATTTTAGAAAAAAAAAAAAAAGAAAGAAATTAGACTAGTGGTTACCAGGGGCTGAGGGAAGGGAAGAATGGAAAGAAGTACAAAGTTTCCTTTTGGGGTGATGAAAATGTCTTGGAACTAGATAGAGGTGATGGCTAATTATTTTCTTATTAACAAGAAACATTAACATTTGATTCAGTTCTAAAAAAAAAGAAAATAAAAAATTAACAACTTCCATACAGGTCAGCTGTTCTAAAAAAAAATTTAATTCAATAATTTGAAGAAAAGCTGGAAAAGGAGATAAGAAGAAGAAAAAATAGGACAATAAGGAAAAGATGGTTTAGGAGAAAGAGGAGAAAAAAATATAGAGGGTTGGGGAAAAAAAATCTCATACACCTATTACAAAGAGATTAGGATAGAGGTTATAAAACAGAGAGATTCAATAGATTCTGAGGGAAGGATTTCAGTAAACCATATTATTTAATCACTATTTCAATCCATAATTATTAAGAATTTCTTTGAATCTTTTGTGTATCAGTCTCTAACTGTTTTGGCACCAGGGACTGGTTTCATGGAAGACAATTTTTCCACAAACTGGGGTGGGGTGGGGGGTGGGGGATGGGGGGGGAGGCTACACAGAGCTCAGGTGGTGATGTGTGGCCCTGGTTTCCTAACAGGCCACAGACCAGTACCAGGCTACAGCCCAGGGGTTGGGGACTGCAGTTTTGTGGCATAAAGGGGAATATAAATATTAAATTCAAACATTATTTGGGCAATACATTTTAGAGAATTAAGAAAGCTTTCTCCTTGCTAATAAGTATGTTAGCTACTTCTTATGAACCTTGGGTAACTACCTTTGGTCCCTACCTTCTCCCCTTCAATTCAGCTTCCTCCCTAGGAGCCCTCGCAGCTCCCAAGGCCCATTTCTCTCTGTCAGGGCCACATTTAGAGGAGGCCGATACAATCTAGAAAGGTGCAATCTAGTGTCTACTGTGCCTCTGCTAAGGAGGCACCTTAAGTGAAAAGGTAAAAGGAATAAGAGGATCTGGTGAAAGGAAGCAAGGATCTAACTACTTAGGGCTAGGTGAGGACTTTAAGGAAGACAGGTAGAGGGAACCTTATTTTTCTTCTAGAATGAGTAGCCTAGCTCAACAGCAAAGGGAAAAGAAAGGAATGAAGACAAGATTCAGAGCAGAAGCTCTCGTCAGAAACAAAGAGTGATGTTTGGCTAGAGCACAAATGTTCCCTTAGCAATTTAAGTGCAGTGGATGGATGAAGTACAGAGTCAATAGAAGGAAGAGATCCCTGACAACTTACCTCTGAAAGTAACAGTAACAAAAAGAATTTGAGGATAGGAGGCAGAATGGGATATTTTTGGGACTATAGTGATCAGATGAAATGAAGCTCTAGTTATTAACACTATGAAATTCCATATTTGAAGACACTGCCTGCAAAACACTTCCTCTATCCACAAGATTTCTTACCGTATATACTGCCAGCAAAGCCAACTGGTTATAGGGGCGCCCATTCTTGGGAGCAATGTGCTGGGCCTTCAGGTACCAACTAGAATAGAAAAACAGTAAGAAAATGCTAGCTCTGTATCAGCTTTTCCCCAATTCATCCTGATAGTCCTACTACTTAAGACATAAGCTGGGGTGTTAGATGTAACCCTGGAGTGGCAAAGCATGACTACAAGGCCCAAAAGGGGACATCCATATGGGATGTGGCTCAAGTGGCCCATTATTCTTAATAGGGCTTAGCTTAAATGTCACACAGGGAAGAGAAATAATGAACTAGAGGTAAAAGTACCTGCGTGCTTTCCCATAGTTTGCTGTATCATTGGCTTGCTCTCGATATCTAGCAATATCTCCTTGGCAAATCATACATCGCTGGGCACTGATCAAGGCATATTTTACCTTCAAGGAAAATAATCAGTTAGTAGGCTACCCAAGAAACACTAACTTCAACCCCAAAGAAAAGGGATGGTATCAAAATGAAAAGGTACTAGTAGTTCTCAACAAAGTATAAGGTTTTCAGCCTAACCTTGACTACCAAGAAATGGTTACTAGTGTGCTACAAAATTTACTGAGAAAAATACAGTGGCAGAGGGAGGGGACTGATTCTTATTTCAAGCCCCAGGCAAATGAAAGAAAACATTTTGAAACTAGGAGTCAGGAGAACTGACTCTCTGTGGAATAGTGTGCAATCTCAAAGAAGTCTTTGGGATACTCTGGGACTCAGTTTCTTCATCTGAATGTAAAAATACCTACTCTATAGGGGACCTGGAGGGAATAAATGTAAAGATACTTTACAAATTATAAAGTGACATACAAATATTAAGGCAATTGTTTACTCTGTTCTTTTCTTGCCATCATCATAGTCTTTCCTCAAACTATTAATATCACTGAATTATGTTACTGTATTACATTCTATTCACCTAAAACAATAAATTACCCTTTATCGAACATATACAATTTGCCAGAGACTGGGTAGTACTATAAATATGTTTTCTCAGTGGTAGGTTTGGCATCTGTCCTTCAATGAGAAAATAGAGTAGACCCTTAACATCCCAAGACACATGCCCAACCAAAAAATCTCCCTAAAGAACACTTCACAACATGTCATGCCACTCCACCCCACACAAAAGAAATTAACATATGACTGAATAAAGAACAAAGCTTCACTGAGAGGAAGATACTGACCCTTCAGGAAGGCTCACTCACAAGCTAAATAACCAGCTACAAGCATGTCATCCTCCTAGCACATAACTCAAATTTGTGCCTCAGCAAAGTTACATATTACTACATCAATTTTACCCTCAAGGTCCTGACTACTCCATGCATTCTTTCTATGAATGAACATCAAGAATCCTTGCCAGGGGCCGTGGCTCACGCCTGTAATCCTAGCACTCTGGGAGGCCAAGGCAGGCGGATTGCTCAAGGTCAGGAGTTCGAAACCAGCAAGAGCAAGACCCCATCTCTACTATAAATAGAAATAAATTAATTGGCCAACTAATATATATAGAAAAAATTAGCTGGGCATAGTGGCACATGCTTGTAGTCCCAGCTACTTGGGAGGCTGAGGCAGAAGGATTGCTTGAGCCCAGGAGTTTGAGGTTGCTGTGAGCTAGGCTGACACCACAGCACTCACTCTAACCTGGGCAACAAAGCAAGACTGTCTCAAAAAAAAAAAAGAATCCTGAGTACTTGACTGTAGTGCAAAGAAAATTGGTTATGCCTCCATACTATAGCCACTTTGCCATCTCAATGAGCGGGAAAAATAGGAAAAAAAAAAAAAATATATATATATATTTTTTTTTTTTTGAGACAGGGTCTTACTCTGTCCTCTGGGCTAGAGTACAGTGGTGTCATCATAGCTCACCTCAAACTCTTAGGTTTAAGTGATCCTCCCGCCTCAGCCTCCCGAGTAGCTGGGACTAGGCAAGTGTCACCATGCCAGGCTAATTTCTATATTTTTTTTTTTAGAGATGGGGTCTCACTATGTTGTCCAGGCTAGTCTTGAACTCCTGGCCTCAACTGATCCTCCCAACTCAAACTCCCAAAGTGCTGGGATTACAGACGTGAGCCACCACACCCGGCCCAAAACAAATTCTTTCAAAGGCTCTCCATCATTCTTGGCATGAAGTCCTGGATGATCCAGCCTCTGCTTGCCTCTTCTGCACCACTTTCCTGCTCAGTCTCTGTGCCTCAAACCAGACTCTACTCAGCTTATAACACACCACACTCTTTCCTACTTTGGGACCTTCAGGTATACTGTTCCCTACTCCTAGAATGTTCCTTTTCTTGTATCTTCACATATATCTTCACCTTGCTAATGTCACAGGTTTTCAGTCTCAGCTTAATTGTGATTTTTTCAGTCTTCCATTATCCTCTAAACCATGTTAACTCTTTTTTTTTTTTTTTTTTTTTTTTTTTTTTGAGGCAGAGTCTCGCTTTGTTGTCCAGGCTAGAGTGAGTGCCGTGGCATCAGCCTAGCTCACAGCAACCTCACACTCCTGGGCTCGAGCGATCCTTCTGCCTCAGCCTCCCGAGTAGCTGGGACTACAGGCATGCGCCACCATGCCCGGCTAATTTTTTTTTTTTTATATACATATCAGTTGGCCAATTAATTTTTTTCTATTTATAGTAGAGACGGGGTCTCGCTCTTGCTCAGGCTGTAAACCATGTTAACTCTTTACAGTATATACCCAGAACATCCACTGCAAAATTCACTGCAACTGCAATTACTCATCCAACATATGCACTCACCCCCAATCAAACTCTAAACTCCAAGAAGCAGAACCATGGCAGCTTTTTTGTTCAGCACTGAACTGCTTCTGCCTAGAATGGCACCTAGCACATAAGAGGGGCTTAATAATACTTATTGATTAGAAAGACAGCTTTGTACATAGGAACTCATCAGAAGGAGCAAAAAGGCAAGAGGAAGCCTCTGCTCCATAAATCACATTCCTTTCTCTAATGAATCTCTAAACTCTTCCTAAATATGCTTACCTTTCCCTTCCCATCTTAAAACAAAAGCAAAAACTTCTCTTGACCCTATCCCTCCTTGCATTCACAGCCAAGATTCTTATAAGAAGGGGTGGAGGCCTAAAAAGATGTTCAAAATAAACAGCATTTTGCTAAACCAGAAAAAAAAAATGGTCTATATTACTTTCATTATCTCTACTGCCTTAGCTGTCTTCACTACAATCTGGCTTCCATCCTCTGTAACGAAATCAACTTTTTTTTTTTTTTTTTTTTGAGACAATATCTAGCTCTGTTGTGTGACTGGAGTGATCATAGCCCACTGCAACCCTCAACTCCTGGGCTCAAGCTATCCTCCTGCCTCAGCTTCCCAAGTAGCTGGGATTACAGGTGTATCCCACCACTCCCAGCTAATTTTTCCATTTTTTATAGAGATGGGGATCTCACTCTTTCTCAAGCTGGTCTCCAACTTTCGACTTCAAGAGATCCTCCCACCTTGGCCTCCAAGAGTGCTCGGATTAAAGGTGTGAGCCACCACGTCCAGCCTAAACTAACTCTTAATAAGGTCATCCAACCCAATGGACCATTTTATAACCTTAACATTTGACAACTGTATAGTACATGACAATTTTACCCACCTCCACCTTAAAATTTGATCCTCCCTCTCTAGCCAGCCTTCCCAGCATCCCAACATCTGCTTCCACTACTATTAATACCTACACAATGATTCCCGAATCTATTATCACCAGCCCAGCTTTTTCCTGAGCTCCAGGCAGATCAAAATATTCATTTGTTCATTTTCAAGTTCCTCCTGGACACCTCGACCTAAGCATATCCAAACCTGAACTAACCTCTTGCTCTGTAGCCACTCTCCTAGGCCCCAAACTGGGAGATGATCCAGACTCTTCATGCCTCCAATTTCATCCACACCAATTCCACAGCCAGCAATTCAATTCTATTTCCTTTATATTTTTCCAATCTTCACTTTTCTACCTCCACTGCCTCTATCTTAGTTCAGACCTACAACCTGCCTCCCCTGCCTCCATTCTTGCACAATTCCCATCCAAACCTACCAATCTGCCAGAGTGATTGGTTCTAAGAACAAATCTATCTTAACCATTCGCTGAAAATCAATTAGTGGCTCCCCAATGCTTTCAGAATGAAGTCCAAACTCTTCAGCACAGCATGCAAGAAATGATATAGTCATTATGATACAGTCCCTTCCATATTACAAACACTACCATATTGAACTTCTTGTACTTTCCCAACAACTCCTGGTTCTCTCTTGCTGTCTAAACTGCACCTTCCACCTTCAAACTTCTATTCATGTTTCAAGACTCAGCCTGACAGTCTCTGACAAGCCTTCCTTGACCCCAGTAAGCTAAGTCAGATCCACTTTCCTCTATTCCCCTCACCACTCTGTATATACCATCACCATAGTACTTATGACATTATAATTATTGGTTTAATTTGTCTATTCCCCCAGGGAACTGTATCTTTCATTCTTTTAACCTCAACACCCAGCACAGTGTCTAGCACATAACTAACACTGGGATAAATGCTAACTAAATGGATAAATAAATTTAAGATAAAGAAAGAAGCTGGCTTACTGTCTTGCGTAATGGCTTGCTGCGAATGGCAAGACCGTCCATGTAGTCTTCCAATTTGAACTTGTAAGTAACCTGTAGTTTCTGAAGCAAACTATCAAAGAAGTCACTACCCTATAAAGAGAAAAAAGAGAAGAAATGGCTGAACCAACCTATTCTGATCCAATCTCCCACCAAAAGCTGGGGCAAACAGCTTTTTCACAGTTCTGATAATACTCAGATATCTGTATAAAGGGAGTCACATATAGTATTTAGTGGCCAACAACTTGAGCACAAGACAAATTCATGGAATAAGCCTCCATTGTTTTAAAAATATGAAGACACACATACATACACACACACAGTCACACTCTCTTTCTCTCGTTCTTTCACTCTGATTCTCGCTCTCTCTCCCAGGCCAAAACATTCAGAAAGCTTTCAAGCTCAAAACTAATTCCAATTATCAGTAAGTTATGGTACCAGGAAAGCAACAGGAGTAGGGTAGGCCTATGTGCCCTAAAAGGGCACGGTTTTTTGTCAATATTCTGTTCTAAAACAGTATTTCAGGCGGTAATAAGCCATCACAACTACAGAATGCTGAAGCCTTTATCCTGAGACAAAAAGATGACAGTTTACCTCATCCAAGAGCTCCAAAAGTCTGTTCCGAATCTGTTCTGGGTTCTCAACATTCGGATCCTTGAGAAGCTGCCTGAACTTCTCAATCACCTGATAGAAAGCATTCTTCCACAGGATCTGATCCACATTCTGATTATCAGAGAATTCAATATCTAATAGAATACAGCGCTCATATAGCTGCAGCAGTTCAGCTCTGGAATAAAATACATGCAACTTGTAGCTCCAAATACACCACAGGAAAGGATAGACCTGCTTCCTTCAAATTAACCACCTTTCCCTTGGCAAGAAATAAAAAAAATGTGACCAGGTATGCTATTCACTCTAGTTTCCATTCTGCATAGCAGAATGTCATTCTAAAGACAGTTATGCCTAGAAAAATAGTTTTTCCCCATATGTCTTCACCTAAATTTAACAGCTGAAATAAGATCTTCACTGCAAGTTATATGTTGTTCATTTCTTGGCATTGGAGAAAGTCTTTCCTTTTCCATTTCAAGATTCCATGTTCCCTTAAAGATAATTTTTTTCTTAAAGAAAAAGCAGGAAGCGTAATCATTTCTAAGACTAGAAATAAAACTTCTGTTCTTTTTCCAACTACCCCTACCTTATAAAAATCAATGTGTAAAGGAAATAACATCCAATGGCTCATCTAAAAAGTTTCTACCTACCTTAGCCATAGAAGTCTGTACACCTCCAGCTTATCCCCATTCCCCTTCTACCAGAATAGAACACACCATACCTGAGCTGAGCCATCTTCTCCAGGCCTTCAGGACTAATGCGGTCCCTAGAGAGCAGGTTGCTGAGCTGCAGTTCCTGGTTGTCAGCCACCCGGAGAAGCCTATGTAGCTCCTGTTGCTGCATGTTCCTCATGTGCTGCTCTATCTCCTCAGGACTCATGGTGCTGGCAGGGAGAGGGCTACAAACATACTGTCCTGATGGAGTTGGATAGCCTGGGTAGTAAGGTCCTGGGTACACACCATTCGTAGGACCCACTGGATACTGTAGAGGGCTATAACCTGTATAAGGATACTGGGAGGCAGGGCCTGGTGTCCGGGGGTAATAATAAGGGTTGTCAGAGTTTTGAAACTTATAGTAAGATGCTTGGGCCTGGCGTGAGTCACCCCAAGATGTAGGGCTGACTTCATCATCAGTGTCTAAGAAATGTAACTGGGGCACCTGGCTCTTTAGAGCAGGTTTCTGATCAGGATTGTTCGGGTCCCACAATCGGCGTGTGGTACCTCCACGGCCCCAACTCCGAGATCCCTTACTACCAGATCCAAATAAAAGCCGGGGTCCCAAAGGTGTAGACTCTGGAGAACCTGCTGAATTGACAGATAGGGTGGTATGGGCAGGCAGAATCAAAATGCCACGACCCCGACCCCGAAGTTCTTGTTTCAGGTTTTTGGACTCCTGTTTCTCAGATACTTTGGCCCCACTGCTCGAGCCTTTGTCAGGCTTTATCTTATCTACATCCTCCCTGGCTGACCTCACCATGGGAGAATCTTTGTTCATGGTTTCTGCATCAAAAGTGACACGAAGAGTGCCTCGATTTTCTTTACCATTGCTTTTCTGCTCACCGTCCCCACGGCCAGACCAGTTTCTTTCTAAATGTTTCTTTCTTTCTGAGCTCCTCCTAGGTCCTAATCCATTTGGCTCATCAACTTTGTCCTCATCTAAGGAGTCAGTTGAGGACATAGATACTTGCTTCTTCAGTCGTGGCCTCTCCTTGGTCCTATCCTGTCTCCGGCGGCGACATCCATTATCAGCCAGGCCAGCTCCCTCAGCACTGTTGTTGCTACCAGCTGAGCTGGTACTGCAGGTGCGGTAACGGTTCCTTCGTTTGTCTGAGCGGGAGTAGCGCTTTGCAGAACCAGGCTTTCCCTGGGCTGGATCATCGTTTGCTTTCTTCGCCCCCTCCCCTTTTTCAATCCTTTTTCCTTTTTCTCCCTTTGCAGCCCTTACTCTGTCACCATTTGGACTCCTTTCTGTCTCTGCTGTGTCTGGTTTATTCACAACTTCCTCTTTCCCAACATGTCCCCTACATTCATCTTCCTCTACTCTCAGTTGTTCTACCTGGTTAAGGATTTCTTCTTCATCCACCCGGCTAGCCGATTCTTTGGTAACAGTCTGCAAACGCCGTCCAGGCTGATAGATCTGCAGGTCAGGTTTCTTTGTTCTCTTGATAATTCTTAGACTTCGATCCTCTTGTCCACCAGTCCTAGGAAAGGACTCCTGTCCCTGATTATTTTCTGGGTCTACAGGACCATTTGGCTGTTGGTTGTCCAGTTCCTTGCAGCCATCTTTAATAAGCTGTGTACCATTTCCAACAGCAGAAGAATCTCTGTCATTAACAATTTCATCCTTAAATTCCTCATTCCCAGAGGGCTCCTTGATTTTAGGTTTGTTCCTTAGTCGAGAAAGGCCAGGCTTATAGATTTCCAGATCTGGACGCCTGTTGTCTTTGCGCTGCCTGGGCTCCTTTAATTCCTTCATGTTTTCTGTTATGTTGGGGAGGAAAAGGTAGAATAAAAGGTGGGGGGAGGGATTGTCATTGTGGTTAAGTAACAGAAAACTCAAGCAAGAATTACACATTCAACTGCTAATATTGGTGAATAAGAAAGGATATTGCTGTAGAAGTAGAAATTCTGGGTTTATAATATTTGTTCAGCAATTGTCAAGGTTAACAACTTAATTGTATTGGAGCTACCTACACTTGGGTAGGGAAATGGGGAAAAGCCCACCTCCATTTGCGTTAGGTTAAATTCAGAAATCTAAGACCCCAATTACTTTATCATTGCCAGAACAAAAGATCTCTAACATTTTCAAGCATTAGACTGTTCTCTGTTAATAGAACCCTTGAATCCATTTCAGTGTTTTCTTCTGCCTCTAACATTTTTCCAGATTGACTAAGTCCTTTTAACATAAAAGGGGAAAAAATTAAAAAGGAGAAAAAGAGGGGTATGCATAGCCTTCAACATCTCTGGGGATAAAAATGTGCAACTCTAGTCTTTGAACTTGACCAGGACAATCCTCTTCTTTAGAATACCAATTACTCAATCACATACCTCCTGTTGAAGCAAACAGGAAGCAGTTTCTTTCACATTCTTCAACTCCACTGGTCCTCACCAACTCTATAACAGCAGCCAACAGAGTCATTCCAAGGAAATACTGCTCAGACTACCATCATTAGAATACTGAGACTAACTGCTACTATGATGATGGAATATGAGAAGAAAAAAGTTCCATAAAGGAGTTTTCCCTGGATGCTGATGGAAGGATTGTGACATGTTCTCAAAATGCCAAGGACTAAGGCACTCAAAAATAAGAGTACAGGACTTTAGAAACCACTCTCTAGGCTCTATGAACTTACTGAATGACAGACGAGCAAGTATCTATCACTTTATCTATTAAGGGGGAGACTACTACAAGTGACCACTAAACAATTCAGTGGGAAAGTGACATGAATTAGAATAGTATCGAGTACTCCAAATAGAATGCTATATAAAATCCTACTGTTTTATAAACACGAATGCAAAACAAGTCCATAACAAGGTTCTCATATGTTTCAGCATTTATGCCCACTGTTTGTAGAGGTAACAAAATAGAAAAATATATAATGCTTCGATATTTTCAAAAGTTTAAAACACTGCTTCATTAAGAACAAAGATAAAGCAGTTTAACCCCAGAACACCCTAGCAGTCTCAGTAACTTAGGTGTGTTTGGGGGGAGAAGGAGTAGTTGTAAAATAACTACTGCTACTTTCCAGAGCAGCGGAAGAAAACAGCCTGAATAACCCAATTCAGTTGACCAACGAAAACCAATTTCACAGACTTAGGCTGTGAGCCTGGGGAAGGCCACTTAGCACAGCTACCATTCTACACACCACCACTGCCTAATAAAAGGGAGATGAGACATTAGACTCTTTCTCAGAGTTTTCCTGAGGTGACTGGAGACTTAAAATTAACTTGCAAATTAAGTATTCTGCCTGATAAAAACTGCTCCCACACAAGCCAAGGCCAAAACAGAGCAGCTCACTGAGGTCCTGGATCCCTCCAGTGGTGCAGCTTTCAGCAGCCTGCCTTGGGGGAAAAAGTTCAGCAAGGAAGTCCCAGGCTGTTAAACCCGTCTCCTCAATTCCCCCCCCCCCATTCCTTCTCTCAGACGCTAAAGAGATGACAGGGGCAGGCCTACGGATGATTCTTTGGGGAACGACACACCCCGGGGCCTCCACCAGACCCACTCCTCCTCGCGTCTCCTGACGCCTGAAGAACCGCCGGCTGGTCTGAGAGGGCTGAGGCAAAGGGGAACAGTCACCTTCGCGGTGAGAAACAGGGTGGAGGCAGGAACTCGGGCCGGGCTCCCCCAGAGGGAGCCAGGACTGGCTGAGCGCTACCCCACACAGACCCTGAGGAAGAGAGGGAGGCGAGGGTACGCCCGCGGCCCCCGCCCCCACTGTCGGGGGAAGGGGCGGGGGCTCCGGAGCGCCGCGAACAGAGCTGGGAGGAGGCAGAGGAGGAGAGGGAGGCGGGGCGGGCAGGCCCGGCCCAGGAGCTGGGCGGCGCGACTCACCTCTGCTCCCGGCCTGCGGAGCCAGAGTGGCCAGGATCCCTCGCAGCTCCGACGCGGAGATCCGCACACGCTCCAACCCCTCCGCCATCTTCGCGGCTGCTGCTGGAGCTGCAGCTGCTCCGCCACCGCCGCGCGCAGCCAGGAAACCACGACCGACGGGCGGTGCGCGCGCTCACCCACCTCCCACCCTTTCCCCCGCCTCCTCCTTCCTTCCCTCCCCAACGACGGTGGCCGCACTGGGAGGAAAAGCGCTGAACGCACGTTCGCGAGGGGCAGTGCCGGAGCGCGAGCCTGGACGGGAGAGACGGGCGTTGCGCGTGCGCAGAGGTGTAGCGGGGAAGGTGCGCTGAGGCTGGAGTTGGAGGCGCGGCACCAGTGAGGTAAGGTGAGGCCGAGCCGAGCGGGGCCAGGCGGGCGTTCGCGGCGGTGGCTACTGTTGCTGTGGCTGTGGCCGTGGCCATGGCCACCGATGATACTGGTACTGGTCTGGGACTCGGGTTGACGGAGACTCCGGCCTCCACCAGTCATCTTTAGGCCAGGATCTCCCGCCACAGGCCCAGACTAGTGCCCCAGGCTTCTACTTAGGGACCTTAAAGATCTTTAAGGAGTAGTTAACATTACCCCTATTTGTAGGATGAGGAAACTGAATCCCAGAGAACCAAAGTAAATTGCCCAGGGTGTCAGAATTGATAAATACCAGAGTATCAGTCTTTTTCATTATGGCAAATTGCATCACCAAGCCTTCTGACTCTCAAAAAATATTAATATGTACATTATAGTTGACTTTTCCTGAGGGAATGAGTTGTGTGGAAATAAATCAGGAGGTATATAAATCGATTTGGGAATTTCTGTGTCACTGTGGATTCTTGAAAAAATTACTTCCCTGGGTCTCAGGTTGACTTTTTTATTCTTTCCATCTTTAAAATGTAACTAGACCAGAAGAATTATACATTAACCTTTTTTGTCCATGAACTGTGCTGTGGTGAAACTCCCTCTCCCAAGGCTGCCTGCCTCCACCTGTTGCTCCCTCCCTGTCCTGCCCAGTCCTTTGGACCTCTAAACCATCAAAGAATAGTTACCAATTATTCCTTAGTTTGAGCCTAAAAGATTTGAACAATTTCTGACATAACTTGTTCAATTCTTCTTATGTGGCAGACTCTTTGTCACCAGAAGGGTAAGCATAAGGAGAAAGTCAATAGATATGTTAAAAGATTCAAGAGGTCAAAAGAAGGGGAGTGATCTGAGTGATCAGAGCAAATGGTAACCTTTGCCAACAGATTTGGAAGAAATATGAAGAAATGTTAAAAACAAATTCGTTTTCACAATGAAATTTGAGAAGACGTTGCATCAGTTTTTTTAAAGATGGAAATATAGTCTGAAACAAGAAAACTTTCTTAGAAGTGAGATTACCAATTTAATTCAACAATGTCAGTGAACTTCAGATTAGATATGCCAAAAGTTACCACCAGCTAAAGAAAATTAACTGAACTCAGAGGAAAAAGATAATAGATTAAAACTGTGAAATAAGGATGGGGCACATGGAGAATGGGTTCAATAAATGAATAATTAAATACAAATTCCAGAAGGTGATAACAAAGCTGACTGAGAAGGAGCATGAACCAAATAATAGAGGAAACTTTACTAAATTATTGTAAAAAATTTGAATTCTCAGATGTAAAGGATTTGTGAAATATGCTTTAAAAAAAAAAAAATGAAGACTGGGCGAGGTGGCTCACGCCTGTAATCCTAGCACTCTGGGAGGCCGAGGTGAGCAGATTGCTCGAGGTCAGTTCAAAACCAGCCTGAGCAAGAGCAAGACCCCATCTCTACTATAAATAGAAAAAAATTAATTGGCCAACTAAAAATATATAGAAAAAATTAGCTGGGCATAGTGGCACATGCCTGTAATCCCAGCTACTTGGGAGGCTGAGGCAGGAAGATTGCTTGAGCCCAGGAGTTTGAGGTTGCTGTGAGCTAGGCTGATGCCACGGCACTCCAGCCCAGGCAACAGAGTGAGACTGTGTCTCAAAAAAAAAAAAAAATAGAAAAGAAAAAAGAAATAAAAAGAAAACCATATTTAGGCCTGTATCACAACAAAAGCATCGGAGTTTAAAAAACTAGAATATCTTTATTTTATTTTTTTATTTTTTTTTTTGAGACAGAGTCTCGCTCTGTTGCCTAGGCTAGAGTGAGTGCGGTGGCATCAGCTTAGCTCACAGCAACCTCAAACTCCTGGGCTCAAGCAATCTTCCTGCCTCAGCCTCCCGAGTAGCTGGGACTACAGGTATGTGCCACCATGCCCAGCTAATTTTTTCTATATATATTAGTTGGCCAATTAATTTCTTTCTATTTATAGTAGAGAAGGGGTCTCGCTCTTGCTCAGGCTGGTTTCGAACTCCTGAGCTCGAGCAATCCGCCCACCTCGGCCTCCCAGAGTGCTAGGATTACAGGTGTGAGCCACCGTGCGCGGCCTATTTATTTATTTTTTTGAGACAGAGTCTCACTTTGTTGCCTAGGCTAGAGTGAGTGCTGTGGCGTCAGCCTAGCTCACAAGAACCTCAAACTCCTGGGCTCAAGCAATCCTCCTGCCTCAGCCTCCCAAGTAGCTGGGACTACAGGCATGCACCACCATGCCTGGCTAATTTTTTTTTTCTATAGATATTAGTTGGCCAATTAATTTCTTTCTATATATAGTAGAGATGGGGTCTCGCTCTTGCTCAGGCTGGTTTTGAACTCCTGACCTCAAGCAATCCACCCGCCTCGGCCTCCCAGAGAGCTAGGATTACAGGTGTGATCCACCACGCCCAGCCTATAATATCTTTATGTATTGACATGGAACAGTCTTCAATATGTATTATTTGACAGGTGTGATGGCATGCACTTATAGTCCCAGTTACTCTGGAGGCTGAGGCAGGAGGATGGCTGAATCCCATGAATTCAAAGCTGCAGTGAGCTATGATCATACTACTGCACTCCAGGCCTGGGTGACAGAGCAAGACCCTGTCTCTAAAAAAAAAAAAGTATTTTTAAATTTTTTCTTTAAAAAGCCAGTTATGGAACAATATATATGATGTGGTTCTACCTGTGTACATCAAAATTATTTATTGTTTATGTAAATTTCTATATAAATGCATATAAAATATGTGGAAGAATACATACCAAACTTTTTAAAAGTGGTTACCTTTGTAGAAGAGAGGAGATTTGATAGTTGAAATTGAAGGTTCTATATACTTCTGTAATGTCTTAAATTCTTAAAATAGAGATTTGGTCACATATTATGTGGGTAATCCAAGAGACAATAAAGCAAATTTAGCTAGTGGGAGAGGGAGGAATTCAGTTTCTAAACATAAAAAATATACAGGTCACATTATCTGAGCACAAAGTAATAAAACTAGAACTGAATAACCACAAATTAAACAAAAAATTCTAACCACTTGGATTTTTTTTTAATGCCAATTTTAAATAACTGATCAAGACAGAAAAGACTAGCATTTGTAGCCTTAAATTCTTTTATTGCTTAAAAAAAGTGAAAATTAATAAGCTAAGCATTCACAAAGCTAGAAAAATGTAACAGGAGGAAGAATGAAGAATAGGAGGAAAATAGAAGGAAGAATAAGGATAAAATAAAAAATTAATAAGGAAAAAAGGACTGTGCTTGATAAATGAACTAAAGTGCTAATTCTTCAGAAATTTAATAGATACTAAAATAGACATATTTCTGACAAGTCAATGAAGAAAAGGACATCCTCTTGAATGTCTCATAAGCAGTTCAAACTTAGCTTATCAAATATCTTACTTTTCCCTCAAATATTTGTTTCTTGCCAGCGTTAAATCTCTATAAATTGTACCACCATCTAAATCAAAACCCAGGAGTTATTTTTGACACCTCTATCTCCCATATGAGGATGTCCCATCTATTTCTACAATGAACATTTATGGAATCATTTCCCCAGCATTCTCCTCTTCCTTTTCACTTGAAAACTGCCCCTTACTCCCACTCAGAAGTACTTTCTCTTTTTCTCTTTCTCTTTTCCTTTTTTCTTCTTTCTTTCCTCTATCCTTTCTCTGATGCTTTTTTCCCCCTCAGGTGCAGAGAGTTGAGCCAGTCATTCTAGTTTGTTCACACTATCATCAACAAGGCCTTTATCATTTTTCTTTTTTCTCTTTATTTCGCTTTCTACTCATGTTCCTTCCCTCCTTCCTTAGTGACTCTAATGTGTTTGATATATGTTTTTCAATATACATGTATCTTTGAATAATATATAGTATTGTTTTATGTATGTCTGTTTTAAATGTACATAATTGATAATTGTGTTATAGATCTCATTCTGCTTGTTTCATGTTTCTGTAAATATTTCTGACTGTCATATAGTATTATTTTAAATGGCCTCACACCCTTGGCTATTGGTTCCGGGCCAAGATAGGCCAGAGTCCTTACCCAGAATTTTTTGAACTGAAACTGAGAAAGAAAGAAAGTTCCTCTCCAGTATGGAAGCCATAAAATGTAAAACACAGGAGCTGTCAGCAGCCATGTATCCTGCCATATGGAACCAGCTGGTCTGCAATGAAAAAGAAGCGGATGTGCAGAAAGCAGCAGAGGTGAGAAACTGAGAGTCCTGGAAGCTCTCAAATCCCTGGTTCCAATTATTCCTGAAGCTCCATATTCCCGCATTTCCCATGGTTTGTTCAACTCTTCATTGGATTCTTTATGCCTAAACTAGTTCAAACTGGGGTTCTGTCACTTGCAACCAAGAGACCTAATTAACCACAACCTCTGAAATGTATCTTTTTTTAGTGTTTTTTTTTTAATACACATAAAAGTTACCATTTATTTTTATTTCATATTATGGGGATACAAATGTTAAGATTACATATATTGCCCTTTCTTCCCTCCCCTCTCAAGTCAGATCTTCAAGCCTGTCCATCCCCCAGATGGTGGGCATCGCACTCATTATGTATGTATATACCCATCTCCTCCTCCCCCTCCCACTTGCCCAACACCCAAAAAATTTACCATTTTTAAGTGTATGGTTCAGTAGTGTTAAGTGTATTCACATTGTTGTGCAACCAGTCTCCAAAATGCTATACCCATTAAATAACTCCCCATTCCCTGGCAACCACTCTTCTACTTTCTATCTATAAATTTGACTACTCTAGGTACCTTCTATAAGTAGAATCATGCAGTATTTGTCTTTTTGTGACTGGTTTATTTCACTTAGCATAATGTCCTCAACTTTCCTACATGTTATAGCATGTGTCAGAATTTCCTCCTTTTTAAGGCTGAGTAATATTCCATTGCATATATATATATCACATTATGTATCGTTATTCATCAATGGACACTTGGGTAGTTTGCACCTTTTAGTTACCGTGAATAGTGCAGCTGTCAACATGGGTGTACAAATATCTCTTTTGAGACCCTGCTTTCAATTCTTTTGGGTCTACTAGGAGTGGAATTGTTGAATCATATGAAAATTCTGTGTTTAATTTTTTTAGGAACCACCATACTGTTTACCATAACACATGCACCATTTTACATTCCCAGTAACAGGAAAAAAAGGTTCCAGTTTCTCCACATCTTTGTCAACACTTGTTATTTTCTGGGTTGTTTTGTTTTGTTTTTGATGTAGCCATCCTAAAGGTTATGAGATAGTATCGCATTGTGGTTTTGATTTGTATTTCCCTAATGATTAGTGACGTTGAGCATTTTTTCATGTGCTTGTTAGCCATTTGTTTATCTTTGGAGAAATTTCTATTCAAGTCCCTTGCCCATTTTTTAATTGGGTTTGTTTTTCCAAAATATGTCATAAATGACTATTTTTTTCTATTTCTACTTTTGCAATCTAAGCCCCTTTATCCTTCATGTAGACAACTGCAACACCTCTTAACTGGAACACCCTGATTTCACTCTTGTCCCCTTCTTTTCATTTACCACAATGTAGCCAGAATGATTTTCTAAATATATGGATTCTAACATGTCATTTACCTGCTCAAAATTATTCAGTGGCATTCCATTATACTAAGAAAAAAATTCATGAATCATAGTCCCACATGATCTGAGCCCTGCCAACTTCACTGTTCTTATCTCTTATCATACTCCCCTTTGATCACTGTTTTCAGATACATTAGCCACCTTTTAGTTCCAAGAATATATGTAGCTCTTAACCTCCTTAAAGCCATCACACATTCTATTCCCACTACCTGAAACACTTTTCCCTCTACTCTGCCTGGCTAAAACCCATTAAACTTATGGGTCATAACTTAAATTTTACTTCTCCATAGAGGCCCCTAACCTGTTTCCCTGATCTAAATAAAGGTCTCCCATTATATTACCTGTCTTACTTAGTCCATTTACTGTTGCTATAAAAGAATACCTGAGGCCAGGCACAGTGGCTTACACCTGTAATCCCAGTGCTTTGAGAGGCCAAGGTGAGAGGATCGCTTGAGGCCAGGTGTTCAAGACCAGACTGAGCAACATAGGGAGACCCTCTCTCTACAAAAAAGTTTTTAAAATTGGTCAGGCATGGTTATGCATGCCTGTAGTCCCAGCTACTCCAGAGGCTAAAATAGGAGGATTACCTGAACCCAGGGAGTTTGAGGCTGCAGCATGCTATGATTGTGCCACTGCACTCCAGCCTGGGTGACAGAGTGAGGCCTTGTCTCAAAAAAAAAAAAAAAAAGAAGAAGAAGAAGAAGAAGAATACCTGAGACTGGGTAATTTATGAAGAAAAGAGGTTTACTTAGCTCATGGTTCTGTAGGCTGGGAAATTCAAGGGCATGGCCCTGGCTTCTGGCAAGGGCTTTCCTGCTATGTCACAACTTGGCAGAAGTCACAGGGGGAAGTAGATACTTGGATATGTGTGAAGACAGGGGTATCCTGGCTTCCTAACAACCCAGCTCTTTCAAGGAACTAATCCAGTCTCACCAGAGGGAGAACTCAATTCCTCCAGAACAGCACCAAAGCATTCATGAGGCATCTACCCCCATACCCAAATACCTCCCACTAAGCTCCACCTCTCAACACCACCACATTGGGGATCAAATTTCAACATGAGTTTTGATGGGAACAAATAAACCATATGCAAAGCATAACAGTACCCTATCATAACATACTTCCCTAATAGCACCTACTAAAATTTGTAAATAAATACTTATTTTTACATTATTACATGTCTTCCACTAGATTATAAGCTTCATAAGGGCAGGGACAAGTCAATATTTCTAACGCCATATCCCCAGTCCAAACAGAATCTAATACAGGCGTCCTCAAACTACGGCCCGCGGACCACATGCGGGCACATTTATCCGCCCCTTCCAGGTGTTTTTGCTGCGACTGCCTGTCCTGCTTAGCAGCCAACTAGTCCCAGGCCCACAGTGCACACTCTCGAACAGTCTAAGGGACAGTGAACTGGCCCTCTGTTTAAAAAGTTTGAGGACCCCTGATAGAAGGTGCTCAATGTTTGCTGAGTGAATGAACAAGTCACAGAGATGAAGTTTATGTAGAAATAGTAATATGTACTTTTTACTAATAAATTTGAAATGATTTTACCAAAAATATAAATTACTGAAATTAATTTAAGATGACATGCTAAATCCACATAAACCAATTACTGTGAAGTCACTAAAAAAGTTATTAGAGGTATGCTTATAAGGTAAAGACAAATTATATTTATTTGCAGATAGCATGATTGTTTTCTTTAAAAGGGTGAAGAAAATCAACTATAAAATTATTAGATCTAACAAGATAATCTAATAGTGTCCTATTACATGATAAATATACAAAAATTATTAGCTTTCATATACATCATCAGTTAACCTTAGAACCTAATGACTATTAGCTAGGTGTGGGGGTGTCCACATGTAGTCCCAGCTACTCCAGAGGCTGAGATGGGACTATCACTTGAGCCTAGGAGTTCAAGACCAGACTGAGCAATATAGCAAGGCCCTATCTCAAAAGAAAAGAAAGGAAAAAAAAATCTAACAAATAAAATACTTTATCTCAAAAGCAACAAAAATATATATTAGGAATAAATTTAATCAGATATATAAAAGACGCAAATGGAAACTATGAAAACTTCACTGAGAAATCTAGAACAAAAAGACTGCTAAATTGAAAGACACCATATTCATGGGAAAACTCAATATTTTTAAAAGTCAGTTATGCCCCAATTCATTTATATATTTTACAGTGGAATTTCTGGCAACCTTGATAAAGGAATTCTAAATTCACTTGGAAGAATTGATGTATGAAGGCTGGGCATGGTGGCTCACACCTGTAATCCTAGCACTCTGGGAGGCCGAGGCAGGAGGATCCTTTGAGCTCAGGAGTTCGAGACCAGCCTGATCAAGAGCGAAACACCGTCTCTACTATAAATAGAAAGAAATTAATTGGCCAACTAATATATAGAGAAAAAAAGAATTGATGTATGAGAAAAGCCAACAGATTTTAGAAAAGGAGAACTTTATACATTGCATAATTGGAAAAGGAATTAGCAGTTTGATAAATGGAGCAAAATACAAAGGTTCTAGGCATTAACAGAAATTTAATTTTTGATAAATTTGGAATTTCAAAAAAAAATTAAAAATTTTGGAATTTCAGAGGAAAAAGATGATTCAGTCAGTAAGTGATGTGTTAAAGATTCACAAAAGGACAAGTGGCCAATATACAGAAAAAAATGTTTAATCACTAGTAATTAAATTAAAACTACTAGACATATTTAATTGACAGATAAAAATGATACAGGTATAGCTGAGCATGGTGGCTCACGCCTGTAATCTCAGTGCATTGGGAGGATGAGGCAGAAGGATCATTTGAGGCCCGGATTTCAAGATTAGCCTGGGCAATATAGTGAGACCCATTTCTACAAAAAATGTTAAAAATTAGCTGGACATGGTGGCGTGAGCCTGTAGTCCTGGTTACTCAGAAGGCTGAGGTGGAAGGATCACTTAAGCCCAGGAGTTCTAAGTTACAGTGAGATATGATCATGCCACTGCACGCCAGCTGGGTGACACAGGGAGATCCTATCTCAAGAAAAATAAAAAGGTACGGGAAGGATGAAGGAAAATGGGCATTCCTTAGAAAATGTTGTTGGGAGTACAAATTGATGTAATCTACAACCCTTCTGGAGATGTTTGGCAGTGAGTATCAAATGTCTTAAAAGAGTAGTTGCATTTTGATACAAAATGCTGTTTGGTGGAATCTACCCTAAGGACGAACAGAGGTGCACAAAGATCTGCAACAAGATTGTTCATTACATTACTCATTACAGCCAACAAGCACAAAAGGATATCTAAATGTTCATTAGAGCTATGTTAAGTCAAAATTGAGGCTTTTTTTCCTTTTAAAAACAGTCTTACTATTTTGCCCAAGCTACAGTGCAGTGGCTATTCACAGGCATGATCATATCACACTACAGCCTCAAACTCCTGGGCTCAAGCAATCCCAAGTAGCTCAGCCTCCCAAGTACCTGGAACTGCAGGCACACACCACTGCCCCCAGCTAACTTATGGTATTTTTGTAAAAGAAATACTATTAAGCCGTTTTAAAAGTTGCCCACCTGGGGACAGTGGCTTGCCCCTGTAATCCCAGCTATTCAGGAGGCTGAGGCTGAAGGGTCACTTGAGGCCAGGAGTTTGAGACCAGCGTAGGCAACTTAGCAAGACCCTATCTCTTAAAAGAAAAAAAAAAAGCTGCATAAATGTACTTATTGAGGCCGGGCGCTGTGGCTCACGCCTATAATCCTAGCTCTTGGGAGGCCGAGGCGGGCGGATTGCTCAAGGTCAGGAGTTCAAAACCAGCCTGAGCAAGAGCGAGACCCCGTCTCTACTATAAATAGAAAGAAATTAATTGGCCAACTGATATATATATATAAAAAAATTAGCCGGGCATGGTGGCACATGCCTGTAGTCCCAGCTACTCGGGAGGCTGAGGCAGAAGGATCACTCAAGCCCAGGAGTTTGAGGTTGCTGTGAGCTAGGCTGACGCCACGGCACTCACTCTAGCCTGGACAACAAAGCGAGACTCTGTCTCAAAAAAAAAAAATTTACTTATTGATAACATTCATATATATTCATAATATTGTCACACAAGAGCAAGCTACCAAACCTATAAAAAAAAAAGGTCTCTCTCTCTCTCTGTATATATATATGCCTGGCAAGAGAAACCACCAGAGCCTAGATAGCAAATTGTCTTTGGGTAGGAAGGTTTAGTGGTTATTTTCATGCTTTTTGCATCTCTGTATTCTCAGATTAAATTGTTTTTCTATTGAATATAGATTGGTTTTGTAATTGTTTCTATTGGACATGGATTGTTTTTGTAATAAGGAAAAACAGAAATTTCATGGTTAAATACTATAGTACAAATAGTGGAAAATGGAAGCTTAATACAATTATTAAAAAATACAATAAAAACTTTGAAGAAACTGAGCCGAATGAAGTAGGAGTAAACAAAATGTTTGCTTTTAAGTGTTATGTAATGTATCTATATTGAAACACAGAAGGAAACAGAAAATGAACACATAAAAATGATAGAATTGTAGCTAATTTTCTTTATTAATTTCTTAATTTCTTAACATTTTTTAGATAGGCCAGGTGCAGTGGCTCACACCTGTAATCTTAGCACTCTGGGAGGCCAAGGCAGGAGGACCATTTGAGCTCAGGAGTTGGAGACCAGCCTGAGCAAGAATGAGACCCTGTCTCCACTAAAAACTAGAAAGAAATTAGCTGGACAACTAAAAATATGTAGAAAAAATTAGCTGGGCATGGTGGCGCATGCCTGTAGTCCCAGCTACTTGGGAGGCTGAAGCAAGAGGATTGCGTGAGCCCAGGAGTTTGAAGTTGCTGTGACCTCAGCTGATGCCGCAGCACTGTAGCCCAGGCAAGAGAGCGAGTCTCTGTCTCAAAAAAAAATTTTTTTAATAAAAATTTATAGCAAATTTTGAACCCAGTTCATTCAAGCAGCTTCACAACAATGATGAAAAGCAAAGTGGAGACCAGTGGATATGCCAAGAGATGGGTGGTATGGGTGGGGAGCAGACGTTAGCCTTTCATAATCACCATCAGTTACTTCCTACAAAACTTCACCAGAAAAACTTCGTTCAGCTTCAAGACAATTCCCTTCTATACAGAAATTCTGGCACTCTAGTAATGGAGTTAGTCCTGTTAATGGAGTTAGTAATGTAATGGAGTCCTGTAATGGAGTTAGTTAGTAATGGAGTTAGTTGTGTTATGCATTTTCAAAATCTTTGCAATAAACATACTGTCTTACACTTTGCTTTCTTATTCCTGGGTTTCAGAACTATGTGTGCTCAGTACTGCATCTCCTTTGCTGATGTTGAAAAAGCTCACATTAACATTCGAGATTTTATCCACCTCACACCAGTGCTAACAAGCTCCATTTTGAATCAAGTAACGGGGCGCAATCTTTTCTTCAAATGTGAACTCTTTCAGAAAACTGGATCTTTTAAGGTAACAATCCCTTTTCTTAGTATATTACATATATTTTCAAATCCCTTTCATATATACATTTAAATTCTACCTAACTCACCAGTGAGGTAGGTTGAAGTAAATAATGCCTTTTTATAGTTGAAAAAAAGGTTGCAGAAATTTTCAAGTCCTGGTTACCTTGCATTATTGTACTGATAAGCCACTTTCATGCAATCTAAAAATTCCTTATAATTAAGGTCATACAATTTATTATCCAAGTAATTTATATATAATATATATAATGTCGGCCGGGTGCAGTGGCTCACGCCTGTAATCCTAGCTCTCTGGGAGGCTGAGGCGGGCGGATTGCTCAAGGTCAGGAGTTCGAAACTAGCCTGAACAAGAGCGAGACCCCCGTCTCTACTATAAATAGAAAGAAATTAATTGGCCAACTAATATATATAGAAAAAATTAGCCGGGCATGGTGGCGCATGCCTGTAGTCCCAGCTACTCGGGAGGCTGAGGCAGGAGGATTGCTTGAGCTCAGGAGTTTGAGGTTGCTGTGAGCTAGGCTGATGCCACGGCACTCACTCTAGCCTAGGCAACAAAGCGAGACTCTGTCTCAAAAAAAAAAAAAAAATATATATATATATATATATAATGTCATATGTTGCATAATATGTCAACAACAGTCCACATATGACAGTAGTCCCTAGGGACTAGTCCCATAATAATACCATACTTTTACTGTACCTTTTCTATGTTTAGATACACAAATACTTAACCATTATGTTATAATTGCCTGCATACTAATACAGTGACATACTGTACAGGTTTGAAGCCTAGGAGCAATAGGCTATACTATATAGCCTAGGTATGTAGTAGGTTATACCATCTAGCCTTGTGTAAGTACACTATGTTTGTATGATGACAAAATCACCTAATGACACATTTCTCAGAATGTATCCCATTGTTAAGTGATGTGTGACTGTGTTATATATAAATTATTGTCCAAACTAGAACACTAATTATCCAAATTAGGACATATTTGAGAATCATAGGGGGCACTTGTAATGACTAAACTGAGATACCTGGGCTGTTGCAGGCAAAAGGGGAAGTGTTGGTCACACTGTATATAACCCAAGTTTAAGCATTCAATTGTGTCAAGTTGCTAAATGTTGACACATTATGAACACAAAAGATCTAAACCCTAGCTAAACCCCCATATAATAAGATCCTTTTCTACAAAATATGCCTGTGCCTTTATTAAGCATAAAGATAGACCTCTGTGTGTTAACTTATTACCCTTAGTTAGGCTTTAAGATCATTCCAGGTAAAAGTCTGAAAATTGCATTTAGCACTGTGCCTAGCAGTATTAGTATCTGTTAACTATAGTAGCTTTAGGACTTTAAGAATCTACCTTTTCCCCACACACATTAACTGAGAGCTTTTATAATTTAAAAAAAAAAAAATCCTCCCTTCACTTTTACCATTTGCTTCTACCATGATTTACTCTTCACTTATTTTCAGTAACGCTATTAGATATGGTAGGCCTTGCCCTTTACCCATACTTCAGGGAAAGACAGGCTGGTCAACAAATAGATCAATGATAAATGTCTTTAAAAAGATACAAACAAGGTGCCATGGAATAACAGCGAATGAAGTGACTAATTTTGCCTGGGAAATCAAGGAAGTTGAACCAGGTGATGTTTGATCCAAATTTTTACAGGATGAGTATAGGGAGTAGGGGAAAGAACTACATACAGATAAATGTGCCAGCATGTTCAAAGGTACAGGAGTGTGAGCTAACCTGGTAGAAGGGAAACTATAAATAATTTAGGATGGCTACAAGGGATAAAGGTAATAGATGTGTTTTAGAAAAGCTACAGCTTATAAGGAACGTGTACTTTGTCTTATTAAAAAAATGTTAAGAGATGATTGGGCTTTTTGTTTTTGTTTTTGTTGTTGAGACAGGGTCTCTGTCACCCAGGCTGCAGTGCAGTGGCATGATCATAGCTCACTGCTGTGAGCTATGATCCAATGTCCAAACCTGGACTGAAGTGATCCTCCTGCCTCAGCCTCCCAAGTAGCTAGGACTACAGGCACGCTACCATGCCCAGGTCATTTTTTTATTTTTTGTAGAGACAGGGTCTCACTATATTGCCCAGACTGGTCTCAAACTCCTGAGCTCAAGAGATCCTCCAGCCTCAGCCTCCCAAAATGCTGGGACTATAGTGATGAGCCACCACACCTGGCTGGGTTTGCATTTTTATTTTTTTCCCTTTATTTTTTAATTAATTTAATTTTTTAATTAATTCCCCATAAGGACCGCCAAATATTGTCAATGTTGACCATATTGCAAGTTGTCATGGAACTTGCATTGGGAAAAGTTTTTAATTAGCAATGATCATGCCTCAGATAAACCTCATTGGCTATGATATTGCCACTGCACAAAGCTGGGTTTGCATTTTTAAAAGATCACTTTCATATTGTAGCGGAAACATTTTATGAAATTGATCCTTGGGGAGGGATCAGGTGAGGTTTGATAATAGAAGAAATGAGGACCGGGCGTGGTGGCTCACGCCTGTAATCCTAGCACTCTGGGAGGCTGAGACAGGCAGATTGCTCGAGGTCAGGAGTTTGAAACCAGCCTGAGCAAGAGCAAGACTCTGTCTCTACTAAAAAAAATAGAAATTAGGCCGGGCGCTGTGGCTCACACCTGTAATCCTAGCTATTGGGAGGCCGAGGCAGGCGGATTGCTCAAGGTCAGGAGTTCAAAACCAGCCTGAGCAAGAGCGAGACCCCATCTCTACTATAAATAGAAAGAAATTAATTGGCCAACTGATATATATATAAAAAAATTAGCCGGGCATGGTGGCGCATGCCTGTAGTCCCAGCTACTCGGGAGGCTGAGGCAGAAGGATCACTCAAGCCCAGGAGTTTGAGGTTGCTGTGAGCTAGGCTGACGCCACGGCACTCACTCTAGCCTGGACAACAAAGCGAGACTCTGTCTCAAAAAAAAAATAGAAATTAATTGGCCAACTAAAAATATATATAGAAAAAGTTAGCCGGGTATGGTGGCGCATGCCTGTAGTCCCATCTACTCGGGAGGCTGAGGCAGGACTGCTTGAGCCCAGTTTAGGCTTATGCCACAGCACTCTAGCCTGGGCAAGAGTAAGACTCTGTCTCAAAAATAAAAAAGAAGAAGAAATGAGGCCTCACAAGGTAGTGACAAAAAGGATGCGCATGAGATATTTAGGAGATAGAATCAATAAGATCTAGTGACAGGCTGGATGTGCACTGTTAGAGAAAATCTAGAAAAGCTCCTTGCTTTTCAAAAAGAAACATTTAAATCAAATACATGATTTTAGCATCCCTCTTTTCCAGATTCGTGGTGCCCTTAATGCCATCAGAGGCTTGGTTCCTGCCACTTTAGAAGGGAAGCCAAAAGCTGTTGTTACTCATAGCAGTGGAAACCATGGACAGGCTCTCACATACGCTGCCAAATTGGAAGGTACTTGATTAATTTCTCAGGGTACTGGTTAGATCATCAGAAAGGAGTGCAAAGTGTCCTTAATTTCAGTGGTGATAGCTGTGGAAAGTAAATTTCCAAAGGAGTCCCTGATTATAAGCAAAATGAACGTAAGTTTCTATCCTAAATTCTGACTTATACTAACTAAACATGTTTTCCCCTCCTAGGGATTCCTGCTTATATTGTGGTGCCCCAAACAGCTCCCAACTGTAAAAAACTAGCAATACAAGCCTATGGAGCATCTTTAGTATACAGTGAACAGAGTGACGAGGTAAGAACACGAGCAGTGTTCAGAACCACTGTAATAGCTTTAATTTGACCAAGTGCTCTTTCTACCTAATTGGCTGCTCCTTCTCAGTTTCCTTTATTTTTCAATCTTAGCATACTCAACCTTTTATCTATATTCACTCAGGTGATCTCATTAGTCTCATTTAAGATATCATCTGTAGGCTAACAACTCTAATCATAACCTCACCCCTTAACACCAGACTTATATATCCAATGATTACCTGACTTTCACATTTGGCTGTGTTAAGAGGTATCTAACTCACCATGTCAAAAACCAAACTCTTTATTTTATTCCCCTTCCAGTCTTCCTCATCTTAATAAATGGCAGCTTTTATCCTTCCAGTTGCTCAAGCAAAAGAAGTCAGTCATCTCTGGTAACCTTCTCACACCCCACATCTCGGTCCTACTTTCAAAATATTTCCATAATCCAACTACTTCTGCCTTTACCATTACCACTGATTCAAACCAACATCAATTCTTACCTACATTCAGTAGCCTAAGTGATCTGTCTGCTTTCACCCTTGCACCACTAGTGTTTTCAAGAGAGCAACCAGAGCTATTCATTTAGTAAGTTAGAACTTGTCTATTGTCAACTCAGAATTTTCCAGAATGAGTTCCCCTCTTATACAGTGGAAATCAAAGTCTTTTACAGTCATGTAAGACCTGAGGAATCGGCCCATTCCTGTCTAACATCTCCTATTTCTCTCCCCTAAACACTCCATGCCAGCCACACTACCTTCTTAGCAGTTCCTCAGAAAGGTCAAGCACTCCTACTCTGTAGTCTTTGCACTTGTTATTACCCTCTCCCTGGAGTATTCCGGAGATCCACAGTACTTGTTCAAATTGGTTAAAATGTCACTTTACCAGAGGCTGTTCCTGTCCACCCTACATAAAATAAATTCTTTCATTTTTCTCCATAGCACTTAGATATATCATATATTTACTTATATCCCACCCCTCTCCATCATATGATATAACCCCTTGAGGGCAAGGACTGTTTGTTCACTGCAATATCCCCAGTGCTTGAACAAAGTCTGAAAAAAAGTAGATTGTCAATAGTTAAACACTGAATCTAATTTGTTGGGAACTTTATTAAATGCAAATCAAGTAAGGTAAATTAATGTACTTTCAGTCCAGAGAAAATGTTACAAAGAGAATTATGGAAGAAACAGAAGGCATCATGGTACATCCCAACCAGGAGCCTGCAGTGATAGCTGGGCAAGGAACAATTGCCCTAGAAGTGCTAAACCAGGTAAAACAGCCTAGTTCTTCCTGTTTAGATACTGGTAAAGCTGTCTGGCTCTAGATTTAATTACATGTACATATAAAACTGCTTATTAATAGGCCTGTTTACACTTTATTTTCTTTTCACTAAAGGTTCCCTTGGTGGATGCACTGGTGGTACCTGTAGGGGGAGGAGGAATGGTTGCTGGAATAGCAATTACAGTTAAGGTGAGAAAATAGCTCCTGGAGGACTCTCTGCTTCACACAGAGGATTTGTTTTACATCATGGGGCATTGTGGATACTTGTTGAACATTCACCCCAGATTATCATTCCTTCCTTCTCCTTATCCCCTGGCACTTGAGATAGAAGGTCCTTCTCTGCCTCACTATTTTCTCCTTAATCCATAACTTTATAGAACAAAAGCAGATATAATGAGTGACACCTTCACAGTCCTGTCCCTGAATTACATCTCACCAATCTACTATCCACTCCAGGGGCTACCCTTTTCCCAAATAACCAGTAGGACCAGATGTGATCCACAGAACTGAAGGCCAGTATTAGATATAGTTTATTTATAAAGTGCTTTAAGGTCGTATTTTCATTATATCCATCAAATGGAAGGCTTTTACTTGGGCAGAAGTGTATTACCTGTTCTGCCTATTTTATTTTAGACATGCAATACTGTGGTTTGTTGTAACGTGTCTTAATATTCCTCTTCCCAGGCCCTGAGACCTAGTGTAAAGGTATATGCTGCTGAGCCCTTGAATGCAGATGACTGCTACCAATCCAAACTGAAAGGGGAACTGACCCCCAACCCATATCCTCCAGAAACCATAGCAGACGGTGTCAAATCCAGCATTGGCTTTAACACCTGGCCTATTATAAGGGACCTTGTAGATGATGTCTTCACTGTCACAGAGGATGAAATTAAGGTAAGGCTCCAACAGGAAAAGAAATAACAAAAGAATGGTACAACTCCTTGGGCAAAAGAATCTTCTGTTATGAGTAGCAACTGACCCCTGGTAACTTGGCTAAGTGACTTCATGACATGTGGGAGGGTATCCTAGATGTATCATGACAACTCTCTTGCCAATAGAAGCAGTTAGGATGAAAGAAAAGCCTTGACAGGCACACACATATAGCAGTAAGAAAATTCAAACTGGGTATATCTTCTTGTGGCCTTTTATAATTAAGCCAATGCAACTCCCCTTCTCCCATTTCACTAATTCTCATTCCCCTCTGTACCAACAGTATGCAACCCAGCTGGTGTGGGAGAGGATGAAACTACTCATTGAACCTACAGCTGGTGTTGCAGTAGCTGCTGTGCTGTCTGAGCATTTTCAAACAGTATCCTCAGAAGTAAAGAACATTTGTATTGTGCTGAGTGGTGGAAATGTAGACTTAACCTCCCTAACCTGGGTAAAGCAGGCTGAAAACCCAGCTCCTTTCCAATCTGTGTCTGTTTAATTTATGCAAAAGGAAAAGATTCAGTGTCTGTAGATACTTGAACATTTTGTTTCCTTGTCACTGTCAACTTTCCATCTTTCTCTCTTAAAAGTTTTCAAATGTTTAATGGAGAGTGCATATTTCAGTTTAAGATTTAACAGTTTTTTGGACTAAGTAGTAGAAAAACTTCCATACTTCACTGAGACATGGTGTCAAGGTCAAGCAAAGTCTTTTGCAAATGGGGCAGCAGTCTGATAGGCTAAAGTAGAAAACAAACTTTGCCTAATCACAGCCTGTAGGCTCCCATCCCTAGAATGCTAACTGGCACCAGCAAGACAGAATTTAAATCTATCACTCCATGCCCACTTCAGGCACTACTGAAGAAATCTCACTTTTCACCCAAGGTACTGGTTCTGGTACATATGGATCATAAGTCCATTTGGGGAAAACTCGTTTATAGAGGTTCATCAGTACTGTGTCCTGAGATTTTAGCTTCCCATCAAAGCTGCACTTCATGTGGCCATGGGTACCTAGAAAGAAAACAGAGCAAGTTGGTCAATTTAAAAGTAGGAAATTTTAAAACAGTGACTTCCAACCCAAAAGTCATTTAATTAACACTGAGAAATCTAGACAAGGTCCCAAATCCCACACTCTCTTACCTAAAGGCTCCTTGATGTGTCCTCTGCGGCCCCACTTTGTTCTCAGTTCCACTGGTTTAAACCACAGCACATCCTCTTAGAATAGAACATGTAAAAGACCAAGATGAAACATTTACCCACAAAATATAAACCCAACCTTCATACCACAAAGGCAGTCAGAACCCATTCTCCTTCATACCTACCTCTATTGAAGAACATATAACGTACCACTGCCATCTTAGTAAAAATTTTGAAAGGATGACCGCTCAGAACAACTCTCTTGATGACCATTCTATCTGGATCCACTGACAACAGATGGCCTGTAGCAATGAGGTTGTGCATTCCTAAGGGGCAAAAGCAAAGCAGGAGTCTGTTCAAGAGTCTATAGGTCAAAGCTTTCATTTATTGCTCCAGTCCATTTAAAGACCTATGCAAGGGGCCGGGCACGGTGGCTCATGCCTATAATCCTAGCAATCTGGGAGGCTAAGGAGGGCAGATTGCTCGAGGTCAGGAGTTTGAAACCAGCCTGAGCAAGAGCGAGACCCATCTCTACTATAAATAGAAATTAACTGGCCAACTAATATATAGAGAAAAAATTAGCAGGGCATGGTGGCGCATGCCTGTAGTCCCAGCTACTTGGGAGGCTGAGGCAGGAGGATCACTTGAGCCCAGGAGTTTGAGGTTGCTGTGAGCTAGGCTGATGCCACAGCACTCATTCTAGCCTGGGCAACAAAGCGAGACTCCGTCTCAAAAAAAAAAAAACAAACAAAAAAAACGACCTATGCAAGGCCGGGCGAGGTGGCTCACGCCTGTAATCCTAGCGCTCTAGGAGGCCAAGGCGGGCGGATTGCTCAAGGTCAGGAGTTCGAAACCAGCCTGAGCAAGAGTGAGACCCTGTCTCTACTATAAATAGAAAGAAATTAATCGGCCAACTAATATATATAGAAAAAATTAGCCGGGCATGGTGGCACATGCCTGTAGTCCCAGCTACTCGGGAGGCTGAGGCAGAAGGATTGCTTGAGCCCAGGAGTTTGAGGTTGCTGTGAACTAGGCTGCCGCCACAGCACTCACTGTAGCCTGGGCAACAAGGCGAGACTCTGTCTCAAAAAAAAAAAAAAAAAAAAAAAAGACCTATGCAAGATTTTCTTGGAAAAACCTTAAAGCAATATTACACTATGCTGCCCTCTTGGGTTCATGGCAAAGATAACTAAATGGCATTCCTGCTAAGGCTGTCCCCAAAATCTATCCTAAATATAGCACTCTGGGCAGCGTCTACTGATTAGCTAAGATTTGCAAGCAAGCTAAAACCCAGTTTGTCACCCCTGCCCAAGACCCACCGTGACACTAAGATTGATAAACAGTAAATCTTCAACCTCATCAATAGGTTCTTGGAAACTTCAACTTTAAGTAAAATGATATATAATAAAACCAATGTTTTTCCTCATCAATATTATAAAGAAAGGATGTTAACAACTGAGGACCTACCCTATGTCATTTTGCTTAAAGTTGCGGTTTTCCAGAACCTGTTGATGAGGTTAAGTGAAGACTTACTATATTTTGAAAACCATCATTACCTTCTCTGTACCATTTGGCTCTCAAATCTAAATACAGAAGAGACAACAGTGTTAATCCTATAAGGACCTATAGGACTGTTCACCTCTGTGAACTCAACTTACCATTACTTTTCTGCTTGAAAAGCAGCACAGATGCAGGAGGAAAAGTGATTGGCGCATATACTGTCACCACTAGTGCCACATCAGCAGTCAGGAATCTCTGAAATTTATGTTTGTCCGCTGCCATGACAAGAGTTAAAAAATAAAAACCAAAAACATTTTGAAAAACCGTACATAATCCAGAGGTCTGTAAAAGGCTACTATTGCAACTCTTAAACCTAAAGCACCTTGTGTTTCTCTACCCCATTAGTTCTCAAAAATGTTTCCTGTCTCAATACAAATAAAGATACTAAGCTACTCCTACCAGTAACTTTTATCTGAAGGCACAATCTTAGAGTTTGGACTAAATTTGGGGTTTGAAAAAGTTCTCCACTAGCACTCTGGGAGGCCAAGGCAGGTGGATTGTTCAAGGTCAGGAGTTCAAAACCAGCCTGAGCAAGAGCGAGACCCTGTCTCTACTAAAAATAGAAAGAAATTAATTGGCCAACTAAAAATACATAGAAAAAATTAGCGCGGCATGGTGGTACATGCCTGTAGTCCCAGCTACTCGGGAGGCTGAAGCAGAAGGATTGCTTCAGCCCAGGAGTTTGAGGTTGCTGTGAGCTAGGCTAACGCCACAGCACTCTAGCCTGGGCAACAACTTTGCTCAATCAACAACTTAGTCTTGAGCACAAATTATCAAACATTTTCTGTAAAGGGCCAAACAGTAAATACTTTAGGCTTTGCAGCCATACAGTTTCTGTCCCAACTACTCAACTGTGCTACTTTAGCATAAAAGCAGCCATAGACAATATATCAGCAGTCCCCAATCTTTTCGGCCACACGGACTAGTTTCATGGAAGACAATTTTTCCACGGACAGAGGGGAGGGGAACTCAGGCAGTGATAGAGTGATGGGGAACAGAGCAGCTATAAATACAAATGAAGCTTTGCTTGCTGGCCCACCTGGCACTCACCTCCTGCCCTGCAGTGCCCCCACACCTTCCTAAATTTCACGGAAGACAATTTTTCCAGGAGGGAAGGGGGGTGGTGGGAGGAGGGGAGCAAGCTCAAACAGTGATGCACACACTGGTACCAGGCCATGTTGGGAACCATAGCAATACATTAAAAAAAAAAAAAAAAGCCGGGTGTGGTGGCTCACGCCTGTAATCCTAGCTCTCTGGGAGGCGGAGGCGGGCGGATTGCTCAAGGTCAGGAGTTCCAAACCAGCCTGAGCAAGAGCGAGACCCCGTCTCTACTATAAATAGAAAGAAATTAATTGGCCAACTAATATATATATATTATATATATATATATATAATATATATATATAAAAATTAGCCGGGCATGGTGGCACATGCCTGTAGTCCCAGCTACTTGGGAGGCTGAGGCAGAAGGATTGCTTGAGCCAGGAGATTGAGGTTGCTGTGAGCTAGGCTGACGCCATGGCACTCACTCTAGCCTAGGCAACAAAGTGAGACTCTGTCTCAAAAAAAAAAAAAAATAAGCAGTAGGGGACAGATTTGGCCCAAAGGTCATAGTTTCCTAACCCTCGATCTTTTGAAGACTACCTTGACTACTTGTACCTTCAATGTAACCTTCACCCTTTTTAAAATACTAAAATTATAGAAAAATATTTTATGGGAAAGAAAAATTAATCATTCATTTAGACACCATGGTTTGTGAGAATAAAAATTATCCAGAACACCATTGATACTATACCTTCATCATCTTCCTTCTGCCATTACTGAAAGCTGAGTGAACTAAGATGATGCTCAGAAGCCCTCAAGTTAGTGGGCGACACATCTTCCTACTCCTAATATGTAGGAGTACAATCATTTTTGCCACAAAAGTGTCCTGAGTCACCATTCTCCAAACTGTCATCTAGTCTCTGAACATCTCAGAACCCCATACCTCTCTGCTTTACCCAACTATGGGTAACATCCAATGCCTTCCCTTCACCTACAGTGCCCTTGGCACACTAGATACCAAGATTTTCACACTTTAACACACCTGTTTTATAAAGCGGCCAACTCCTATTCAAAACCTACTCTGACACAAATACTCAAGGCAGAAAAGCCTCAGCACCATACAGAGTTTGCATCACTGGGATGCTTCAGACAGGTTCAGACATTTTGAATAAAGGCATCATTGGCGCCTAAGCCTGAGTGTTAAAAATCTAACCCAGAGATCTAAGAGTTTGAAACTGTGTATTCTGCACCCCTCCCCAAAGTCACAATTCCTAAAAGACAGTAAGATGGACAAAAACCCAGAAGCTTCCCCACTGCTAACCTGCAGTATGCTGAGAGAATAAAGGTGAGGCTCGGAAGCGCCTGAATCCACAGTGGAAGATCAGCTCCTCTTTGGCTTTCACAGGTTCAATGTTGCCAGGGTCCCGTCTCACCACCATATTCAAAACTGACATCTGAGAACCAAGCAAAGAAAAAAAACTTTGTAGTTTAGGAACACAACAGCCTAACCTGAAAGAAGACAAACCAAACTAGCAGATTCAGATTCACTCTAAGAACTGATAATGTTTAATTAGTGGTGAAGTGCAGATGATGGAACACAGATTCATCTTTTACCTCTACTAAAGGCTGTCATTCAAGTCAAACTTAGGCTGATCAGAGCTTTCATGCACCCTTCTGTGCTAGCTTACCTTCCCACATCTAACATAAAAGAGCTCAACATCTGCTACAAAAATCAGTCGCCTTCAAGTCATTCACTCACCACACACCTCAAAACAATATTGATTCAAACCCCATCTTCAATCCTTCCCCACACTGACCCAAAGACCTGTCACATACCCCTCAACGTACACAACTACTGCCCACCAAGAGAAGAGAAATCTGCACCTTGGCATAAACCTTTATTTTTAAGCCTGCCAACCCTTGTTCAAAATCTCATCTGAAAAACATACTTAGAGAAGTCTCAGAACCACACGGGGACTGCATCACTGAGATGCTTCAGACAGGTTCAGACATTTTGGGTAAAACCATCATTGACTTCTCTGTTATTCTGATTCCTAATAATACAGGCAGAATTTTCATATCCCAATGAGCAAAATATCAGTCACATGAACAGAATTTTAGACTTGGAAGACAGAATGGGTTGGAAAGTTTTTTAATTTCCCAAGACAATAATTCACCTTCTGTTCATGAGGTAGTAAAGAAAATGCAATCAAGGGTGCTCCTTGCCTGAAGTATTCAACCACTGAGACTGGGACTTCAGAAATATGAAGTGTGACATACCAGCCAACCTGCCATGAGAAAGCAGAAAACAGTCATGAGGTTACCCTTCAAAGTCCCAATAATGATGAAGCATTTCTCCAATGCTGAAAGTATTAAAAGTCTCTCAGATTACCTTTTTAAAGCCAACCCTTGCCCTTTAAGATGCTTCAAGTACCCATATTCAACTTTTTCACTTAATATCTTTGATACCTATTTGTTCCCAATATCACTCTTTTTTTTTTTTTTGAGACAGAGTCTCACTTTGTTGCCCACGCTAGAGTGAGTGCTGTGACGTCAGCCTGGCTCACAGCAACCTCAATCTCCGGGGCTCAGCGATCCTACTGCCTCAGCCTCCCGAGTAGCTGGGACTACAGGCATGCGCCACCATGCCCGGCTAATTTTTTGTATATATATTTTTAGTTGGTCAATTAATTTATTTCTATTTTTGGTAGAGACGAGGTCTCACTCAGGCTGGTTTCGAACTCCTGACCTTAAGCAATCCGCCCGCCTCGGCCTCCCAAAGTGCTAGGATTACAGGCGTGAGCCACCACGCCCAGCCCCCAATATCACTCTTATAGATGACTCAGTGCCTCCCCTAATTCATCTAAGGGTAGCACAAGACAAAGTAAGGTACCTCATTCTTATGCCAAGAAAAGGAATAAAGTAGGGAATACACTGACAAACAAAAGCAAATTACAGGATGGACAAGGGAAGGGAAGGTAGATACCTCAGCTCCTTCAACCTCTTTTTCCTCAATCTCTTTAAAGATGCTTTTCCTAGTATTAGTAAAGTTCTGAAACTGAAAGATCCGAGCGTAATCTGGAGGAAGGTTTTCCTTAGGATCCCATGGAGATGTCCGGAAACTCTTGAGGCCTCTGTATTTCTGAAATCTAGAATATAGAAGATTTTAAGGAAAACTTAAGTGAGATTTATATGGTGCTACATAGACTCAAGTCACTTCTAAAATGGCTACAGCTCTACCTTAAAAGAACTCTAATTACTATCTCTGAAAATAACCTAACAGCTTAAACCAAGACCCAACTCCAAATTAACTTGTAACAAGTATATGAGAACCAAACCCAAGCTTCTACTGACAAAGTATTTACAGTGGCTCTCTGTTGCCTGACATGGAGTGGCTCTTTATTTTTTTTTTTTGTTTTTTTTTTTTTTTTTGAGACAGAGTCTCGCTTTCTTGCCTAGGCTAGAGTGAGTGCCGTGGCGTCAGCCTAGCTCACAGCAACCTCAAACTCCTGGGCTCGAGTGATCCTTCTGCCTCAGCCTCCCGGGTAGCTGGGACTACAGGCATGCGCCACCATGCCCGGCTAATTTTTTATATATATATCAGTTGGCCAATTAATTTCTTTCTATTTATAGTAGAGACGGGGTCTCGCTCTTGCTCAGGCTGGTTTTGAACTCCTGACCTTGAGCAATCCGCCCGCCTCGGCCTCCCAAGAGCTAGGATTACAGGCGTGAGCCACAGCGCCCGGCCTGGAGTGGCTCTTTAACCTGACAAACAAGAGCCTTGGTAATAGCCTTACTTCTCTAATATCCAACATGAACTCTCTGGCTTTAGTCAGACCCATCTCTAGAGCAGACATGATCATTTACATCTTCATGCTTTTACTTTTGCTGTTCCACCCAAACCCCTCAAAACTTCCAAACTTTATATACTTCAATTGAATATTAGCTACTATAAAAGTATTTTCTAATTAACCTTAGTATTACTCCTTCCTTAAAGTCCTATGACATTAGTCTGAACCATAGCCTAGAACTTGATTGCATATTACTATTTCCTCTATGTATGTCTTGCTTTCTGATATAAAATGTTAGCCCTGCAGGAGCATGAACGATGTGTTTTTCTTCTTTTGTATCACACTGACATAGTTCTGAGCCAATTAAGTTTTAAATAAAAACTTATTGATTGAATTTAGACTTGTTGACTAACCGAATTCTAGCAGCCATGTCACGCGGGGTGTCCACTTCATCTGGAAACATCTCTTCCAGTCTTTCTTGTTTATATTTCTCCAACATTTTTTCCTCAGCTTCTTCATCTACTTTCTCATCATACAGATCATCACGCACAGACTCCCCTATAGTCATAGTTTCACATTCCTCCTCTTCTTCCTCTTCACTACTTTCATCCTGTAGAATTACAGTTATTTCAGAAGAAAGCCACAGTTGTCTCTATCCCAAAGGCCATTAAGCTAATAATAAAATAATTTTATTAGATATCTATTCCCAATGAATATAAATTCTGAGAGAGACTAAGTTTTAAAACAAAAATCTCATCCCCGGCAACTACAGAGTCATTCTTAAGAAATTGACCACACACACCCCTTAAGATCAGGAGTTGCACTTTGACTTGCATTTGGAGCTGTACACAGAAGTGGCCTAAGGGCCTGTTTCCTTACCTGAGATTCCTCTTCCATAAAATCCTCATGTTCTGCAACATCATATTCATCTCCTTCTCCACCACTTTCGCCATCCTCATCCAAAATCCATTCAGCTTGGTAGCTGGATGTTCCTTTGGGGACCTTCTTTACCACCTTGGAGCTTTCCTTCACTGTAAAAAGCCCAAACAAATTAAGAAAATCATATAACTCCTTTCCCCTATCACTCTGGTTATTCTCACTTAGGCAACACACTAGATATTGCTATCAACAGGGAAATCTCTAGCAGACACTGAGTAGAACAGACTGCTTCCAAATTTAATTCAGCTGCCTCACAACTAGCAATATTTACATGGCTAAATAAACCCTGCAGTGAATCCAAAATTGTTAATCTGTTCCTTATAAAACAATAACACAAGTAATTTTGAGAAGTGGAGCAAAGCTGTATCCAATGTTTGCTTAGTGTAAACAGACAGCATTTGGGGGTAAGAAGTGAGTGACACACCTTCAACTACATCCTCATCCTACTCCACCCTATAAGGGTCCCTCATTGTGAGAAGCTAGACAAAATCCACAGTTCTAGTTTGCATGAATTATAAACAAGTTTGCTGATACCAACCATTTGCTTCACTCAGCTCCTCCTCAGTGGGCCAGGTTTGCTCCCCCTCCATTGGATCTGGGATAGCCTCCGTTTGCAAGGATTCCTGTCTATCAGGGTCTGCCTTCATTAGGACCTTAAGGTCTTCTTCCATATCAGCAACAGCATCTGTATCACAAATCTCAAAACCAAAAGCAGGGGATGGTTAGTCAAACATTACCAAAAATCTAAAAACAGTAACCGGAAAGATCAGAAATATAAGTTTTCATGTAAATGATGAATGAAACAACCCAAAATTTGCCAAATGACCATTTCCTAATTTTAAGGCTCTATACCTGTTTTTTTGTTTTTTTCAAGGAGAATTGAGTCTTGCTTGTCACCCAGGCTGGAGTACACTAGTCTTATCACAGCTCACTGCAGCCTCTAACTCCTGGGCTCAAGCAATCCTCCTGCCTCAGCCTCCCAAGTAGCTGGGACTACAGTTGTGTGCCACCACACCCAGCTAATTTTTTTAAATTTTTTTTGCAGAGACAGTGTCTCACTATGTTGCCCAGGCTGGTCTTGAATTCCTGGGCTCAAGGTATCCTCCTGCCCTAGCCTCTCAAGTAGTTGGGACTACAGGTAAACACGCCTGGCTAATTTTTCTTTTTTGTAGAGGCAGGGTCTCACTGTGTTGCTCAGGCTGGTTTTGAACTCCTGGCTTCTAGGGGGGCCGAAGTTGGGGGATCACTTGAGGTCAGTTCAAGACCATCCTTGAACAAGAACAAGACCCTGTCTCTACTAAAAGCAGAAAAAAATTAGCCAGGCAGTCCTAGCTACTCAGGAGGCTGAGGCAGGCGGATTGCTTGAGCCCAGGAGTTTGAGGTTGCTGTGAGCTAGGCTAATGCCATAGCACTCCAGCCCAGGCGAGAGAGCGAGATTCTTGACTCAAAAAAAAAAAAAAAAAAAAAACAACACAGAACTCCTAGCTTTAAGCAATCCTCTTGCCTTGACCTCCCAAAGTGCTAGGATTATAAGATGTGAGCCACTATGCCAGCCTGATTTCTTCAAAGTTTAAAAAAACCCTTTGATCCATCAATGTGCCTCAGTTCATATTATCTCTATCTTCTAGGACATTCTTTCATCCCTCTTCAACTAGTAAGTCACATTCATCCTTCTCAATACCTAGCTTAAGTCGGATCTCTTCTGTGAAGCTTACTAGTCTACTTTCTTACCTTCCACAGCAGGTCTGTCTGTGCCTTCACCATATACTATCTCAAACTTTACTTCACGCGGGCTTGCCATTTTTTCTGACTCAATTAAGTTATTTGAAGAAAGTGACCATATCTTTTTGTATCTTCTATAAACTCAGAGCCAACTGCAGTGCAGGGTACCTAGAAAGTGCTGTATAAATATGTGATTCATCAACATATTTGTAGTTGACTGTTGCCTTACTTTGAACTAGCAGTTCCCTCATTGGCCTAAGTGTACAGACTACCTTCTCTGAATTTTAAATTTCCATCCTTCACCAATTTATGTATGAAATCTACAATACATGGTTTTAAAAATATCAGCCTTACCTCCATTTCCATGCCTGGGTCCTTCTGGGATTTAATTACTCTAGGATTTAAAGGGAAAGGGTCCAGGGGGGCATCTATCTGTTTCATTTGGAAATCGCCATGTCCAGTGATATGCAGCAAGCTATTTACATTCAGAGTCTGCCCACGAACATAGCCTGAAATTTTCAAGGTGCCCACCAAATTATTCTCTTCATTAGGCACAAAATCAGCAGCATGGGCAAAAAGGTAGGCTCGTCGATCTCGAAAAGCAAGATGCCGTTGCTTCTGGTTAGCCAACTGCCTTAGCAGCATCCCTGCCTCCTGTTGAGTGTCTAACAAGAAGAGTTTGTCATCCGGAAAGCGTTTCTCCATAGCTTTACTTAGTTTCTTTCTGGCATCTATTTGTTTTTTCAGTGGGAGGCCAGAAATACCCTGGACAGCTAGTGCTGTAAGCAAAAGAGAAAGGTTTTCGTGACATATTGATTTACTACATGAAAATCTCTCTGTAGTTCACAACCTAACAGCTCAGTTGTAAGCCCAGAGATCACTAGGAAACCTAATACTTGAGTAACCTAAAGGAATTTCAGTGAAATCAAACTTCATCTTCTTTCTTTGGACAAAGGACAGCCCAGAAATAAAAAGGCACTTTGACTGATAACTTGTAAACAATGAACCAAGTTTAATCCGTACATGTATACTCCCCCACCAGCTAAAAATAACTCATCACAGTGCCTAACAAATTATAGGTGCCCAGGTAAATGCTAATTTACTTCCTTCCCTGGCCTCCAATACTCCAATTCACTTACTATAGGTGGGAAGTCCTTGAGCAAAGAGGCAGGAAAGGCAGTAATTCCCAGTGCTATCCCAGCCTTCTAGTGGGTCAAGGAGGAACAGGATGGTATCAGCTACTTTAGCCATGTCTAACACAGTGTGCAGATCCCCTGGAGATAGACGACAAAGTAATAAATAGGTGGTTGGCATCAGCACATTATACACACAAAAAAATTACCTCTAACTCAAACATAATGATAGAAAATATTGTTGTATACTCTAACCTGGCCTTGCAGATGTGAAAAACCATCGATGTTTCAAGCGAGGACACAGCAGCATAAAGCTATGGCTACTTCCCAGTTCATTCAAATGTACTATTCCACTGTCCCTATCCTGAAGCAGCCGAAAGGCCTCTGGCAGGGAAATCCTATTGTGCAGGGGCACCACCAGTACCTGATGAGGAGGGCCATCCTTGCTGCCCAGCTGTCTTTTCTCTGCCAGAACCTGAGAATAGAAAGGATCAGCAAACATCTCAATGTCTCAGTGCTTCATTCCAGTATTGCATTTTCAACAGTACAAATGCCCACCTGCCTCCATCATGCAACGAATATCTCTCTTGTATGCCAGCGGGGTGGCAGTTCTGACCGAAGCAAAGAATGCTCTAGTGAGTACAGACCTGAAAGCCCGACATGTGCTCTAGGGTTATTCTCTGTCCCTAGCCCCTTCCCTGGGTCACATTTTCTAGTTCGAGGCATTGCCCACCTAGAACGGTTGAGAAGCTGCACCATTTCCCAACCCCCCTCCTCTCACCGCCTCCTTCTTCTGCTTTCGGAGCTGGCTGGCGCGATGCCTCTGGTCTACTCTGCTGAGCTCTTTTCTCACCTTCTTGCTTAGGGTTTTCGGTGCTAGACGGCCTGGAGGGCAGATCAGAAAGAGCTGTTGTGCCCGGTATCAGAAGAAGGTCAAGAAAAGCATTCCCTCTCCGCCCATCTAAGAAAGGGCCTTTCGCATGGGGCCCACGCCGCAAACAGAAGCTCAGTCTGGGAATACAGAAAAAATCAATGTTGGCTAAACAGCCCTTCCTCCTCCTACCCTATCTTCTCACCCTTGCCGTCCCGCTGGGCAGACCCACGACCCCGATGCCGCCCGCCTTTGTGGGCTTTATTTTGCTGCTTGAGCGGGCCGGAGCGGTGAGCAGCCATGCCGCAGCTCGCGTGTACCAAGTCAGCACTGCTTCCGGGCCAGGCGGAGCGTTTCCGGTCCCCTCCATGGGGGCGGGCCCTCTCCGGGGCGGGCCGGGAGTCCCGCGCCCTCTAGCTAGGGTCTCTACCACCAGCCTGTAAGAACGCCACGCCCGCCTATTTGCAAAGCCGCGGTGGGAACTTTTCCCACGCCGCAGTCTGCGGTTGGGACTCTAAAACGCCGGATGTAGACTCTCCAGGCAAGGGCTCTCTATCCAGGAGGGCTGTTTTGCTCCCTTGTATTTTATTTTTTGCACTGTAAAGTTGCATCACGTAGGAAGATGTTGAATGGGAGACAGTCCGTTCATGCGGAAGAGGCCTAAGCCCCTCGCTCTCACCTAGATTCGGGCGTGCCGCTCTTTATTTTGCAACAGCAGGTGTTCTTTATCACGTTGTGCAATCTCCTCTCTCTCAGTTTCATTGTAAGGCTGGTGAAGTTCCAAGGCGAATAGCGTGAAAGGGATTTCTCTCAGCTTCACATGCTCCGTACAAGTTCCCACCTCCCACATAGCGGCAAGAAGAGCCAGGCGAGACATGGCGGCCCCGAAGGGGAGGGAGGAGGCTGTGGCCCTAGTGTCATTCTTCCCACAAACTTTACAACTGAATGGCGACGGCTGGCCGGGGCACAGCCAGGCGACGAATGCTGGCTTCCCTGTGAGCAGGCTCGAGCCGCAGGCCCTCTCAGCTCCCTGCTCTGTCCCTGCGGTCGGGAGAACGAGCCGGAGGAAGTCAGGGGGCATCTAGCTAGATTGAGGCCCGCCGAGGCGCGAGCGACTTCCCCCTCAGCCGTGAAGCTGCGGGATGCAGGGGTGGCTTGGGCAGGAGCGGAGCTGGCTGCGGGCGCTCACAATGCAGCTTCGCGCCCTCTGGGCAGGAGCGGGCGCGTTACCATGACAGCGACCCGCGTGGCGCGCGCCCGGGCTCGCCGCCCCCAAGCGCACGGAGGCTCCCCCCAGCCCCGACCTCCCCGTGTCGCCGTGCGCAACCCCCCCTCCGGCGGTGGGAAGGGGCCGGGCCTGCTGCCTGACGTCTGTGCGGGGCTCGGAAGATGGCTGCGGAGCTGAGCACCGGGCAGTGGGTGCGGCGGTGGCGGCGGGTGGGGAGCGCGGCGGGCGGGCGCTCCGCCTCTCGCGTGGGGCGCTGAGCTGAGAGGCGCGGAGGCGGCGAGGGCGCGCTGGGGGCTGGGGGGCCACTCGGCGCCGCCTCCCCGCCACATCATGGGCAGCGCGGAGGACGCAGTCAAAGAGAAACTGCTGTGGAACGTGAAAAAGGAGGTACGGTCGGGGCAAGGACCCCAGGGGGCTTGCGTCCTGGCCTGCGCGGCCCAGGGGGGCTGAAAGATCCGCTCCCACCCCCACCCCCCACTCCCCCGCGCGGGCGCTCCGGGGCCTAGCCTGGGCCGGGCGGGGGCGGGGTCCTGGGCCAGCTGCGGCTCCCGCCTCTCTCACTGATCTGGGGCAGCGCCCCTGGACCCGAGGGGCCAGGCCGGCGCTCCGGGGCTTGTTTGCTTCACCATCCCGCAGCTCCCCGCCCTGTGACGGCAGCAGGGCTGGGAAACCGAGGTCGGGGGAGGGGTGGCGGCGATTTCTAGAGAACCGGAGCTTCCCATTCATTGCCAGTGCCGCCTGGGGAGGGGCGGGGCCCCGCGCGGGCCTCCTGCGGGGCTAAGTGGGGGATTTGGGGGCTTAGCTTCCCTTTGCCCTACATCGCCCCTTCGGTATCCCTCTGGCAACTGAGTCCTAGCTGCCGGAGGGTTCGCGGCACTCCTCACTGGTTTTCCCTCCACGCCCACCTCCTTACCCAGGGACCAGGGTTCTTTTTTTGAGAATGATTTTTAAAACTAGGGGTTTTTTTTCCCCTTTTGAGGGAATCCTCCAGCTTCAGAAAGAGAAAAGAGTCCTTTCCTCTACTAAGCCCCTTTGCCTTGACCCTACCCAAAAACCCATTTCAATTTCAGTGGTTGAGAGAGGGTGCCCATATGAATGACTCACTCCCGTGTGAGAGCTCCAAAGCTCAAACCCGCAGAGTAAATTAGAATGGATTAGGCCTCCTTCCCCCTTCTGCCTCTGTAGCTATTCTCTACTAGATAAGTAAAGTCAGTGAAGGCAGGGAAGCCCCCTCTGCTTTGTCCACTGTGCTGTATCCAGTGTCTGGCACACTGGAGGCACTCAGTGACTGTTTGGTAAATAGACATGCTGATCTTGGAGAGTGAGAGGCCTGGTGGGAAACCATAAATTTTGGAATAATCTGGACCTAGTTCTTTGTGACCTTGAGTAAATTACTTAGTCTCTCTGAGTCTAGATTTCTTCATCTCTATAATTTCTCTCTACCTCATTTATAAGAGTTTACCATATTGGAGCCCTTCTTAGAGTTTCAGGATTAGGGAAGAGTCTGGGTTCTCATAAAGTCCTGAAAAGCTCTAGATGGTTGTCCTGCATTAACTATGGCCTGGCTACTGTACCCTAACATTTGTTTCCTTCCCTCTCCTTGGCAAAGATGTACTTGAAGTCATCACCTTTCTTGCTTGTGGGAGAAGCTTCATTGTTGCCTTTGCTGTGAAGTGGCCAAGGAAGGTTTTCTTAAGCCAGGGGTATATCAAATCAATATTTAAGCCCCAATTCTGCTCCCCCCAAGGAAAAAAGAAATCTCAGTGATTATCAGAAAGAAAACAGTCTAGTGACAGAGACTTGTAGAAATATGAGTACAAACAAAAACAAAAGTAGCTGTATCCAAACTGTAGACAGATGTGCTGGGATTATTGGTGTGATCTAAATTTGGGAGTTGGTCAAAGATAATGGGAAAGATTTTGGGGAAGATAATGATTTTTTCCCCAGTACTTAGGAAGGATAATTATACTACTCCAAGAATAATTCCTAAGAAAATGTGAGAAATACCCAGAATATGTCACAGCTATGTATCTTACCCGACAAAGGTTGGCCTGCTTTGAACTCGATGCATTTCCCTTCCTCCTTCAGTACTTGATTTCCACAGAACCATATCCTTTTCTCTCCTGCGAGAAGAGACAACGGGAATAATTGCAGGCAAGGCTGGTTTTTCACAAAGGATCTGTATTATAATTCTGGGATCATCTATAGGTCCTCTTAACCCAAAAATCTGCCACACAAGCCTGCTCCAGATGCCTCCTGGTCTTTAGCTGTGACATTACTCTCTTTTTAATGCAAATACCCCTTGAAAGTAACTAGAAAGCTTTTAATAGTTGAGAGTGCATGAATCGATCCGATGCCCTTTTATCTAACCACTAACCATGGGCAGTTTCCAGCAGAGAGGAGCCTCCAGTTCGTTCCTCTCTCCTGCCCAGGTTTTTGACAGTCTGCCACCCTCTGAGCTATACAGTCCTGGGAGTGATTTGGGAGCCAGGGCAACATCAGAACACTTTATATGCCTGTCCAAAGAATAGTAAAGACTAGCTCTGCCCAGAGTTTGCTTTATCTGTAAGATTTTATGCTGGGGTTGAAGTAATCCATCTCTCTAATACCCAGTATTAGTATCTGTCTCCTGGCTTCCTCTACAGCTATCTACAACATGAACAAATCTCAGAATCACACAGGTGAGCAAAAGAAACCAGCCACAAACCACTACACACTGATTCAATTGATAAAAAGTATAAAAACACATAAAGCCATAGTGTTAGAAGTCAGTTTAGTAAGTACCATTAGGTGGGAGTAGTGGCTGGACGGGACCATGACAGGGCAAAGGTACTTTGGGGTGTTGGTCGTGTGTTCTGTTTCTTGCTGTAGATGCTGGTTTCACAGGAGTGTTCAATTTGTGAAAATTCACCAATCATATAATTATGATGTAAGCTCTTTTCCGTATGCTTACTTTATATAAATTAAAAAGGGATTTTTTAAGAGTGCTTTCTTAAAGGAAAATGTGACTGCTTTTACCTTTCAAGGTATTTGGAAATTTTTACATCCAGGTAGGAACCAAAAAAATAAGTGTTTTAGAGCATAGAAGGCTGGATTTTTCAGCATGTAGAAAGTGTTCCTGGGGCATGAGGCCTAACCCTAACCTCAGAGAAGGGGGAGAATAGGAGGGGCAGGTTGTTTATCTACAGACTGTATGGAGACAGTTTGTCTCTAAAGCAGTGTGTCTTCTGCCAGAAGGGTATGCAAAAAAAAAAAAATAAATAAATAAATAAAGCAGTGTGTCTGCCTAGAAGCCCTTCTCCAGCTGAGTACAGATGAGCAAACAACATCCCATCCCTGTTCTCCAAGGCAGGGCACTCCCACCTGGCTAGAATAGAACATCTGCACTGATTGGTTGGTTAGTTTTTGGCTTCTCTTTTCCTGATTTCCTCTCCGAAAGGCGTAAAGCAAACTGTACTGAAGAAACTTAGCTTCCTCACCCCTCCCATCTTTATCATCTCTTCAAGTGTCTGAAAACCCAGACTAGGAGGGCAGGGACAACCTATTTATTTGCCCATTGGTCTTTGATAAGAAAATGAATAATAAAAATAGCAGTGTTGTCCATGTGTCCACAGGTGAAGCAAATCATGGAAGAGGCTGTCACCAGGAAGTTTGTGCATGAAGATAGCAGCCACATCATTGCTCTGTGTGGTGAGTGACTGACGGAAGGATGATGGGAAGTGGGTCTAGAGCTGAGGACACTGTCCTGGGGCCAGGAAAAGAAGAGTCCTCAGGTTTAGTAGTTCTCAAACTTGGCTGCAAGTCCGAATCAAGTTGGAAGTTTTTGAAATGTCCTTGGGCTTCATTGCATTCCTACTGAATCAGGATCTTCAGTGCCAAGAATCTGTATATCTGTATATTTTTAGTTTCCCATGACAGTAACTTTTAAATGTTAGCATGCATCAGAATCACCTGAAGAACTTGTTAAAACACAAATTTCTAGATCCTAACCCTGGAGTTTGTGATTCTAATAGGTCTGGGTGGGCCTGAGAATTTGGATTTCTAACAAGTTCACAGATGATCCTTATGTTGCTGGTCTGGGGACCACACTTGGAGAACCATTGTCCTAGGTAATTTGGTTTGGGGAACCATCGCTCTGATTTATCCTTATTTTAGCTTTGGGGGAAGGGTTTATGCTTTGGGGATGCTTTCTGTGCAACATTTACTTTCTGATTAATTCCACCTGTGTTGCCCCATCATTCTAATTCTCCAAGCACTTTATTGGATGCGAAAGAACATAATCATAGGCTAGGAGGTATAGCCAAAACTTTCCTGCATTGGGCGGGAGAAAGTCCGTAATAAACCACCACATCCTCCTCAACACGAAGATTTTTGCCTTTGTAGGAATAAACCTATCTCTATGCACAAAGTTTTCTTATGTTTTCAGAAATTTGGCCTTCCTCTAAACTTCCTATCTGAAAGGACAAAGAGCCATTTGCCATCTCTATGTCATTTTCCTTAGCCTCTGAGATTGGTGTTTGGGGTTCATGAAAGGGAGAGGAATGAAAGAGCATAAGGGCAGGGACACTTTTTGGCAGCGGCATGGTGAAGCAGATAGAGCTGCTCTTCCCATCAGTCTAATAACAAATACCCATTGAGGGCTCGCCAGGTGCCAGACACTGTTCTCTGTGCAAGGAAATAGCACTGACAAGACAGTGCTCTGCCCCAGGGACTTACATTCTGTTGGGGAGATGGGCAGAAAACAAATGCACAAATAAATATATAATAACAGGTAGTTATAAGAGATTTGAAGAAAAATAATGAAGAGAGATGTAAGAGGATAATCAGTGTGAGGCAGCCCATGAGCAGAGTCTGAGTGACAGACTTGGGTTTGAATCCTGATGCTCTGCTTCATAAGTCGTCTTGGGCAATTTTCTTAACTTCTGTCAACCTCAGTTTGCTCCTCTAAAAACAGAACAATGATCCCCACCTCAAGGAATTTTTGTGGATTGAAATGATGCATAAGAATGTTCATTCTAGGATCACTCGAGCCCAGGAGTTTGAGGTTGCTGTGAGCTAGGCTGACGCCACGGCACTCACTCTAGCCTGGACAACAAAGTGAGACTCTGTCTCAAAAAAAAAAAAAAAAAAAAAGAATGTTCATTCCTAGAATTATAAGAGCTCAGAAAATGTCTTTCCTTCTCTTTTGGATGTTGAGACTGAAGCTAGGTTTGCAGGATTTGAGTTCCCACCATCTCCCATTTGGGTAAGTTTGCCTAGTTCTTTGAGAAGATATAATAATGATTCTCAGGTTTACAAGGAGCAAGCTGATCTCAGCTTTTCCTGGCAGAACCTGTGATTTGGAAAGAAACATACCAGTCTTATGATAAGTAACTTTGAAGAGCATTAGAACTTTATTCCTTTCCTCTTGTGCTGTGTTTCCTTGATGTTAGCTAGTGTCTGTTGGCACCAGAAGGGCTCTGCTGGCAGTCCAGTTATGCATAGCTTGGTGCTAGGCTTCATCAAAGCATGCACACTAGAGAAAACAGAATAAAATAGTGCAAACAGCTTGTGCATGGGCGCCATGTGTGGGTAGCCATGGGAGAATGAGGGAAAAGGGGCTGGGGGAAGAGAAGCAGGAGGAAAACTACGAGTGTCTCACATTCAGGCCATTAGGGTGAGCAAAAATGGTCAGCTCTCCTCCAGTCAGTTGCAGGACTCCCCCGCCCCCGGGAAAGAGTGGGGCTTTCACTTTTGTCTCCTGTCTGGAAGCACAGGGCTCTTTCCAGGAGGCAGGGATATTATACTCAAAAGGAATGACTTTTCTACTTTTAGCCAGTTTCAGTTGCTAAAATAGAACAAAGCCCCTAAGTCTCCAGAGTTCTAAACTCAGCCCAGGAGCAAGAGGAGCTCTGTCCTGTCAGTCCTCAGCAGGTGCTTCAGGTCTACCAGTATAAACTTAAATGGCTACAGGGTCAGACAAAAACTGTCTACAAGGGAAGCTGTCCAGATGTGAGACAGTAGGCAGTGGTGGGGACTTGCCCTGTGTCAGGAGCAGCCACTGTTCAGCTCCTATAGGAATGCAGGCCCAGACTTCCCATAGCCTCTCTTTTAAGAAAAGTCTGGGTTTTTATTTGAAATTTCCCACTTTTTAAATGCTGACAACTAATTCCCATTAAAAAAAAATATGTGTGGGCCAAGCAAAAGGCATCTGCAAGCCTCTGCCAGTTTGCTGCCTGTGCCTTGGGCTGTACATAGTCTCAGTGGAGAACAGGAGCTGGAGGGGTTGCCACCAGTGTCAAGCTAAGTTGAGCTGGGGCATCTGAGACCCACAAAAAAGAAATCCTTGTTTTGTCAAAATTGGTGTTCAGTGGTGAGGTAAATCCCAATTTGGGCTCAAAATCAGGTTAGTTTAAAGCATTGAGTGTCAACCTTACCCCCCCCCCCCATAAGCTATTTCCAAGCATCACGTGGTAGAATCATAATCAGGGATTCTTGCAGGGGTGGGGGAGGGAAGACAAGACATACATTGATCGAAAACGCCATCCCTTTGCCTTTTTGGAGATTGTGGTATGCCAGTCTCCCTCATGCCCTGGAAAAATGCTCTGAAATGCCTTTTTAGTCTGAAGTAGATCCAGACTTAAACTGGGTCTTTCTGCTGTCCTAGCCATGACCAGAATTCACCTTTTCTGGGAGGAATGGGAGTGGAGAGAACGTGCTAGGAGATGAGGAGCACACAGAGTGACCGCATTCCCTAGAGCTGCAAGGGGCGCTGGTGTCCTGGGTCCCTGGGCTCCACACTGCCCCTCTGTTCTTGTCAGAGGACCGTTAGGGTGTGATTGAGGAGAGAGCCAGGCCTAGGCAAGATGAGCTTCTCTGAGTTTGGTTAGAATACAGATGTTTGAGCTGAAAAAACAGAACCTTTCTGGAGAGACTTAGAACTGGAACTGAAGAATCCCAGGGTCAAGAACTGGCCATGGGCAAACCCAGGAAAGTGGCAGCCAGACCCCCATTCCAGTTACCCAGTGGCAGGCCAAGACTCTGGAGGATTGGCAAGAAAGGTATGTTTATTGTTTGCTGTGGTTGTTCCTAAACCTGTCTGTCCAGAAACCAGGTATGCAGTAGCCCCCTGCAAGTAGAAACCTTCCTTGTGTGGAAGCTTTCCTGGCAACCCCAGCTGGCAGGGAGGGGGCTTCCTCATGGGCTGTTCCTACTACTGCAGATCATGGCTGCGGTGCTCACAGCCAGAAGATCTGGACCCGCCATGTGAATGCTCCCTCCCTGCTGGTAGAGGGTGGGGCTCGGAGAATGGGCTCAGAACTACCACTGTGGGAGAGGGATCTTTGACATCTCCTTTTATTTTTTTAATTTATATTTGAATGATCCAAGTTTGAGTGCACTGCTGATAACTCCTTTTAATCTTAAAGCATCATGTCAAGTTTATATTTTGCTCTATAATATGGCTTTTGAATTTTTTTATTTTAATGTAAAGACTTACTATTGAATCAAATTAATGCTTCATGTTTTCCCTGTGACTTCATGAACCCCCAGCTATAGGAAAGTATCTCTTATTACCCATTCTCCTGGAGGAGAAAGTACTTTAAACTTATGCTTATCAGCAGAGCACTCAAAGTCAGGGTTAAACATCACATTATCCCAAGTTTTGCCTTCGAACTGTGCATCTGGAATAGTAATGCATGTGGGGTTTTTTTGTTTGTTTGTTTGTTTTGAGACAGAGTCTCGCTTTGTTGCCCAGGCTAGACTGAGTGCCGTGGTGTCAGCCTAGCTCACAGCAACCTCAATTTCCTGGGTTCAAGCAATCCTGCTGCCTCAGCCTCCCAAGTAGCTGGGACTACAGGCATGCACCACCATGCCCAGCTAATTTTTTTCTATATATATATTTATTGGCCAATTAATTTCTTTCTATTTATAGTAGAGACAGGGTCTCGCTCTTGCTCAGGCTGGTTTCGAACTCCTGACCTTGAGCAATCCACCCACCTCGGCCTCCCAGAGTGCTAGGATTACAGGCGTGAGCCACCACGCCCGGCCATACATATGTTTTAAAAGGGCACAATTGTTCTCTTGCCATCAAGAGATCTGAGGTTATTTAGGCATCAACCCATGAGCCTTGGGGAAGCCATCATGTCTCTGAGCCTGCCCTCCCCTTGGCTCAGATCTGGGAGTGTCTGTCTCTCCACAGTATTTCTATTTACTCTCTTCTGATTGGGCATTGAGGTTGGATTTTAACCTTTGACAGTAGAGCAGGTTTCTAAAGCTCACAGAGAGGCTTCTGGCCTGGCAGAGCAGGTTCTCAGACTCAATATGTGTCTCCCAACCTTGAACACCAGGCTTTGGGGATATGGTGCAGGCCAGAGCCCAGCCTGCCTTCTCAATCGCCAGGTTCCCTGTCCTCCTATGTGCCAATGGATCAACCTGATGATTGCTTCAAGCTTAGGATGAGCAGTAATGGGAGATGGGTGGAGTCTGTGAAGCTGGGAATAACATGGGGTTTTATTAACCAGCTCCCTGTTGCTAAGCAGCTTTGATTAGCCAGGAAGGTCTGCCCTGCACTGAGCTCCTTCAGGAATGACTAGGAGATGCTAATAAGCCGAGAGACAAGCAGGTGCTACAGAAGGCTCACAACCCACCTGGGATATTGCAGCACATTCTGAGATTCAGACTCCAGTCTTTTTTCAGTAAAAGGGATTCCTTCTTCTTCCCATCTGCATATAATGAACCACTCATTTTCAGGCTATCTGACTTCTGCTTTCTATCCAGAAATGATCAAGTAGTAAGGAAGGATCTCTGGAGGAACTTGGGTCTCCTCACGTTATCTTGGGGCTTGATTGAGGGCATGTGGTAGTGGTCTGTAGCTGGGACTTCGGAGTCAGACAGACCTGGGATCATATCCTGGCCATGTTACTAAGTGTGTAACCATAGTTATTCATCTTCAAGCCTACCCCCAGAAGTCTGATCTCAGGGTTAGAAGAACAATGCAGATGAAGCACCCAGCATGGACTGGGCATGCAGTAGATGCTCAATAATGTTATACTTTGTTTTTGAAAGTGACCTTACAACCTTTCTTATAAAGTCTTCTCAAATCTCCTCTAGGATTCTTTCTGGGGATCCATGTTTCTGGGAGTCTGGAACATCTGGACAATCAGGGAAATTTGATAATATTAAGGAATTATTATTAATTTTGTAGATGTGATAAAGGTGTAAGTACATGTTTTTAAGAGTCCTTGTCTTTGAGAGACATACTGAAGTATTTATAGATAAAAATTCTAAAATTTGCTTCAAAACAATTCAGGGGCAAAGAAGAAATGGTTGTAGGTGGTACAGCTGAAACAAGACTGTTAGTAACTTGATAACTGTTTAAGTTGGATAATGGGTACGTGGGGGTTCGTTATACCATCCTCTTTTGTTTTTTTTTTTTTTTTTTTTGAGACAGAGTCTCACTTTGTTGTCCAGGCTAGAGTGAGTGCCGTGGCGTCAGCCTAGCTCACAGCAAACTCAAACTCCTGGGCTCGAGTGATCCTTCTGCCTCAGCCTCCCGAGTAGCTGGGACTACAGGCATGTGCCACTATGCCCGGCTAATTTTTTATATATATATATATCAGTTGGCCAATTAATTTCTTTCTGTTTATAGTAGAGACGGGGTCTCGCTCTTGCTCAGGCTGGTTTTGAACTCCTGACCTTGAGCAATCCGCCTGCCTCGGCCTCCCAAGAGCTAGGATTACAGGCGTGAGCCACAGCGCCCGGCCCTCTTTTGTATATGTTTGGAATTTTCCATAATGAAATGATTTTTTTAAAAAGAGGATGAGAGGAAGAAGAGATAGGAATAGCAAGTATAGACGGCTTTCTTAAGAAATTTTACATAAAATAGCTAAATGGGGCAGTACCTGAATGGGAATATAGGACCAGGTTAGGTTGCGGTGGTGTTTTTTAAAGTTGGAGAAATTATAGAATGTTTATGTTAAAAGTGGGAAGTATCTGGCCGGGCGCGGTGGCTCACGCCTGTAATCCTAGCTCTCTGGGAGGCCGAGGCGGGCGGATTGCTCGAGGTCAGGAGTTCGAAACCAGCCTGAGCAAGAGCGAGACCCCGTCTCTACTATAAATAGAAAGAAATTAATTGGCCAACTAAAAATATATATACAAAAAATTAGCCGGGCATGGTGGCGAATGCCTGTAGTCCCAGCTACTCGGGAGGCTGAGACAGCAGGATTGCTTGAGCCCAGGAGTTTGAGGTTGCTGTGAGCTAGGCTGACGCCACGGCACTCACTCTAGCCTGGCCAACAAAGCGAGACTCTGTCTCAAAAAAAAAAAAAAAAAAAAAAAGGAAAAAGTGGGAAGTATCTAATTGGGAAAAATTGAAGATGTAGGAAAGAGAAGGGACATTTGCTGGCGCAATGTCTTTGAAAAGGTGCACGGGGCTGGGCTCCAGTGCACAGGTGGAAGGGGTAGCCTTAGAGAGAAGCCCAACCAGACCATCCCTACGAACAGAATGAAGGCAGGCATGGGCATGAAGTGCAGGGAGGAAAGGCACTAATGTTCACCGGGTCACCTTCAGTGTGCTGGGCAGTGATCAGGAGGCCTTTTGCACCTTTGTATATGCTGTTGCTTTTCATCACCCAGCACTCACTGAGCTGAGACCTGTTATTTTCCCTAATTGCAGCTGAAGCTCAAAGAGGTTTAGTGATTTGCCCAAGGCCAAACAGTAAGGAGAGGAGCCTATGTTTGAACCCACAGCTGTCTTACCCTAAAGTCTATTCTGTAAAGGGATTGGACTGCCTGTGAGGCCTACCCAGGAGATAGAAGGGGTGGGAGCATTGAAGAGGAGCTGGTCCTCATGGAGCCACAGCTTCAGTCATCAAACAGTGGGCTCATGGTGTCCGGGAACACTCTGGGAGACAGTGGGTCCCTTGCTGAGCTGGCTGAGTGTGCGCATATTTCTGTCCACTGCCTGAGAGGCTGGCCCTGGCCTGGTTCAGTGAGCACTGTGCATGCAGACCCTGCCCTGCATCCCCAGCGGGGCAAGGAAAATGGTGTGACATGCATTTCTTTTCCTTCACCTTGTTTCCAGAAAATCAGGGCAATTCTTTCTCCGCCCATTCAGAATCTGGAAACTTTCTTGTTTTGGGGGCTTCAGCAAGGCTGAATGCCCCCCAAAGTTGAAACAGCCGGTATCACCAGTGCAGGCTGAGAGAAAATGTACCCTAGTTACCATAGAAATGCTCATTTTAGTGGACGCAGCCCTTACAAATCCCTAGGTGGAAACAGCAGAGAAGTGGGGTGGAGAGGGGCCGATGATGCTTGGCAATGCCTCTTTGCTCCTCCCACCTCATCTGCTACAGACAAAACACTGGCTTCCTCCACTGGCAGTTGGAGCAAAGCATACATGCCTCTCTCTCAGTCCCTATCTGAAGGAACCCATTCCTTCATCTCCTGGGAGGTTGCTCCTCTCCTGGCAATCGTGGGTCCACTATCTAGGGGCCTGAACCAGCGACCCCCTGGCATTCAGCTTTTAAAAATTCTGCTCTGACTAGTGCCCCCCAAAGCTCTAGGACCAAAATCGACCACCTGTGGCTGGCTGTTCTACCCACACTTTCCTCACTTGGGTTCTCTATGGCAACTATGACTGAACTCCCCTGTTGCACAGATGGCAGCTGGTAGTAAAAGGTGAAACTGAGCCAGAGGTGGAGGAGCAGGCTGCACTTATCACACCTGCTCTCCTCTTATTCCCAGCTTCTCCTGGCTGATAAGCCTGGCTGAGAAGCACCTCGAGCCCAGGTTCATGTCAGGCTGTGCTAACTCTGGATGCTACGTCTCTGGACCTCAGCCAAACTGGACTGGTTCTCTAAAGACTGTTCATTGAGTCCCACCATTACCAGGCCACACTGGGGCTAGGCTTGTCCAGACTGCTGAGCTCAGCTTCAAACAGATACATGTACACATAAGAGCAAAGGTAAAATGGAGGTAGGACAGACCCAGCCTTGTTTCTGAGGCCCCCTGGGCTGCTCGAGGACCCCTTCCCAGCCACTGATGCATTTGCTGGCATCCATAGCTTTAGTTCATTTTTGTGAGCTCCTGAGCTATGGAGGCTTGTCTCAGCCCACCGAATTGTTTATTTAATCCCTGCCCAGTTCAGGTCACCTTTTGCTGCCCTAAGCAGAGTCCAGAGATACCCTCCCCCCACCCCCACTCCCCTCCACACAGAGGTAGGGAACCAAGCCATTTGGGAGACCGTATTTGCTGAGGGAGCTGGTGAAAGAGTGCCCATGGACAGACCCAGCTTTTCTGGAGCTTGTGATTGATTGATGGGTTGATTGATTTTAGAAACAGGGTCTTGCTCTGTCACCCAGGCTGGAGTGTAGTGATCCAATCATAGCTCACCGTAACCTCAAACTCCTGGACTCAAGTGATCCTCCCACCTCGGCCTCCTGAGTAGCTGGGACTACAGGTATATGCCATCATGCTCTTGGCTAATTTTTAATCTTTTTTTTTTGTAGAGATGGGTCTTACTGTTGTCCAGGCTGGTCTCAAACCACTAGCCTCAAGTGATCCTCCCACCTCAGCATCCCAAAGCACTGGGATTACAGGCATGAGCCACCATACCCAGTGGTTTTGTGAATTTTGATTCATTGCCAGATTGGAGAAAATCTCTGTTATCTTGTGATGGGAACCCTAGTGATGGTCACCTACTCTATTATAATTATTATTTTGAGTTTGTAATATATTTACCCATTTGAGAAATCAAAACTATATAAAAGTTATACAGTGAAAAAGTCTTACTTACTCCTTTCCCTGTTCTCATTCACCAACTTTCCTTCTACTTACCACTCCCACATATGTAACCACTTTTATTTCTTGTGTATTCTTCTAGAGTTTTTAACACTAATAAAAAAGATTGTATTCTTTGTTCACCCCACCTTTTTTTATAATCAAAGGGTATCATGCAATCATATTGTTCTGCATCTTGCTTTAGGAGAGCTTTCCATTTTTAGTTCCTGGGGAGGGTCCTCAATCTTTTTCCAGAGTTGCATGATATTCTTCTGTATGTACCATATTTACTTAACTGTCCCCTTTTGATGGACATGTGGATGGTTTCCAGTCATTTGCTGTTATAACTAGGTAATCATGCAGTTATATCTGTAGCATAGATTTTCAGAAGAGGGGTCATTGGGTCAGAGGTTATTTGCAACATGGATAGATAGTGCCAAATTACCTCCAGAGGGTTACACTATCTAACCCTCCCACCAGCAGTGTATGGGTGGATTCAGCAACTTTCCAAGTCCCTCTCATCTCTATTTTCCTGATGTCTTTTCCACTCTAAGTAGGGCCTCTTAGAATGGTTAAATTCAGGGTATAAGGGGTTGGGATGGGAGCCCTGTATGATTCCATTAGCACTTACGTCTCCAGCCCCACGTAGCATTTGTTAAACTCCATAACTTAATGAATTTTAGAAGCACATCGATGTGTCCCAGGACTAGTCTGGACCTGTAGTCCCAAGCCTTTCCCTGGGAAGATGGCACCAGAACTTTGTAGGAGGTGTCCATAGCAAGGTACTTGAGTTAAATTTAGTTATGCTCCTGCAGGCTCAGAGTTGCAGTTCCCTGAGCCTTCCTGTCAGTGAGATGGGATGGGATGGCATGGCATGGCAGAGTAGAGAAGGTATCTTGGGCTCATCTGGCCCAAATTCCAAAGGCCACCAGAAGGCCAGGGTGGACAGCGAGAGGGTCATCCTTGTTAAGTTGTGTCTCTCTCTACTTCCATTTTGATTCATTTGCCCAAAGTATTCCACCCCAACCAGTGTTGGTTTTAATTAACAAGTTCACATTTTTCTCATATAAAGTGAACCAAATGATGTCCGAGTTGTCACCTTGTTGTGGTACGTCCAGAGTGACCATAGGTAGTGCCAGGACTCACTGGGACAGGGGAATCCTGAATCCTTCACAGCTGGAGGCCCAGGGCCCAGACAGCTCAGTTAGCAGGAGGATAAGTTCAGCTAATTATGGGTATCTCCTGCCACAGTCCTTCACCCTGGGAGGTGGGGTCATGGTGGGAGATGTGGGGAAGAAAGAGAAATAAAGCCTTCGAGTTCTGCTTGGTGACCTAGACCATCAGTCTGGAGAGCAGACAGAATAAGAGTGGGCCTTTATGTGGACTTCTCCCTGGGGAAGGGTGCTTGATGGTCCCTTACTCTGTCTGTGACAGGCCTTTTCTGGGGAGTAAGGATATTGTTGCTGATGGCTCTGTGAGCTGATGGCTCTAAGTGTGGTATTCAGTATATATTGTAGAGTGTATGTGTTTATGTTTGCATCTCTAAGTTACAGAGGAAATATCTGGGTTTCTGCTCAACTCAAAAGTCTTGGGCAGGGGTTCTTAATCTTTTAGGGATCAAGTACTCTCTTCTAGAAGCTGATAACCATGGATCCACTGTCCAGAAAAAAAAACAAAAAAAAAAACACTCACCTAATCATCCTAGAGCACACCAACAATTTGCATGGAAATAACTTCAGGGGGTCTTTGGAACCCATGAAGCCCATCCACAAACCCTCTTAGGATATTTGTTCTTAATTATCATTATCATTATTATTATTATTATTATTATTATTGGCTGGGTGCGGTGGCTCATGCCTGTAATCCCAACATTTTGGGAGGCCAAGATAGGAGGGTGGCTTGAGCCTATGAGTTCTAGGTTACAGTGAGCTACACACTCCAATATGAGCAACAGAGGGAGACTCTGTCTCCTAAAAAAAGGAAAAAAATGTTATTTTGCCTACACACTGCATATAATAACATCATTGAATATGCTGATTCTCTCAGTGGGGGACTCCCTTGTGGGAATGGGGAAAGACAAGTGTAGTTTGAACAGTCATTGACCAAGGAGCCCATGGAACTGGGCCAAGCATACCTGGCCTAACAGCTCATTTACTTTGCTTGGGAAGTCGAGGGGTGAGTGGGATTTCTCCTTCCCCAGATATCGCCTGGCATCTTGCCTGGGTTTCACAGAAGGAACTTAGGGGCCACGGAGTGGGGAGGTGGGGACTGGGTGTGATGTTTGGGGTTCTTGCTGAAGAATGCTTCTGCTCACCCAAGGGAACCCAATGTCTGTGCTCAGAGGCTGACTGGAAAGGTAGAAGAAGCCAGGTGGGATGGGAGTGCCGGTGCCGGCCACTCTCCAGCTTCCTGGCCTGGCTGCGTTGGCGGTTGCCTGGGGACAGTGGGAAGGCTAATGACTTATTATCCCAACAATTAGTCACATCACCAAGGCACATGGTTCCCTGCAGGACTGGTGCCACCTGCTGCCACTCTGGCCCTGTTCAGTGCTGCTTCTCTCCTCACTCTCGGTGGGGAGTGCAACCCCAGGAAATGATTAGCACCTTCCCTCAGCCATGGATTCGTAGCTGCAGCAGCCTGAGGACCAAGAGACTAGGACAAAAGAGTCACTTGCCTGTATACCCGAGGGCCACACAAGACCTCCAGGAACCAGGAGGACTAATCATGGAGAGGAGTATGTGAGCACTTAAGGCAAAGATTTTCCCACATGACACGATATGTGCAGATACATCTGTCTGCATACACATGTGCATATATATGTATGAGCACACTGAAGGAAAGGCTGTACCTTGTAAAATAAAATCCTCTCAGGCCAAAGCAGGGAAGAGCTCCAGCAGGAGGCTCTCAGGAGAAGGAGCAGTCCTGCCTGTTTCCCCTGCCCTGGGATATCCTCCCTGAGCTGTCCATCCTCCAGATTGGCCTCGGGGACACTCTCACCTTCTTGACTTCAGTCCAAGAGAGGACCGAGCAAAACTCTTTAGTAGGCCAATAGTGACTGCTAGTCAGTTACTAAAAGTGAAGGCAAAAAACAGGTATGAGAAACTCTATTTTCAGTGATTAATTCTAACTCTAGGTTTCATATTCTAACAGCACTAGTCAAAATAAACTTGTTGGGGCCTCAGTTCGCCTGTTTCTAAGAAAGTGGCATCTCCACCCACTCTGGGGCATCCTCTTCCTCTCCCTGCCAGGGAGAAGTCCTGCAAAAACCCAGCTCTTACAGGTTAGCTATAGAACAGTGTGTGAACAAAACGGGTGAGGAGTCAAGAACTGATGTGGATCAGGTGCTCCCCAAGAGCTAGACCCTGTGCAAGGGATTTCTTTTTATTTTTTTTTTTTTTTGAGACAGAGTCTCGCTTTGTTGCCCAGGCTAGAGTGAGTGCCGTGGCGTCAGCCTAGCTCACAGCAACCTCAAACTCCTGGGCTCAAGCGATCCTACTGCCTCAGCCCTCCGAGTAGCTGGGACTACAGGCATGCGCCACCATGCCCGGCTGATTTTTTCTATATATATTAGTTGGCAAATTAATTTCTTTGTATTTATAGTAGAGACGGGGTCTCGCTCTTGCTCAGGCAGGCTGGTTTCAAACTCCTGACCTCAAACAATCTGCCCGCCTCAGCCTCCCAGAGTGCTAGGATTACAGGCGTGAGCCACCACTCCTGGCCACGGATTTCATATATTTCATTTCATGTAACATCTCACACCAGTTCTAATACGTCTTCTCCATTTCTTTCTTTTTTTTTTTTTTTTAAGACTAGTCAAGTGCATTAGTGAGAAGGGGGAAAAAGTAGAACAAGGAGTTCGATCTGTAACTGACTGTGAACAATCTGTTGAGATAACTCACTACCTTCAGACCAGCCGGTTCCCCATTTCACAGATGATAAAGCTGAATCTCAGCATTAAGTCACTTACCCAGGTTTCCTAGAGGAAGTGAGTGGCTGCACCAAGTTCAGACCTTGTTCTGTCTGACTTCCTGTCTCCAGCATAGCTCACTGTTTTCAATCCATGTGAAAAGAGCACCTGTGATATGAAGGGAGCTCCTCTTCCCACCTGTGTCCCCACCCCCAAACACACCTGGAAGTGGTGAAATGAGCTCAGGCCAGGGTTTGGGACCCTGGCTCTGCCACTGTGTGACTGTGATTCTATATCTTTCCCTTTCAGGGTCTTTCTGTCCTCACTTATAAAACAATCAGTTCAATAATGTCGAAGGAAGCCTCCCCTCCCCCTACACATACACACTAATATTTTTAGAGTCTATACAAGCCCAGTGTAACTCCCCTCGCTCCTCCTCCAAGCCCTTCTTTCCCTCCTGCAAGGTCTGTCTGGGTAAGCAGGATCCAGAGACATAAAACCTAGTCCTTAAAAATATGAATGAATGAAAGGAAGCTCTCCCAGCACGGAAAAGAGAAATCTCTCTTAGCTGCTGGGCTTATCAGTAATACAGAGGTCACTGTTGGGTCTTATCTCTGCAGTGGCTTTATCAATATTTCAGCTCCTCCAGAGCCATGTTCCTTAGTGGCCACATCATCTATGCTCTCTAGGAGGGCTCCTGGGCCACATGTTCCCTGCATCCCCTGGCCTGTGGGTGCCGTCCCTGCTTGCACTCGTGGTCAGGGCTGGAGCCAGTCATGCCAACCTGAAAGGGCAGCTTTGGTCCTCATGCCCCCAGGGGTGATGCTACATAAGGAGGCATACACACACCAGGTAACAAAGAAGGACAATTTGGCACGTCCAAGCTCTCCACCCGGGGCGGCAGCAGAGGGATGGGGAAGGGAATTTTGGAAGGAGGCCAGGGTATATCTTCCTGGCCTGCTTCTAATTCTAGCATGGATCAGGGCCTGCCCTTACCCCCTGCCACACCACAGGTATGGGGAAGAGGAGTCTTGCTCCCATCTTGCCTAGGCTCAGGTGCTCTTTTCCTTTGTGGTCTAGGTGCAGTAGAGGCTTGCCTCTTGCATCAGTTGAGACGCCGTGCTGCTGGCTTCTTGCGAAGTGACAAGATGGCAGCCCTGTTCACCAAGGTGGGGAAGACGTGCCCAGTGGCTGGGGAGATTTGCCACAAGGTACAGGAGCTGCAGCAACAAGTAGAGGGCAGGTGAGCCCTAGGCCAGCCCCTTCCACCCCACCCTTCTGCTCTTCCCATTTGGCATTTGCTACTTCCCAAGAAAACCCACCAAAGGTTGGCTTCCTAGGCCTGTCTCTTGGGGGACCTCTGGGTAAGAGACCAGCCCAAGGTGGTTGTTGACTCCTTGTAAGCACAAGGCCCTATCCCCCTTCAACCCCTACCCAGTCCTCTGTGCTTCCATCTTGTAGCACCAAGCCCCACTCCCAGTGCCACCAATCTGGGGTTTACCTGGGACCCTTGCACTCCTGAAGCCCTCATCCTCTTTGCAGGAAACCCTCAGGGGGCAGCCAGGAAGCCCTGCGGAGACAGGGCTCGACCAGCGGGAAGACCCCTGCCCTCAGCCCACAGGCCTTGAAACACATATGGGTACGCACAGCACTTATCGAGAAAGTTCTGGACAGGATTGTGCAGTACCTGTCGGAAAACTGCAGGTGACTGCCCCATCCCCCAAGCAGCCCCCCCTTGTCCCTCCTCCTGAATAGTCCTTTAGCCCCACCCCTTGGCATGCTTGACTGGCCGTGACAGGCTGTAGGCATGCCTGGAAATCCCCTTCCAGCACCCCAGAAGCATAAACCACAGCAGGCACCTTGCAAAGATGGTCCTTACAGACTCATTCCTTCTTGGTGACTGATGTGAATCTGGTCTTTGTGGCGAGGTTCCTAATCCATGAGCTCAACCACACTGGAATGAGTCCAGGGGCCTCGCCAGTCACCCTGTCTATCTCCTCCTGGCAGCAAGTACTACGAGAAGGAGGCGTTGCTGGCAGACCCTGTGTTTGGCCCGATCCTGGCCTCTCTTCTCGGTGAGCCTGAGAGAACAGAGGCCTGAGCTGGCCTGTGGGGGCTACAGGGCACATGCAGACGGAGCACCACCCAAGCGGTCTGTCTCTTTCTCCACAGTGGGACCCTGTGCCTTGGAATACACTAAGCTTAAGACAGCTGATCACTACTGGACTGACCCGTCTGCTGATGAGCTGGTCCAGAGACACCGTATCCGGGGTCCCCCTAGTCGGCAGGACTCCCCTGCAAAGCGCCCAGCCCTAGGGGTAAGTGTCCCTCTCCATACCCTTGTGTTCACCCAGGCTGTGCCCACGGACCTATAGGGAAGGGAAGAAACTGGCCACACAGAACAGGCCTTGGAGATGCCCCAGGGTAATGGCCACCCCAGGAGAGCCTTCTCCCCACACTAGTCCTTACAGAAATGCCAGGAGCCCATGCCGGTCTGTGGCTGGAGAGCAGAGGGTGGCTGAGAGAAAACTGGGGACAGGAAGGACCCTGGGGTTAGCAAAGGAGGGTTGGCATGGAGGTGTGAGTGTTCTCAAACCCTGAGGCTGACTTCCCAAGGACAGAGGCTGAGCCGTGCTTTCTGCACAGATCCGGAAGCGGCACTCAAGTGGCAGTGCGTCGGAGGACAGGCTAGCTGCCTGCGCCCGTGAATACGTGGAGTCTCTGCACCAGAACTCCAGAACACGACTGCTCTACGGCAAGAACAACGTGCTGGTACAGCCGGTAAGAAAGCTTATGCCACACCCCTCCCTCAATCTCCCTCTTCCACAGGTCCCAGAACAGGAAGCCTCTAGCTATAATCGTTCCTTTCCTAAAAAGCTTGACCAGAGAGAAGGGAGAGAACACCCCCCTCCCCACGCACTGTTTCATATAACTCATGCCCAGCCTTGAATTGGCAGGAGCCAGGGATAGCATCTGCTCTAGCTGAGACAGGCCATCCAGGGATAGGAATGGCAGCCAGCAGGCGGGTGAATGCCAGCTCGTGCATGGCTGGCCTAGGATGCACCTGACATCCAGAAGGCTGACAGAAGAGAGCCAGTAGCACGAGGCCAACCAGGAGAGGAGATGCCCAGATCTGCCATGTGGTTCCTATCCTCCTTTGCTCTGTTCAGCCCCCAGTCCAGGACCGCATGTCTAGCCTAGCTTGGCCTCCCCTGCTCCCACCTGGAGTCATTTTTCACAGGCCATCCCTGAGAGCCTCTCAGTCCTTCATTGTCTCTGTTTTCTGGTGTGTCTCCTCCCTATAGAAGGAGGACATGGAGGCTGTCCCTGGTTACCTCTCCCTGCACCAGTCTGCAGAGAGCCTAACTCTGAAGTGGACCCCCAACCAGCTCATGAATGGGACTCTGGGGGACTCCGAGCTGGAAAAGAGGTGGGGGCTTTGGGGTTCACTCCCAGGAGCCAGGGAAGGGAGTGGGGGCTTCACCCCAGACCAGGGGATGGAGAGACCCAGCTTGCTCCACAGGCAGACCTCACTCCTTATACAGACACCAAGAATTGCAGGAAGAGGCTGCCTGGAGTTATTTCCAAGCTCTCTAAGACTGAGCCAAGCCTGGGCATGAAGAAGTTTGCCTGAGCCAACTTCTAGGAAGCCGAGACTCACAGGCTCTGTGCCATAAGGGCAGCATGGAACTCAAGGGGACATGGCTGGCTGAGCTCACTTCTTGGCTATGCTCCTCCTATCTTCAGGGTGGTTTCAGGGGGTAGTAGGGCCAGGAGACAAGGCAGAATGGATGGCAGGTCTTGGGACACAGTGACACCAATCTGGTTCCTTTCCAGCGTTTACTGGGACTATGCCCTGGTGGTGCCCTTCAGTCAGATCGTCTGCATCCACTGCCACCAGCAAAGTAAGCCTGCCTTGTCCCTGGCACAGGGGTGGGAAGGGAAAGGCTGCCTTCTCCCAGCCATGCATGGGACCTACAGGACTGCTTACTACTTGTCTTCCTACTGTCCCTGTTAATGAGGCTCCTGGCCATGCTCTAGCCTGGCTGTCCTACCTAGCCTGAGGAGCCTGGCCAACAGGCCATGGTGACAGATGGGGAGGAGTCTTGAGGAGGGCCCAGCCTCACTCACCCATGTTCACCCCCCCAGAGAGCGGTGGCACACTCGTGCTGGTGAGCCAGGATGGCATCCAGAGGCCACCGCTGCACTTCCCACAGGGAGGACACCTGCTGTCCTTTCTGTCCTGTCTGGAGAATGGGCTGCTGCCTCGAGGACAGCTAGAGCCCCCGCTGTGGACCCAGCAGGGGAAGGTACCTCAGGACACGGGAGGCTCTGGGTGAACGGCTATGTGGGGTGGGTTCTCCGCCCACCTCCCTTCCTTTCTCCATGTGGAGTTCTTAGGAGCGGCCTTGGGTGGGACCATGCATGGGACTCTGCCTCAGACAGGCTGACCACCCACCCCTCCTTCCACAGGGGAAGGTGTTCCCCAAGCTACGGAAACGAAGCAGCATGCGGTCTATGGACGTGGAAGAGATGGGCATGGGGCGGGCCACAGACTATGTGTTCCGGATCATCTACCCCGGGCACAGGCACGAGCACAGTGAGTGTCCCATACTTTATCCCTGGAAGAGGAGAGAAAGGTGCCCAAGGGTGGCGAGGGGTGCCATGTCACCCAGGAGGGGCAGCAGGCAGGATCTACTGACCTGGCCACATTAAGACAAGAAATTCATCACTTAGCCTCTCAAATGGACCTTTTACCTGCAAATCATCCCTTTGAAAAGTTGCCTGTCTTCTACCTAGTTCTCTTCCCTACCTCTTCACTCAACAGACCCAGGCATCACTGCACAAGATTCTCTTAGTTATCCTTTCATGCCCTTCCCCAGGGGGAAAAACATTGGGAGACTAGAAACAGGAGGTAGAAAACTCTCCATTTCTCTTCAGGCTGCCCCCCGACTCCCACAAGGAGGCCTGGGTGTGGTGGGATGGGTGCTTCTTTTGGGTTGGTGAGAAATTGTTCACTGACTCCCCTAGAGCCAGAGCCCTGCTCAAACCAGCTACTGATGAGAGGAGCTTTAGCTAAGGCATGAGGTTTTATCTGAAGAGGGAAAGACTTGGAGCTGCCTGGGGGACTGAGGGGGCTGGGAGCCTTACAGTGGCTTGGCCCTCACAGGTCCTACCCTAGACACACACCCCTGAGCCTGAGGGGGTCTATCTAGATGTATCTACTAACGTCAAAGTTCCCTCTCTGGTCAGAGTGCTGCCATTACCGATAGGTTTCTCTGGGCCAGACTTGCTTTTCTTGGAGATAAAGTCAGGAAATTTGCCAGCCTAAACTATTTATTGCCAACCAGACCACCTGCTCCCTAAATTTCCTAACTTGCGCCAAAAAGTTGTCAACAAGTTGTCTCTATGTTAGCAGAGAGATCACCCAGACTGCATACTTACAGCCACAGCATGAATAGTCCCAGCGGGCTTAAGGGGCACAAGAAGTGGGATTCCCCCTCCCATCCCACAGGTACCTGACAAGGAGACACATCTTTTGCCAGAATGTGTTTGCAGACTTGGCGATCTCAGGCTGTTGCTCAGTTTAGCTTATTCAGTCTTTGCTTCCCCTCTTTAATCCTTGGCATTTTCCAGTTCTGGTCACTTCCATTCACTTCAAGGACCATTTCTCCAGAGGGTGAGCCAGGGCACCAAGGAGCTGAAGCTCAGCTGAGTGACTCAGGCTCCTCAAGGGTGGCTGTGGGAAAACCCTTGGAGGAAAAGGTTGAATTTATAGTCTGAAAAGAGAGATTTGGGGTAATCTTTAGACTTGGTCTAGCCTGACCATGACAAGAGCTGAAGAATGATCAGGACCCATCTGCCAACAGTCGTGCCAGCCTTGGCCAGGGCTGGTGAGCTCCTGAGCTGACAGCCTGTCCCAGACAGTCCCTGTCCCTCACATCACTCCCCCACCGCCCAGTTCTCTCTCTTCTGTTCTTCCTTAGAGAGGGCCTCCTCCAAAGAGTGGAACTGTGTAGCGGCCCCCAGCCCCTCACCTTCTTCCGCACTCTCCCAAGTAAATCATCCAAAGAACTTTCTGGTCCCCTCTATTCCCCTCTTCTGTGCCCTGTAGGTTCAAGGTGATCCCAGCCTCCATTCTACTCAACTTAAGGAGGGAATTCCTCCTGCTCAGGGACAAGGGTCCTCATGCCTCTGCCTCTCTCGCTATTCTCTTTGAGCAGTCACTATTAACTACCACCACCTAGCGGCCAGCCGCGCGGCCTCGGTGGACGATGATGAGGAAGAGGAGGATAAACTACACGCGATGCTCTCAATGATCTGCTCGCGGAACCTCACAGCTCCCAATCCGATGAAAGGTTTTTATCCCTCCCCTCTCCCTGACCCGCCTCATCCCCCACCCCACCCCCTGGGCCCACCTGCCACCCACCGCAGGAGCTCGAACAGCAGTGTTGGCATTAGAGGACTTTTACCAGGGTGGTTCCTTTCCATCAGGAGGCAGATCAGGGAGGGCGGAAGGAGGCCAGACAGGTGCTGGCGTGAAGAGGGGATGGTACAGAGCAGGTGGCTCTGGGCTGTAGGAAGAGGGCTGCAGGCCTGAGAGGAAGGAAGGTCACTGATGGGCAGGTCTGATTACGTGATTGCCTCTTGGGGACCCTGAATGGCTCTTTGAGCCCATTCCTACCCCTGGGGGTCATGCTGGCCAATGCCAGACAGTGGTCTCTTTCTTTTTCTTCTGCTGATTGGGAAGAACAGCCTCTGGCCTTGTGCCTATGACATCTGACTTAATGGAAACAGGACAGAGGTGCCAGGCCCTTCCTGGGGGAGGGGGAGGAGCTGGACAGGTCATGCAGACAGCGAGTCCTGTGGGTCAGGTGAGGGGTTAGGGGAGCCACCATGGGAAGAGACACCAGGGCTCAGTTTTCCCAGCAGGCCTGAGGGCTCCACCATGGCCTGGTACCTTAGCATGAAATCTAGAAATATCTGCAGCATGGTATCCAGGAAGAGGCACAGGCTCAGGACCTGGAGACATGAATTCCTGCCCCAGATATGCCCTGGCTCACTGTACGGTTTTGAGCCAATGTCTCACTGTCCTGAAGCTCGGTCGCCTCATCTGTGCCAGGTGCTATGCCAAGGATATATGACAGGTGTGTTCCCAGTGTCCTTGATTGCAGAGGTGCCCTTCACTGGAGATAACATAGCACAGTGGCCACAGCCCCTCAGTGATCCTCTGTCCACCACCATCTTTCTTTCTTTCTTTTTTTTTTTCTTTGAGACAGAGTCTCACTCTGTTGCTCAGGCTAGAGTGCTGTGGCGTCAGCCTAGCTCACAGCAACCTCAAACTCCCGGGTTCAAGCAATCCTCCTGCCTCAGCCTCCCAAGTAGCTGGGACTACAGGCATGCACCACCATGCCCGGCTAATTTTTTTTCTATATATTTTTAGTTGTCCAATTAATTTCTTTCTATATTTAGTGGAGACAGGGTCTCGCTCTTGCTCAGGCTGGTTTCCAACACCTGACCTTGAGGGATCCACCTGCCTCGGCCTCCCAGAGTGCTAGGATTACAGGCGTGAGCCACTGCGCCTGGCCCACCACCATCTTTCATAGCACAGAGCTGGTTGGTGAAGAAGGAACCCCTCTTTTTGTAGAGTGATCAGGCAGGGGGCCTGTGAGGGCTGGGCAGAGGTGTTCAAGAAAGAGTAGGTTAGGAAGAGGTTGGGGAGTTTCCCCACCCCCACCCATTCCTGTGCCACAGAGTCAATTGCTTCTCCTGTTTCCCTTCCGCTACAGAGAGTATCTTAAGAATATGTCACTCCTCTTATGCTACCACAAAGTTCTGCCAAGAAGCCCAGTTCCTCAGCCCCGCCACTAAGCCAGTGATAATGAGTCTCTCTGTCCCTGGGCAGCCAAGGCTATGGCTTAGCACACACCCAGCACATCGTCAGCACAGCCCTGCCCTTGCGCCCACGCCCACTCCCAGCCCCTCCCATATGAGTCTGCAGGCCAGGCCAGGTCGGGAACGTCCACTTCTGGTGTTTATTACTGTCTGTTTCCTTGCACACCTGGACTTAAGGCTGATGCTTATTTATAGGTTAACTAACTTTGAGCTGTGTGGGAAGGTTAAGCTCTGAGGGCCAAGAAGGGGCCAAGAAGCCCCTTCTTACCCTGTGAGCTGGTCATCAGGCTAGAGGCTGGAAGGTCCCAGCAGAGCCCTTGTCTTGGCAGACTTGGTGATAGAAAGTCTTAGGGCTGAGGCCTCAGGTATCAGAGAAACGTCTAGGCCCACTTCCAGGGGTTCAGAGACCTCAGGGTTTGTCTAGGAATCCCCTTGGAATTCAGGGGCTAGAGCAACCCAGTTTGCAGCTCCTCGGCCCCTAATACTTGGGAAAGGAAAGGAAGCATAAAAGAATCCACAGGTGGTTAAGGAGTTGGGATGGGGGATGGAGCCCCCTCCACTCCAGTCCATAATGACAACACTGTTGAGTTCGTTCTGCCAGCCATTGCTTTTCAGGCCTGCAACATGCTTGACTTGTGCATGTGAATCAAGTGGCGGGGTGTCCAGATTTCCCCTCCCTCCCCCTCCTCTCCCTTCCTTCTCCTGCTGCCTCCTCCACAGAGCAGAGATGCTATTCACTCTAATTCTGCTCCAGGCCAGGCACCTTTCACTCGGAGTCTTAGGGGCTGTGGGGTTCACCCACCCAGATTGTTTTGCTTTACACTTTCCTCACACTCAGAGGAGAGAGTCAGAGTCAAAGCTGACCCATCAGACCCCCCGTCCAGCCTGCTGCCCCTCACCCAGTCACTCCAGAGCTCCAGCTATCTGCACTGGGTTAATTCAGAGACGCAGTGTCCAATGCTGGCTGGTTCAGCTCCTTCCTGGAGAATTAAGGTGAAGAGCATTGACCCAGGAGACTCGCTTGGCTGGGCCCTGCTTTCTGGGCATGAGCTTGTTTCCCTTTGTGGCCACCCTCTGCCCTCTGCTCCTGCCACCTTCCCTGCCTGCCCACCTCCTGCCTGCTGCCTGCCCGACTGGGCCTACTCGCACCCCAGCTCCTCTCAGGACTGACCTCTCTCCTGCCTGCTGCAGGGGCTCCCCCCCCACCCCACCTGCACTTTCCTCTCCCTCTCTCCTTCCCGGAGTCTCAGGCATGGCTTGCAACCCCTCACTCCCAGAGCCGCAGCCCTCCTCACCAAGTGTGTTCCCTTAATTTGCCTCCTGGTGGAGCTGAAGGGCCAGATTATCTACAAAAATGCCAGCCATGGGTCTGGGAAGCAAGCTCCAGTCACAGCAGTGCAGCCCCTGAGGGGACTGGAAGGGGCTCAGCTCAGCTCTCCCCAGCAAGGCACACCCAGAGCTGGGATCTGGCTCCCACAAATACCAGTCCTAGGCCTGCTCCACACCATGGGCCAGGGCCCAGGCTGAGCCAGGGCCACACTAGACTCAAGGAGAAAAAGCACTGCTGAAAGAAGTCTGCTCACCACACACAGCTCTCTCTCTCTCTCCTTGTTCTTCTTCACTCTTCTCTGCTCTCTTCCTCCCTCCTGACATCACCTCCTAGTACTTTCACTTCCTGCCTTCACTTTGCTTTATCTTCGTGGCTTACTGGACCTGCCAGAGTCCCCCATGAGCAGTGCCCTGCCCTCCTTGGGCCCTGGAAGCTCTTAAGGATCTTCAGTTCTGATTCAGACCAGCTGGGTGAGCTGAGAAAGCTCGCTCTGCCAGTGGTGTAGACGTGTCCAAGGAGCTGTCTTCTGAGGCTATACCTGGGCACATTCTTCTATGACTAGCATGTTGGATAGCAGGCCGGTGTGTCCAGCTACCATCCCCATCCCCACAGTGGCCTAACAGCCCTGGAAATTTTGTCCTTCCTTCCAGCTCACTCGTGTGTTTCTAGCCACCATGCTGAGTGCAGTCAGGCTAGGCGAGGATGGAGGAGAATTCAGAAGGGGTCCATGTGATCTGGCAGCAGGGAGCACTGTTCTTCCTTAACAACTGGCCACCAGATCTGGATGCTCTCAGAAGAGTAAGACCTGTAGGATAGGTAGCTCCGGGATCCCTTTGGGGCAGGCGTCCTCAAACTATGGTCCACGGGCCACATGCGGGTGTTTTTGTCCATTTGTTTTTTTACTTCAAAATAAGATATGTGCAGTGTGCATAGGAATTTGTTCATAGTTTTTTTAAACTATAGTCCAGTCCTCCAATGGTCTGAGGGACAGTGAACTGGCCCCCTGTTTAAAAAGTTTGAGGATCCCTACTCCGGGGCTTTGGTTAGTGGGGATTCTTCTAGAGGGGAGGTTCAGAGTTTGAAGCATTCTCAGCACCTTTCTGAGCACAGCAGAGTTTGCCCAAGAAGACCAGGCTGAATCCTTGAAGGCCAAGCTAACTGGCAGCATTTTAGGGAACTCAGGCCTTTGTTCCTTCTCTTTTCTTTCCCCTCCCTCTAGAAAAGCGAGTGTTTGCTGGCAGTGAGATGGAGATAGACAGCCACAGTCATTCATGACAAAAGCCCAAGTATTTTATCACGTGCAGAAGGACACTTTGCCAGTCCTCTCCAGGCTTGCTGGAGGCTGGGAAGTATCCGGCACCCTCTCTCCCCACCATTTCCGTCTCTGGGCTCTGGACCAGGCAGGCAGCATCCCTGTGGTTTTCCAGCAACGGGTGACTTCATGCTGCAGCTCTGGGCACAGAGGTGGGCATGCTGCAGGGTGCTTGGGAGAAGAAGCCTGTCACTCCCTGACCATGGCTCCCTTCCTGCCCTCAGATGCTGGTGACATGATCGAGATGCAGGGCTTTGGCCCCAGCTTGCCAGCCTGGCACCTAGAGCCCCTGTGTGGCCAGGGCTCCTCCTGTCTCTCCTGCTCTTCCAGCAGCTCCCCATACACAACCCCCAGCTACTGCAGCTGCGTCCCCGACCGGTGAGTGGGCAGGGCCCAGAACACCAGTTCCCCTTCGTGTGTCCATCCATGTGTGTGTCCATCTGTCTTAAAGGCTGTGTCACTTGCATGAGTTGGATAGACCTGGGTTTAAATTCCACTTCTGCTACCCATGTGACTTTGGCACGTAACTGAGTCACTGCAAGCCTGTTTCTTTTTTTTTTTTTTTTGAGACAGAGTCTCGCTTTGTTGCCCAGGCTAGAGTGAGTGCCATGGCGTCAGCCTAGCTCACAGCAACCTCAATTTCCTAGGCTCAAACAATCCTACTGCCTCAGCCTCCTGAGTAGCTGGGACTACAGGCATGCACCACCATGCCCGGCTAATTTTCTATATATATTAATTGGCCAATTAATTTATTTCTATTTATAGTAGAGACGGGGTCTCGCTCTTGCTCAGGCTGGTTTCGAACTCCTGACCTCAAGCAATCCGCCCGCCTCGGCCTCCTAGAGTGCTAGGATTACAGGCGTGAGCCACCGCGCCCGGCCTGCAAGCCTGTTTCTGAACCTCAGTTTCTTCATCTGTAAAATGAGGACAATTCCACCCACTTACTAAGGCACTTGTGAGGACTTAATGAGACAGGACCATGTGAACCTCCAGAGTTGTGCCTGGCACATAATAGGTGCTCAATAGTTGTGAGCTCCCCTTCCTCATGTGACGTAGATTCTGCTGTCAAGCTGTACATCTGAGGACACTCACCACATACCTGGGCATCTGCCATGTGCCAGGAGCATTGTGTGAGTGGCCTCTGTGCAAGGTGTTCTCTTGTACATATTTCTCCTGTGACCCTCAGGAGGGTCACATTCTCTCCATTTTCACATGAAGAAACCAAGATTCATTAAGGTCCCTGTGTGGTTAGGGGCCAGGAAGGGCCCCCAGCAGCTCTATCCAGGGTGGCTGGGAGGGACAGGGAGCCCAGTGACATGCTGCTAGGCTGTGGATCCTATTCCCTGCATCATCCCAAGTGCCTGACCTGTCCCCAAGCCCAAAGGTCCTTCCCTCTGTTCCTCCCACCCTAAGCCAGGCTGTTTCCACAGGTTGCCCCTCAGGCTGCTGTGTGAGAGCATGAAGAGGCAGATTGTGTCCCGGGCCTTCTATGGCTGTGAGTGTAGGGTAAGGGGGCTGTGAGGGTGAGGGGCGGGGAGGCGCCTCAGTCACAGCCCCGGGCTGCCCACTGCAGGGCTGGCATACTGCCGCCACCTGTCCACGGTGCGGACCCACCTGTCAGCGCTGGTGCATCACAACATCATCCCACCCGACCGGCCCCCCGGGGCCTCAGGCGGCCTCACCAAGGATGTGTGGAGCAAGTATCAGAAAGATAAAAAGGTATGAACTCTGGGGTTCCAGGGCCAGAGGCTGGGTTGAGGGCCAGGGTGGGCAGCAGTGGGTGCAAAGCTACTTGCTTGTAGACTGAAGGGGCATTCCGGGTAAAGTGTGGTGTGGATTGGGTTGACAGGCCAGGACTGATGGCTGTGGATGACCTGGTTCATGGTAGAATCCCATACAGCTGAGTCTGTGGGTTTACATGGGAAGAGGGCTGGGCAGGGAATGCGCCCGCCTCCACGTTGCTCTGTGACCTTAGGCAAATCTTTGCAACCCTCTGGGCTCCATTTCTGGCCCTGTAAGGAAGGAGGGTGGAACAGGAGGATGTGGCTGTCCCAAACCAACATTTGCCTGGGCTTCAGCAGAGTGACTAAAGCCCCCTCCGTGGCCCCAGTTCTCCATGGGATGGGGTTTACCCAGCTGGGCCACACTGACCTTGGGGCTGTACAGTCTTTACTCCTGGGTCCCTCAGAACTACAAGGAGCTGGAGCTGCTGCGGCAAGTTTACTATGGAGGTGTGGAGCACGAGATCCGCAAGGACGTCTGGCCCTTTCTCCTTGGCCACTACAAGTTTGGCATGAGCAAGAAAGAGATGGAGCAGGTAAGGGGGAGCCTGTTCTTGTGGGGCTGGGGAATGGGAGCTGGGCCAGGGACCCCAGGGAGGGGACCTCGTAAGCCTCAGCTCCATCCCAGCTGGAAAGAAACATGGCAGAGAAGGATGTTAGCAGGGTGGCTCCACTGTCCCCACCCTGAGGCCCTACTCTAGTCTCCAGCCATCCTAGCCTCTGAGACTCAGGGCCATAGGTCCAGTGCCTGGTGCAGCCCTCCCCCATGGTCACGGTGTGGTCTGAGGACAGGTGGACGCAGTGGTGGCAGCAAGGTACCAGCAGGTGTTGGCGGACTGGAAGGCCTGCGAGGTGGTGGTGAGGCAGCGCGAGCGGGAGGCTCACCCAGCCACGCTCACCAAGTTCTCCTCGGGCAGCAGCATCGACAGCCATGTGCAGCGCCTCATCCACCGAGATTCCACCATCAGCAACGATGTGAGCCAGATGGGGCCTTGAGGGGTGGGGGGGCCTGCAGGGAACCACGAGCATTTTATGCACAGTAATGTCCCGAACACCAGCCCAGCCTCTAGTACTCACTGGCAGTGGAGCCCTGGGAGAAAGGCTTAATGGGTCATTTTCTTCAACTGAAAAGTGGATAACTGTCCCTCTGCTGCCTATTTCTGAGTATTGTAGGAATAAAATGAGATAGTGCATTGTCTCCTGTTTTAATGGACTGGTAGGGAAAGATGGGTTTATTGGGATTTAGAGAAACCCTCTTTCCTTGTAGAGCGACCTCAAGGCTAGTAACAGGCAGCCCTTGGTCCCAGTCCCAGACCCACTACCGACAAGATGAGTGTCTCTGGGCAAGAACTTTGCATGTCTGGGTCTTGGTTTCCCCTCTCCATTCATATCCGCTGATTGTTAGAGGCTTCTCAGAGAGCTGCTGGCCAGAGAACAAGGGAGCCGTTAGAGTGGTCCTATTGGTGTCCACTGGCGAGATCCTCCCTCCTCCATGATGTTGGGTGTGGCCTTGCAGAGTTAACTATGCAAAGAGCATGGGAGAGTAGTTCTTCCTGCCATCACCCCTGCCTTGAGAACAGCAAGTTTTAAACTATGGCTACTTGGCCCAGCCAACACTGATAAGTTTCATTTTTAAGGGCACTTTTATTAATTTATGCTTTTTCTTTAACATTGTTTCTTTAGATAACATGTATTTTTGTTACTTTACTAAATTCTTAATAACCGAAAACCTAACCTCTACTTTCCCATGTGCTTTGTTCTTAATCCCCTATTCATGAACATACTCTCCTTCTCTCTGGCTTTGGGTTTTGGGAAGCCTGACTCTGTACCAGTGCCCAGCTGCTCAGCTCACAGGCGGCAGCAGCCTGCCTTGTTGGCAGTGCGCTGAGGCTCTTGATTGCCTGAGAACTGTGGCCTTACCCAATACTTCATGCTTCTTGCCTACAGTGAAAACTGCCTTTAGCATCCCTTTGCCTATGAAGTCCAAATAGAAAAAGAATGAACAAAAACAGTCTGTGTATGTCTTTTATTTTACCTGTGATCGGTCTACTGTTCCCAGTTAGAATATGTTTCCTTTTACTTCTTACCTCTCCTCACCTTGCCTGAGGGCTAACTTAACTGACTAGGTACTTGCTGCAGAACTTTCTATCTTGTCCTGCAGAACATTCAGTACTGAAAATAAGGGAAAACTTGTTTTTCCTAAAACCTGTAGCCTGCTTCCCAACCAGGATGCCCCAGCAGCTACACCAAAACACTGAGGACACTCTCCTGGTCTCGTGACTTCAGGCATTTGTAGAATGAGACTTAGTTCAAACTAGCCACTGGGACTCCAGGCCTGTGTTTTCCCTTCTCTGCAGCAACTACTGGAAGCCCTAGAGTGCTTCATACAAGCAGAGGCTGGATAAGGCTAAAGGTGGCATCTTCGTGTTTGCCCAGAACCTTATTTCTCTGCCCAGTTAGCTGGGTCAGAAGTTGGCTCAGTACCCAGTGGTGGCAGTGTTGAAGGCCATGGTGGGAGTAGGGGAGTGAAGAGAATTCTCCATTCCAGCCCAGGGAGGAGGCAGGGGCTGCGGGAAGGTCCTGGAGTACAGGTGGGAGTTACCGTCTCTTCACTCCTACCAGGTATTTATCTCTGTGGATGATCTGGAGCTCCCTGGGCCCCAGGGCCCTGAAGATTCCAGACCAAAGCCTGAGCAGGAACCAAGAGCTGGGACTCAGGGCACCGCCATGGTGGAGCAGCAGCAGTCAGTGGAGTTCGACTCTCCAGACTCAGGACTGCCGTCCTCGCGCAATTACTCGGTGGCCTCGGGCATCCAGTCGAGCCTAGATGAGGGACAGAATGTGGGCTTCGAAGAGGAGGACGGCGGTGGGGAGGAAGGGTCCCATGAGTCAGTCCCTGCAGCCCACACCTTCTCCGAGCCTCAAGATCCCAGCCAGGAGAAGGCTTCTCAGGCCAGAGAGCTGGAGGCAGGAGAGGAGCTTGCAGCTGTGTGTGCTGCTGCCTACACTGTATGTGGACGTTCCTCAGGCATCGTTCCTAGCTGGCCCCAGAGGCCTTCCTGACATCCCAAAGCTTGGGGACGGGCTGGTAGGGTAGCAGGTGGGGGTGCTCTGACTGTCCAGGGAGGGAGCACTAAGCCCATCTCTCAGTATCCCCAGAGGACTCTGTTCTCTGAGTTCCTCAGGTTCCCTGAGTTGCAGCATTTCTTTGTTGGGCACCACCTCCTGCCCCCAGCCTGGAAGGGGCTGGCCAGGTTTAGCCCTGACAGCCTTCCACATTTCCAGATAGAATTACTGGACACTGTGGCCTTAAATCTGCACCGCATAGACAAGGATGTGCAGAGATGTGACCGCAACTACTGGTACTTCACACCCTCCAACCTCGAGAGGCTCAGAGACATCATGTGCAGGTGCCATTGTGGGGCAAGGCTCAGGGTGGGAGGTGGGGACCCTGTCCCACACCCTGACTGCCACTGGCTGCTTTGTGAAAGGTTAGGTCTGGAAGGCATCTTGCTCCTCTCTCCTGTACCTGAATCACACTTGGCTCCCTCTGTCTGGAACTTTTTCCTTGCAACGCCCCTCACTCCACCCCTCTTCATTCTTAGAGGTCTTTGGGATCTCAGCTTCAGCCATGCTTCTTCAGGAAGCCTTACCTGACTTCCCTCCCCTGTCCCACATCCCAAGCTGTGCTGGCCTCACATTTCTTTCAAGTGCCTTGGGGAACAGATGGGGTGTTCCCTACTGTCTCCCAGTGTGGGATGCATAGTAAGTGCTTCAGGGTCATGGAAAGGCTGGCATTGGGTGGCAGGCTGCTCTATGCCCATCTCCTCAGGGATCCCTGAGGGGAGGGAAGGATGGAGCATAGCCACAGTGACTCTGTCCCTGGCATTTCAGCTACGTGTGGGAGCACTTGGACGTGGGCTACGTGCAGGGCATGTGCGATCTGCTGGCACCTCTCCTGGTCATCCTCGACGATGGTGAGGGAATGAGGGAGGTTCCTAAAATGGTGTTGGGATTGGGCTGACATTAGCTGGAGAAAGGAACAGAAGATGGTAGGTCTGGAAGGGAAGGATGTGAGCCATCCCAGCCTTCTGGGGTCTCCTGCCCTGCTGGCTTCACTCCTGTCTCCCCCTCAGATCAGCTGGCCTACAGCTGCTTCAGCCACCTCATGAAGAGGATGAGCCAGAACTTCCCCAATGGGGGTGCCATGGACACCCACTTTGCCAATATGCGCTCCCTCATCCAGGTAAGCCGCCCATGGTTACATGACCAGGCAGTGCTGGGTTTGTCCTTGTCCATAGGGAGGCCAGGGAGCACTCCAAAAATGTCTTTTACATACAAGCTTAGTTTCTTTCCTTTTAAAAAACATTGTTTTTAGGCCGGGCGCGGTGGCTCACGCCTATAATCCTAGCACTCTGGGAGGCCGAGGCGGGTGGATTGCTCGAGGTCAGGAGTTCGAGACCAGCCTGAGCAAGAGTGAGACCCTGTCTCTACCATAAATAGAAAGAAATTAATTGGCCAACTAATATATAGAAAAAATTAGCTGGGCATGGTGGCTCATGCCTGTAGTCCCAGCTGCTCGGGAGGCTGAGGCAGGAGGATCGCTTGAGCCCAGGAGATTGAGGTTGCTGTGAGCTAGGCTGATGCCACGGCACTCACTGTAGCCTGGGCAATAAAGTGAGACTCTGTCTCAAAAAAAAACATTGTTTTTGAGGAGTATGTGTGTGTGAATGATTGTTCCCATGAAAATTCTGGAGAATAGCAGGGATTAATGATGAAATCAAATATTCAGAAAATGATATAACTCTAAAAAGAATATAGCCCAGAGAGATGGGGAGAGACCCGTCCTGATGGGGAGAGACCAGGTGTAGCACAGCAGAGAGGCCGACCGCTAGGTCTGGGGAGCCCATGCTTCCGTGGGCATGGAGGATGAGGAGTGGTCCGAGAGGCGGCAGCAGTTCAGGGTTCAGTCTCTCTCCCTTTCCCCACCCACATGAGATCCTGGACTCAGAGCTGTTTGAACTGATGCATCAGAATGGAGACTACACCCACTTCTACTTCTGTTACCGCTGGTTCCTGCTGGATTTTAAGAGAGGTAAGAAGTGGGTTGGATCTTGGGGCTAGGGGCAGGGACAGCGGGAGATCCCTCTTCCCCAAAGCCAGTGGTTCTCAATTCTAACTGTACTTTGGAACTTCCTGGAGAGCTTTTAAAAACTACCAGTGCCCTGAGCCCCACCTACCTCAGACTTACTAACTATGGCTGCCTGGGTGTACATGTTCTTAAAAGTTCCCTAGCAGGCCAGGCTTGGTGGCTCACTCCTGTAATCCTAGCACTCTGGGAGGTCGAGGCGGGCGGATTGCTCGAGGTCAGGAGTTCGAATCCAGCCTGAGCAAGAGCAAGACCCGGTCTCTACTGTAAATAGAAAGAAATTAATTGGCCAACTAATATATACATAGAAAAAATTAGCCGGGCGTGGTGGCGTGTGCCTGTAGTCCCAGCTACTTGGAAGGCTGAGGCAGGAGGATTGCTTGAGCCCAGGAGTTTGAGGTTGCTGTGAGCTAGGCTGATGCCACAGCACTCTAACCTGGGCAACAAAGTGAGATTCTGTCTCAAAAAAAAAAAAAAAAAAAAAGCTCCCTAGCTGATTCCAAAGTGCAGGCAAGGGTTGGCAGTCACCACTCTAATAGGTAATGGTTTTCAGAACCTTTTTCAAGCCAAAGCTTCCCTGAGCACCAAGATGCAAGGCCTATAAAAGTAGAGTTGAGCCTGGTGCAGTGGCTTGCACCTGTAATCCCAGCTACTTGGGAGGCTGAGGTAGGATGATCACTTGAGCCCAGGAGTTTGAGACCAGCCTGGGAAACATAGCAAGACCCCATCTCTAAAACAATGAAAAAAATTAGCCAGGCATGATGGTGCATGCCTGTAGTCCCAGCTACTTGGAAGGCTGAGGTGTAAGGATTGCTTGAGCCCAGGAGTTCAAGGCTGCAGTGAGCTACGATTGTGCCACTGCACTCCAGCCTGGGTGATGGAGTGAGACCCTCTTTAAAAAAAAAAAGTGAGTTGCTCGGGTGAAGGTGAAATGAAGTACAGATATGGAGTCTGCAGGAACCCAGTGTACAGAAATTACTTAAGAGAAGAGTGGGGTCTTGGGTATAGAACCCCTATTCTTGAACCAGGTCGTGTAATGGGGTGAATCCCATGACCTTGGGCCCTGGTGCTCTGACTCCCCACCTGGCTCCACCTGAAGGCCCGTGGCCAGCCAGGCTCAGCCTTAGCCCCAGCCACGTGGCTGGGACTGGTAAGCACCATCTCCTTACTGTCCCCAGAGCTGCTGTACGAGGATGTGTTTGCTGTGTGGGAGGTGATCTGGGCGGCCAAGCACATCTCATCAGAGCACTTTGTCTTGTTCATCGCCCTTGCCCTGGTGGAGGCCTATCGAGAGATTATCCGCGACAACAACATGGACTTCACTGACATCATCAAGTTTTTCAATGGTATGAGCTGTTCTGGTCATCCTGGCTGTCCCCAGTAGGGGTTTGGGGCCTCCACCTCTGGCCTGGGCAGAGTTAGAAGATTCTCTGGAATTCTGGGGTCCCTTCCTCATAGGGAGGATGTCAAGAATCCAGCAGGACCAGGCACAGTGGCTCACACCTGTAATCCCAGCACTTTGGGAGGCCAAGGTGGGAGGATCTCTTGAGGCCAGGAGTTCAAGACCAGACTGGGTGACACAGTGAGACCATGTCTCTTAAAAAAAAAAAAAAAGAATCCAGCAGATAGAAAGGCAGCCAGATAAAGGCAGCATATAGAAAGGGTAGCCAGCCACAGTGCTCCTCTCAGCCTGCTACCCTCTCTCTGGGCCTCCCCACAATTATCCATGTTTCCCCCAGAAAGGGCTGAGCGTCACGATGCCCAGGAGATCCTGCGGATTGCCCGGGACCTCGTCCACAAGGTGCAGATGCTCATAGAGAACAAGTGAGAGCTGCAGCCAGGAGGCAGCAGTTGCATGGAGCCTGGGCACCAGGCCCCTGGGCTCCAGCAGGGAGAGGGGCAGGGGCACCACAGCCCAGACTGCCCCAACCCGCAGCTGACCCTGCTGCCCAACTGTGTTCCTAACAAAGCGATTGTGATCTGACTCCGGGCAATGCTGGCCCTGTAGGGCAAGTCATGGGCCAGGGTGCCCTCAAACCAGGGCAGGGATGGGAGGGGTCGGCCTCAGGGAGTAGCTGCCCTGGGGAACGCCTACTCTGCTCCCCTCTCAAATATCTGGGAGTAGCCCCACTGCCACCTGCAACCTCGGCCTGGACTGTTCCCCGTGAGTCAACCTGGGGCCCTGTAAAGTTAGAGGGCTATAGTGGCCCGGGCCCTACCTAGCAAGGGTTGCGTGGGGAGAGGGCTGTGCTCTAGCTCTTCTGAGGGTCCCTTTGCAGTCCCAGTGCATTGTGTGCGTCCAGCCCCAGTCAGGGCAGCCAGAACAGCTGCCAGTTCAGGCAAGTGTGCAGGAGACCTGGGTGCCTTCTAGGCCTTCCCCCGAGATTCTGGGACAGTCAGAAGATGTGGGCCCTGGGTGGGAGCAGCCCACCTCAGCAGCACTGCCACTGCCACTCCCCACCCTGTACAGTGCATCCACATGTATCTGTACAGTCTCACTCTTGCCACCCTGCCCTCGCTTCATGCATTAGATACTTCCCTGGAAGCTCTGTGTAAGGACACTCTTGCCAGTTGGATGGTCTGGAATGCAGTGGGATTCTCGAAGAATCCCAGCCAGGGCAATTCTGTAGGGAAGCACTTCCGTCACAGCCTCCTCTCAGGGACAGGCCTCAGAGCTTCAAGGCAGCCCATCACCTGTCCCAGGTATCTGCTGAGTCCCTGGGGCTGCAGGAGGCAGGGCGTGCCTGGGTCTCCTGTGTCTGTCCCTGGTGGGAAGCAAGGCTAGCTCTGCCTTCCGCAGGCTGCCAGGGATGCCGAGAGGCCTAGGAACCCCTTGGAAGAGCTGCACTCACAGGGGTGCCAGGAAGGGCACAGCTCCTGAGGCCCAGGCATGCTGCTTGCTCTGTCATCCCCCATTGCCCCCAACCCCAGCACATGCAGGCAAGGCCTTGCCCTGGGACCTGGAGGCCATGCCTTGGCTGAGGCTTGTTTAGCAGTCACCGAGGCCTGGTTGACTTCCTGCATTTGAGAAACACGAGAAAGGGCCCAGTAGCCCTTTTGCATCCAGCATAGCCTTCCCAGCCCACCCCTGCCCCTGGGCACTGCACGGCCTGTTTGGGGGCCAGCCCACCCCACTGCCCACCCCTGTTGTCATGAGTCCTTGGCCTCCACCAAGCACGGGTGGCTATTGTGTGCCTGCCTTAGTGACTCAGTGGTTTTGTGAGGAGCAGAGTGTGTATGTTTTTCAGCTCAGAAACTATACTCTTCAGTGTAACAGACCAATAAACAGCATTTGGCAACACTTGAGGCTCTGGGGGCTGCTTGTGGGACTGGCTGGACATTGAGAGACTGCACTGGGGAATTCCATAAGCACTACAATCAAGCAGTGAGGAGGGCTGGGCCCAGAAGGCAAGGGTGGCAAAAGGAGAGATATGGTTTCCTAAAGAGGGCTGTGGGCTGGTCAGGGACTCAGCACCCTGGGGGGACCACACCCAAGTCACTGTCCCATCTCAAGATTGACCAGTGGCTCCTCCAGCATGAGAGCAGGCCCGTCCCACCCCTTCTGCCTGTCTGCCTCCTGACCAGGCAGCAGCGAGTCAGGAGCTGGTCATGAGTAGGACCGCTTTGGAGCCTCCTGGCCCCTCCAGCCAGTGGGGAAGGGCCCTGACCCTCTGCTATGGCTCCCAGCCACTAAGTACTGTCTGACATTCCTGGGTCAGGCTAGGGCCTAGGGGGAAGCGTCAGGAGGGGTTCCAGGCATTCTCAAACTATGGCCCATGGGCCACATGCAGCCCGCCACTGAGGACATTTATCCGGCCCGCCGGGTGTTTTTGCTGCGGCCGCCTGTCCTGCTTAGCAGCCGACTCGGCCCGGCCCACAGTGCACATGTGTGGAATGTGTGCCACACTCTCCAACGGCCCTCCATCGGTCTGAGGGACAGTGAACTGGCCCCCTGTTTAAAAAGTTTGAGGACCCCTGGACCCTGCTGAGGCTTAGAAAAGGGCCTGACTATAATAACAACAGGTCTCTACCTCTTTTCCTGCCCTTCCCCAACCGCAGAGTGCCACTGGCCCAATCATCGATGGCTCCAGGTAGAAGACTCTAGTCATCCAACATATTTTCTGGTTCTAGAGGATACTGGCTTTCTGACCATTAGGGCCTGTAGTCAACTCACTCAGAGTTAAAATATCCCATCCTATGGCCCTAGCAGGTTGAACCCAGCTTTTGGGACAGAATGCAGACTAGTAGCCAGAGCTGCCCAGGCAGAGAAACCCATTGACACAGGGAGCTCTGGGGCCAGGGAACTTGATAAGCCCCTCTGGGAACCACTCCCTGCCCACCCCCACCCCCCACAGCTGATTGTGTTGCCTGGAGGAATCAGAATTCCCTCTCCTGCCAGGTGTGGCTCAAGCCTGTGATCCCAACACTCTTGGAGGCTAAGGCAGGAGGATTGCTTGAGGCCAGGAGTTGGAGGTTGCAGTGAGCTATGATTGTGCCACTCCACTCCAGCCTGGGCAACAGAGTCAGACCCCGTATCAAAAAAAAAAAAAAGTTTTTCCCTCTCCTGTGACCACGTAAAAGAAATTCACCAAAGGCCCAGGGATAAACTAGCCTGGGAGTGACTCCATTTCTTCATACACTCCCATCCCTACCCACTCCCCCAGACCATAAGGCTGGGATTCTAGGACCAGAGGGAATCCCACAGCCAAAATGATGGGTCTGCTGAGGCAGGGGCACTCTTGAAGGTAAGGAGAGTGAGAAACCCCATCTCTGGGAACCCTCACCCCTGGAAAGCAGGAGCTGGTATGGAAGCAACTGGAATCATACTTGGGATTTTATTTTCCATTACCCTGACCACAGGTCCTTTTCTTACAGGCTCTAGCTGAGATGGAGGGACTGTCCTTTGAGTACAGCTTCCGCCTATGCTTAAGATTTAGTGACAGTCCTCAGATGATGCTGAGTCACTGCTACCAAGGCAGGGTCTTCATCTGTATCCCCAGTGCTAGGTGTAGGTCTGGCACAGTGGGCACCCAGGAAGGGTTAAACCTAACCTAACCCCTTCCCCTAAAGTGGCGCCAGGGGCCAATGGAAATGACCCAGCTCTTCCCTGAGCTACCAGCAGAGGGAGCCTGCTCCCCACAAGTGAAAGGACTGGCACAATTGTGGGGCAATGGGGAGGACCTGGTCTGAACTTTCTTGAGTCCTTCTCTTTCAGAAAACAGGATCCCAAAGACATGTGGCCACAACTCCCTTCCTCAAGGGTAACTCGTTTTCCCATCCACCCCAGGAGGGAGCAGAGTCAGTTCCCCTGCTGAGATTGAGTCACGTGCCACCAGGGAGTAGACATGCTAAGACCAGGCAGCCTGGGCCAGCTTGGCCCAGCTAACTGCCTTGGCCCTCACTGCCCCAACTTAGTCCCAAGACAGCTGCCAAAGGGCTGTGGGGAGAGAAGATGCAACTATGGGAACAAGGGTCTTCCAGGCCCATGTTTGTAGGCTGAGCTGAGAACATTGAGACTGTGGCTTTCAGTGTTCTTTGGCCCCCAATCTCCAACCTCTTCTCCTAATTCCTTTGTCATAACTACAATCTCAGAAGCAGCTTCTTAGGAAGGCTGTCATGCCCTGTGCCCAGATCCTGGGCAATTCCTCTCTACCTTTTTTGTATGTGTGGGGTTTTTTTGTTTTGTTTTTAGGTCTGTTTTGAAACAGGGTCTTGCTGTGTTGCTCGAGCTGGTCTTGAACTCCTGGGCTCAAGCAACTCTCCCCAGTAGCTGGGACTACGGGCACACACCATCATGCTTAGCGCCCCTCTACTATTTTTTAATGGATCCCTGACTCTAGGACTGGCCTAGGGACAAAGGGTAGCAAATGCTCGGGGAGGAACTCTGTACTGAGTTGAGAGGTCTGTAGCTACAAGGTCCCAGGCTAGCTATGTGACCATAACAAGTCACCTGGCCACCCCAAACCTGTTTATCTGCCAAAACAGGGCTAGTTCTTGGCTTATTTACTTCACTGGGCTGTTAAAAGATGAAACAAGATAATGTTTGTAAAAATGGTTTGAGGAAACATAAAGCTTTGCAAAAGTTTAAGGAAGACCAGAACTGCAGTTTTCATAGCTCACTGAGGCATCAGGATCAGAACTGGAAGGTCCCAGATCTTTTTCTAAAGTTGACCAGCATGGATGGACGTTGCTTGAGGGTGATGCCCCCAGCAATAGGTAAGGACAGGTGATTCCTTCCCGCTGCTCGCTGGACGTCTCCCCTGCAGGCCACTGCCTCCATGTGCAATAAAATGACCCAGATGCTGCAGGCTGGCAGCTCCATCTCAGGTTTCAGTGCAGGTTTATTTCAGTTTTATATTTTATTCCAGGCAAGTGCTTATTACATAGATAGTATTCATGTCTCAATACCTAAAGTCTTGGAACATGAACAGCCACTAGAATACAGTTCAATAGTAAAAATACAATATGTACAAAATTAGGGTTTTTGTAGTTTTTTCCCCCCACACAGCAGATGTATCCAAACACATAAAAATCTCTACAGTCTGGGGTCGCTACAGTTTATATTTCAGGAAACGGAGACACAGTGACCGAGTCCTCACTGTAAACAAGGGCCACCTCTTTAGGGGATGGGGGTGGGACCCTGGGATGGGGGGAGAAGCTGTTCTTGGAGAGAGCAGGGACAGCAGGGGTTACGATTACCCCCTAGTTACCCTCCAGGCATTCCCTGCCCTTCTTTGGCTCCCCCAAGGAACCAACCTCCCCCTCTCCCCGAGGTAAAGACTCCCAGCCAGTGAGCCACTCTGAACATCAAAAAGTAAAACACGCATGAGAGGTAAGAAGAGAGTATTGTGTGTGTGTGTGTGTGTGTGTTTGTGTGTGTCCCAGGCTGGAAGGGCAGGGGCAGGCGGTCCCACAGGGTGAGGATAGATGTAGTCCTGACAGCTCTGGGGGTGGGGGGAGGAGGATGCCCAAGGAAGGGCTGGGTGGTGGCTGCCCACTTGGGCACACAGCGTCACAGCATTCACAAACAACAACAAAAACAATAGCAACACCCATTGTCACCAATCTGGACATAGTCATTCGGCACTAGATTTGGAGGCCCCCGCTGCTGGGGGGCGGTGGGTAGATGATGAGGTATCTGTGCAGGCCCGGGGGCGACTGGCCTCAGGATGCAGGGAGAGGTGGACAGGCTGAGGGAGGGGCGAGGTCGCCAAAGCTGCTCTGACTGTCCTGGTGTGTCAGGCCTGCCCTGGACTCTCCCTCTGTTCTTTCCATTGTTGTCACAATGGCAATAGTGAAACTGGCTCCCCCAAGAGCCAGGCTGCGGGGCGGAGGTGGCTGTGGCCGCAGGAAGGCAGCAAGCATGTGAGGCGGGGGTGCTGTGCTGGCATGAGTGCAGGGCTCCCTCCTCCAGGCCTCTGAGGGTGGAGACCTGGTCCCTAGCTGTCCCTTTCCCCAACCCCAGGAGAGACAAATAAGAAAGTCCCCTGGAAGTCTCCAGGACCAGGAAGGAACAGAAAGGGAGTTGTTAGGCAGCTACGGAGTCTTTACTTCAAGGGAGAATCTATTCGAGACTTGTGCCAGCCTCCTCCGTGCCTGGCAGGGCACTCCAGAGAATGCTGAATTCTCCCCTCTGGCCCCACTACCTGCCCCAGTTGTCAACGTGAACTTCACACCTATGGACACTCCTCCCACATGGAAAGGCCACTGGTGTGCGTCCAGGTGGGGGGCCAAGTGTGCACGGTGCATGTAACTGAGTGTGTCTGACGCAAGGCCACTTGTAATAAATACGCACATACGAAGAGAGGCCAAAGCAGTCTGCCAAGGCAGAGGCAGGGAAATAGCACCCCTAACACAGCACCCCTTTCTTTACTCCTCCCCAGCCCAAGTTCAGCCCTGTCCTTGGTCCAATTAAGGACCTTTTCTCAGAGAAAGGTAGCAGTGCACAGCAGTCCCTCAGGGAGGGCACACTCAAGAATTGCCCACTGGAGAATGGGGGATGTTCAGGAACAGAGATGACAGGCAGAGAAGCAGAAGCAGAAGCAGCAGCCTCCTCCGCAGTGCTGATCCAGCTCTGGCCCCGCTCTGTGTAGGTCCTCCAGGGCTTGTTTGGGGAAGGGTTTAGGGCTTTGGCTAAGCCTCTGGATTTTAACGCCCTGATGCCTCAGCAATGTGGCTTCTAGGCTCCTGGACCCAAGACCAGATGGTGGCCCACGTCTCCCAAGCTGCAAGGGACACCCAAACCCAGGCCCACCTATCCCTTGGGGCAGGGCACAGCACCAAGCAGAGGTCAGGGAAGCAGGGGAGTGGAAAGCGTCCCTCCTTGCTGCCTTCTTGAAATGAAGAACCAAGGACAGGGATAGAAGTCCAGACAGCTCTCCTCCCAGTTTAGACACAAGCTGCAGGGGACAGGGGCAGAAGGCAGGACAGCCAAGCCCCTCCTTCCCCACCCCCAACCTGCCTTCCTGAGGTCAAGAGCCCAGTGGCAGGGATTGGAGGGGGGTGTTCAGGAAGCTTGGCAACAGCTTGGGTTTGGTTTATTGTTGGTAGAGAATCATTAAATATAGTTTCTACTGTAACGAATCACAGTGACTGCAACTGGGCCAGGAAGCCCCAGGCTGGGGCACTAACCTGTCTGGATAGGACTCCAGACCAGCCACTTCCTAGGATTTGTCACCTGTGCTCAGAGCAAGGCCCCTTGCCACCCCATCCCCAGCTTTCTGGGCCAAGTGGCTCCAGTTCTGCTTTCCCCGTTTCCCCTCTGAAGGCCTGGGAGGAGAACACTGAAGCTCTAGTGGGGAGACCCAGGGCACTCGGCCACCTCACCAGACAGTAATAGCAGCAGCAGCAGCAGCAGCAGCACAGGAAGGCGGGCAGGGGAGTGAAGAAGTCAGAGAACATGACATCCACATCGCACTGATTTCAGGGGACAGGGTGGGGAAGCAGGAACGGCACTGGAGCTGGCACCAGGCCGGACAGGCGGCACGTTCAGAGTATCTCTCATCAGTCATTTTATCAAGTCCTAGTGCAGCAGGGTAAGCCCCTGCCCTGTGCCCAACTCCCTGGGGCGGCCCCTCCCTCCCCTGGCTCAGAGTCTCTGCACCCCCTTCCCCTAGGAGGCCTGGGGGTGGGTGTGGGGGGGACGGGCCTGGGCCTGGCTGGAATGTGTGGAGCTGGTGGGTGGGACAGTGGGGGACAGGTCCCCCTCCCTGCCCCCACTGGGGGCCTCTGAGTGGCCTCATCCTCAAGCCAGCTTGAGTGTGCTGACTGGGAAGGAGGGCATGGTGACCATGGTCACAGGGTTGAGCACTGTCTGGCCCACCAGCTGGGGGTGGTGGACCACCTGAGCCCCCACAGCTGGCTTTGCCATGACGGTGGCTGGGGGCCCCAGCCCAGCTGTGCCATTCACTTGCTGGTGCGAGAGGGTGTGGGCGATGTGGCTCACCGCCACAGGCTGGCTCACTGCCACGGGCTGTGGGTACAAGGGCAGCTGGGAGCCCAGGTGGGCCACATGGTTGAGGGTGGCAGGGTGCACTGTGATGTGGCCAATGGGGGGTGTGGCAGGTGCCAGCTGCACAGCAGGGCTGGGGGCCGAGGGGGCTATGTGGGCGATGTGCTTGCCACCCGGCCCCTGTAGAACGTGGTTCACAGTCTGGATGACTGAGGCGTGGGTGGTGGCCGTGTGGGCAATGACTGTGGAGCCGCCCCCAGCCGTGGCCACCAAATGGGCTGGAGCTGGCACCAGCGTCTGGGCGGGGGCAGCCGGTGGGGGAGGAGGAGCTGGCAGAGAGGTCTTCTGCTGTGGCGGCTGCTGCTGCACAGGGAGGTGGGCAGGAGACAGGGTCACTGCGTGGGGGTGGGCGTGTGGAGGCAGAGGCGCGGGGGCAGTGCTGGGGGGTGGCAAGGTGGACTTCAGCAGCTCCGGCTGGGGACGATGGCTCAGCTTAGGTGGGCCTAGGCCCACCCGGTCCTCCTCCATATCCTCGTCTATGTTGTCCTCACCCTCTGTGGGGGAACAGGGGGCAGGGAGCAGGTCAGAAGAGCTTGGGAAACAAGTGGTTGGGCGTGCAGATGCCTGCGGGGGCCTGGGGATATGACAGGGCTGGGGCAAGTGGCATCTTTTCCAGTGGGCAAAAGCCTGGCCAGGGAGGCTGGAATTTGGGGGGCAGGGTGCAACATTTGAGGGTGGTACAGACAGCACAGGGGCCAGGGCTCACCAGAGGCGGTCGAGGTGGAGGCCTGGTCGTCCTCAGGCTGGCCCGTCTGCCGGAGCACGCGGTCGATCTCCAGCACGTCCATCCACTGGCTCAGCTCGTGCTTGAGCTCTGCCAGCCGCTGCTGTGTGGCAATCTTCTCCCGAGCCAGCCGCTCCATCTCATGCTCGTATTCCTTCTCCTTCCTCTTCAGGGACTGGGGGACAGAGTAAGGGAAAGACACCCTTAGCAACAGCCTCAGTGCCCACGGTACCCCAAAGCATCTCTCCACATCCGCCAACCCACAGGGACAAGTCTGCAGCGACCAGAGGCCCAGCCTGACAAGGCTGTGGGAGACCATGCCCGCACCCTGGTCCATGCCTCTGCCCAATGGGGCCCAGCATCCCAGGAATGTGGGCTCTCAGGCAGGCACTGTTGAGGTCAAGCACGGATCCAGCTCAGCACCACCCACACATGGGGCCCTTCCCCACCCCGCACATCAACTCTCTCCTGAGCAGCCTTGCTGCCTCTTGCACCCCTCTCTGCACCTTCTCCACTCCCCTGATCAGACCCAAGGCCCCCTCACCATTCATACTCACTGTTCAGTCACCAATGCCACAAGCTGCCTCCTTGGAACCCTCTCCCCCCAAACCCCAAACAATCCTATGCTTGCTTCTATCTCACCATTCACTTGTCTCCTTGGTAACTTCAACATCCTTGGAAAATGACCTACCAGACTTTGTGACCCCACCCCTCCCTGTTTCATCTCCATGACTTGCCTCCATCTCCTCCCCAGCACCTGCTGGCTCCACACCTCCTCTCCGACCTCCTGGGCTATACCCCAGCATGCCCACACGTGCTGCCTCTAGATAATGTTCCATTTATACACTGTACCCCACCTCTCCTCCCAACCACCCTGCCCACAGCCCTTAGACTTCCCAGGCTGCTGAACGTCCCCCTTTTTCTATACCTATACCTGAGCTAAACTAGTCAATGAGAAATGGCTCTCGGGGTGCTCAAAAGCACTCACTGACTCCAACTGAGTAATCCTGTAGAGGCTTCAGTCCTTCACTAAGGTTCCAGGTTGGCCTTCCTCCCCTGGCGATGATACCACACCCTTCACTGAGAACATCAAAAGGGAGGTCCCCTTATTCATGGCACCATTTCCAGGCTCACTGGCAATCTTCCGCCTCTTAGGAGTCAACCCCTGGCATAGGAACAGGTACCATGCCTTCCACACTGTGGCAGTGCTCCCCTGTCTAAGGGGCTCCAGTTTCCCTTTGTACAAAGCCTACTAGCAGTTCTGAAAGGCCAGCATGTGTCTCATTTCTCAATTCCCTTCTACACCAAAAGTCTTTTCTGTGCCCCTGTGAGCTCCTAACCTGACCCCATTTTTCTGTTAGAAAAAGAGTAGGAAAGACCTCCTTTCCCCCTTACACACACACACACACACCCCTCCTATTGGCTACTCACTTGGTTCTACCCTCAGAGGCCAAGGCTGGATGTGACATCAAAAGAGGCCACATCAACAACGGGCCCATGGTGAGTCAGCCCTCACTTGACTGCTAGGGGCTGGAAGCGTATATCTTGAACCCTACCCACTTTTGGGGTGGCTAGACTTTGGGGCCAGGGAGTGTCATGGGTCAAAACTTCCTCTTCTCACCTAATCCAGTTCTCCACAGGCCTAGGGCCCCTGTAGTTTCCCCAGGTTCTAACTTTAGTCCACAACTGCTTCACTTTAAACCCATTTCCTTTCTGTGACTACCTGGATGTATGGTTTGGTACCTGTCTACTCCTCTTCCTGTCTCTGTCCACTCACTGTGGCTTTCTTCAAATCCTTTACCACCTCCAGGCCACTCTAGAGTCTGGCTGGGGTCTACCCCTTTTCCCATGGCTGCCTGCTCTCAGCATACAACCAAAGCCCTCAGTCTACACTGTTCCACTGGCCTCTCCAGGACCAAGTTCTGATTCTTCTCTTGTACCTGCTGTCCTCCATCTCTGCATGGCAACTACCCTAACCAACTTTTTTTTCTTTTTGAGACAGAATCTCGCTTTGTTGCCCAGGCTAGAGTGAGTGTCATGGCGTCAGCCTAGCTCACAGCAACCTCAAACTCCTGGTCTCAAGCAATCCTCCTGCCTCAGCCTTCCAAGTAGTTGGGAGGTACAGGCATGCGCCACCATGCCCGGCTAATTTTTTCTATATATATTAGTTGGAATTAATTTCTTTGTATTTATAGTAGAGACAGGGTCTTGCTCTTGCTTAGGCTGGTTTCGAACTCCTGACCTCGAGGCTTCCAGAGTGCTAGAATTACAGGCACCCACGCCCGGCCCCTAACCAACTTTTTGTTTGTCTTTTGTGTTTCTATTTTTCAGATGGGGGGTTTCACTATGTTATCCATGCTGGGCTCAAACTCCTGGGCTCAAGCATTCCTCCTACCTTAACATCCTAAGTAGCTGAGACTACAGGTGTGCGCCACCATGCAGTTTTATCTTTTGCTTCCAAAACACGCATCCTACTCCCCCCCCCCCAATGGAAAAACTTCGGCCTGTGCTGGGCTCTCTGCCCCCCACTTTGCCTACTTCACCCTGACTTACCCTCCACATCTCAGCTCAAATGTCCTTTCCTCAGCACTGACTTCCCTACCTTCCCAGAACATATCCTGCCACACCTGTCCCTATTATGCCCTCCTGGCAGTCTTCTGTATGTTTACTTGTTTATAATCTGTCACAAGTGTTCCTGCTTCTATTATCAGTACTGGAACAAGTATCCCTTATGGATAGCGTGGGGTCCACTCCACTTCCTACTTAACCCAGGCCCAGCTCCTAAGGAGCTTCGTTCTGCTGCTTCCACTGAGTATTTCTGAATTCTTTTCAAATCTATACGTTAGGCAAGGCGCCCCTCCCCAAGTACGTATCTAGGCATCTATAAAGAGGAACGTGCCATTCTATCCTTCTTATTACTCGATAATAATTACTATTAAGACTGCTGCGAATTACATATAAAAGTAATCCCATCCAACCTGCCTAACATTCCTGACAAAGATACTATTATTTTTTCCCATTCAGCATCACCGTACAGGAGAAGAAATTGATTATTCACAGGAAATGTCACAGCATGTAGACAGTGACTTGCTAAGAGGCCGAATGACTGAAAGACCAGCAAATTATACCCAAGCCCAAGTTCTCCAGAAATTAGCATCCTGCCTTTCACAGCCTCCCGGGACCCCCCTCCGCCACCCCGAAAACCAGGGCACCACCTCCCGCCCCGGGGCAATTCCGGTCGCCAGCGAGGCCCCGCCCCTCCCGGAGCACGGGCGCACCCACGCGGACCCGGCTTTGCTGCGTCACTCCCCGCCGGCCGCACCCTCCCTCCGCACGCTCAGGAGTCCCGCCCCCATCCAGGCCCAGCCAATCCGCGAGCTCGGTCCCGCCCCTCCCGGCTGCCGGGAAGTGGCTTGGAGGCGTGCCAGCCCCTCCCCCTCGCCCCGGAGGGCGGGAGGAAGGGCGCGCGTTCGCGTGAGGTGGAAGGCGGAGGGAGCCGCCGGCTGGGAGCAGTCGCGAAGCTGCGCCTCCGCCCCCCATCAAGTCAGGCTCCGGTTACCTCAGGGCTGTGACCCTGCAGTCGAGGCCGGGGGAGGGGTGGCGTCCCGCAGCTGCCCGAGAGTCCTACCCTGGCCGGACTCTCGCTGCCCCCTCCCCCAGGGGCTGTGACGCTGCCCAGCACTCCAGGCTTCTCAAGTGGGTCAACAAGGAGACCCCGAGATTCACCAGATTCACCCTGCCCCCGCCCCACGCGGGCAGGGATCCCTAAGTCCCTCCCATTCCCCAACCGCTCTCCGTCTCCACGGCAGCGGAGCGTGGCGGCCCGCCCCATCCCCCACAGCCTTCCCGGCCCGCGGAACCCACCGCCGGTTTCCAGGGAAACCGAAATTCAGGGCCGTCATGGCAACTGTCTTCTCTGGCAGCCCCCACCACCGGTACTGCAGAGGGAAGCCAGTGCCCGAAGCAGGAGGAACACGGCCAGGAAAGCCCCTTTAAAAGAGGGATCCCCTTTTTTTAACCCAGTTCGGAGGAAAGTATAATTTTTTTAAGGCTTGGTGACACCCAGCGTATTTGTCACCCAGACCGCCGCATTTCCCCCCAAGCCCCAAACTCGGGTCGTGACACCTCAATGAACGCACCAAGAAGGCCTTAATCTTTCTGGGGTAAAAGTGGGGGGCCTCAGGCGCGCTGCAGTGTGGACGGAGACCACGCCCAGACTGCCCCCACAACTAGCGACAGACAGGCCGAACCCGGGTTCCCGCCCAGGCACTGCGAACGGGTTGGGGCGCTGGGCTCGCTCCACGGCCTTCTCACCCGCGGGTGCACTAGCACGCTCAAAGCGGGGCCGGGCTCGGGGTTTTACACCAAGCGAGTCTACAGCGCGCGCCTCCCAGGTCCCAGGGACGCCGAGGCTGCGGCGCTGCGCGGACCGCTGGGGCTCCGCGGAGCACCCTGGCGGGGGAGGTGGGCAGGGGAGCGCCGCCGCGCTCTCCTCTGCGCACGCGCGCCCTTCCGCCCGCCCCCTCCCGGGCAGGGAGCCCCGCTGACGTCAGCCGGGCCATGTGCTCAGCGCCCGCGTGGAGGCGGGCGGGGGAGCGGGGAGAGCGGCAGGGCGGAGCCGGGCCGCAGCTAGGGAAGGAGGGCCGCGAAGTGGGGAGGAAGCTGGCGCCGCCACCGCCGGCCGCTGCTTCCCTCCCCCATACCTGGATGTACCGCAGCGCCGTCCGCAGCACGCTCAGATTCGACGTCTTCTTGTCATCCACGTTTGGGATATTACGCTTCAGGGTCTCAAAGCATTCCTTCAGATGGGCCCTCCTGGGGAGAGGGAGCAAGGGCGGGTCAGCCAACGCCGGGGGCGGGGGCTGGAGCGGGGAGGGAAGGCCCAAGGAGCGCTCGGGGGACCAACGGTGGGGCGAGTCCTGGGAGCAGGCGGGGTGGGCCCGAGTCACACACGCACCCACACACACCTGTTCTTCTCCAATTTGTTGTGGACTTCTCTGGTTCCGATCCTGAAACCCAGACAGACAGGAGGCTCAGAGAGGAGGGCCCCGATTAGGAGGCCTTCCTGACCCTCGCCGCCACCCCACAAATTGCCACAGGCTTTTTGTCCCCAACATTCTCTCTCTATAAAAACAGCAAAAGAGGGGTTGTTCTGTGCAGTGCTGCGGTCACGCCCTGGAGGGCACATCTATGCTCATAAGCCCCAAGCCCTGTAACCCTCCATCCCACTCAGCCATCCACGAGGGAGACACAAGGCTCTTGGGCCTCGAAAACAGCCGGTTGACCCCAACCCTCACCCAGGAGGCCCATAATCCAATACTCTGTCCAGAGGCCTGGAAATGCCATAAGCCTCAGCCTTGGAGGGAGTCTGAGAACACAGAAGCCTGAGAACAGAGGGCGATGGCCATTCATTCCCAGGACAGAGATGGGCACAGTGACAATGTGTCCAAATATAGGAGGTGCTTCTGGGCAGCAGGACGTGCCTCTGAAGGGCTAGCATGGGAGGGTACTTCTCTTGCACACACAGCCCAGGGGGTGGACAGTTCTTTCCATCCCCCCAGCCCCAACTATGCCTCACTCACCCCCCAGGCCTCTTCTTCTGCTCGCTGGATTTGACTTCTTCAGCTGGTGCCAACTTCAGGGTCCCAAGCGTGGGTGGGGGTGGCTGCTGGGGGGCCAGCTGAGGCTGGACTCCAGGGTGTGGTGCTATGGTCAGGATGGGTGTGGGGAGGGGATGCAAAGGCTTGGGGCTGCCAGTGGATGGAATGGTGGCCTTCGAGTCTGGCAGGAGGGGAGCAGGGGTGGGCACCTGCGGCCTGGTGGGCAGGGAGGCAGGCTCCTTAATGCTGAGTCCAGGGGTGCTGACCAGGGCTGGCTGCCGAGGTGCCAGGGGCAGAGGCTGGGCTGCAGGGGGCATCGGTGGGGGTGGGGGCAGTGGCTGAGGGGAGTTGGTCACTACGGGAATAGGAATGACAGTCAGTGGTGTGGGGGTGGCAATTGGTGGCGGGGGAGCCGGTGGGGGTGCCGGTGGGGACAGAGGCAGGGGTGGCGCCTCAATGCGGGGTTCCTCCACAGGCAGGGCATGTGCCAATCTGGCCAGGCTACTGGCCTTCTTCTGCTCTTGCTCCCGTTCCCGCTCCAAGCGAAGCCGCTCCTGCTCCTCTACGCACAGAGAACACAAGGGGCATCTCAGTGGGGCTGACAGGCCTGGGCTTCAGTCTCACCTGTCCTTCAACCCTAACCCATCCTCTGACCCTATCCCGGTCAGTGCTCAGCGACGCCCTGCCCTGTCTGAGACACCACAAGTACCCAGCCACATCCAGGCAGGCACTGGGGTAACAGCAGTGAACAAATAAAGCAGACCTGGTCCCTGCCCTGGGGAGCTCACAGCCTGGGGCAGGGGGCGGGAGGACAAGTAACAGGCTAACAGTCCAGGCTGGGGGAGGGACAAGGGGTCAGGGGAGGCAGAGCAGGAGCTGTCAGAGGATGCTGCAGGCCCAGCACAGCAGGTGATGAGCAGGGAGGATGGGGAGCGACAGGGGGCTGAGGAGGGTGGAGAGGTGGGCAGAGCCCAGTCCATAAAAGACTTCACAGGCCACCATGGGAGAACAGAGGGGCGCAGACAGAGCACTCCTTCTGGGGAAGGCCTTCAGTGACATTTACCAAGCACCTTCTAGAGGGCAGGCAGTACCTTCATTTCACAGATGAGGTAAAGTCAGATCAGAGAGGCAAAGTGATTTGTTGAGGGTCACACAGCAAATCTCCTGACGTCTGGCCGGATGCTCTGTACCTGCTGTGCCAACTATGCTCACTAGGTATCTTCTCGCACACATTCACACCCCCCTGGATCCTCACAAGGCCTCCTCATCTGAGGCAGGACAGAGACATCACCTTCCTTCACATGAGGAAATGGCTCAGGACTCTTCACTCCCAGGCTAGGTCCCAAGGCCTTTGTTTTCCTCAGGGACGATTCAACAAACACACTTGTTCCCTCTCTGCTCCTTTTCATGTTAGAAATCATTTCTCCCCAATCCCCCTGCCCTCCCCGCCACCAGCAGCAGCACAAACTGGACAGGTAAGCAGCAGGCAGAGAGGAAAGCGGGCTTCCTAATAGGGGTCCAGCAAGGCAAAGGACTCGTGGAACCCGGCGCCCCAGCAGTCTGCTGAAAGCCCAGCAGGAAGGTGAAGCCTGCTCAGGAGCTGACCCACAGGCCCCTCTCCATCTCCACCCTGCCCTGTCCTCTCCAGCGTTCCCAGGCCACAGGGCTGAGCTGGCCCTCAGAGAGTCTGCAACCCTCAGGCCAGGGCGCTGGCTGGACGGCCCTGGATTCAGCCCTCTGCTGACTAACACAGCTGACAGCTCTGGCTGGTGGACACGCCCCAAACACGCCACCACCTTGGGTGGGGCGGGGGACCGAAGTTGGCTAAGTTCCCCCCTAGGGAGGAGGAGGGCACTAACCCCTTAAATGTCTTACTGGCTCAGAGGCCCCAGAAAACCTGAAGCCTCAGGGTCCTTTAGCCAGTCACCAGCTTGAGTGTGAACTAGGCCTGCCCCCAGCCCCTCCCTCCTGCAAAGGGGAAGGAGGAAGTAGAGGGGGAAGTGCTCTGAGAGGGGGAGCACTCAGTGGTTTCCCAGCAGCCAGAGTGCAGAGGCTGGGCTGGTCAGTGGGCCTCTTCCGCATCTCCCCTGCCCTTCAGGAAGGGGCAATGCCAGGCCGATGCAGGCCTGCTCCAACACACCAGGCCTTGCTCTCCCTGGCTTATGTTACAGCCCCAGAGAAAACCAGCTCTCTGCTCTCCAGCTTGCCACAAACCACACTGGCAAGGAAGCCTGCAGAGTTCCAGCTACGGAGCCCTTCTTAGGCCCGTCCTAGGACATCCCCATCCCCTTCTCCACCCTTCCACTCCCCACCTCCCCTGAAGACAAGGCCCTGGAGCTCAGGGCCCAACACAGCCCATACCCCCATTCCTCTGACTGAACCAAGACCTAAACTTTCATGGCCTTGGGGCAAGTGATCCATTCTCCACAGGCAGAGGGATAGGCAGGGCCAAGTCCCAAGGACAGGTGCTCTGGGAACTCACATTGCAGGCAAACCACCCATTCCCCATATTTTAAAGCAACGCCAAAGCTCAGCTCCGTCTCACCCTCTCTTTTCCAGAACCAGGCCACTTCCTCTCACAGGTGCCAGGAAGGACCCAGGAGAACAGCAAAGCTCTATCACAGCTGAACCAGCTTGATAAAGCTTGACTGGCAGCGAAGAAAAGGGGGTGCCCCATGCCAGACTCAACCTACCAAAGCTTCCTGCGCCCCCCCCCCAGCAGCGACCCTCTCCCTGTGCACTGGAGAGGAAGCAAACTGCTGGTGGCAGGCCTCCCTCAGGGGCAGTCTGCATTTAGGCTCCTTACAATAATGTTCTGCTGCACCCATGGGTGCACTCCCTGTCTCCCTCACAAACACGCACTCATACTCTGGAACCTTCCCTGGGCTCCACCCTGGGCTGCCCCCAAAGAATTTAGCATGAACCCTCTGGGGTGATCCAGGGGCCAAGGCTTCAGCCTATACTTAAGAGCATGGACATTGTGCTCCCTTCAACCTTCTCAAGCTACTGTGGCTCAGAGGCTCAGGAGGCACAGGGCCGGTGGTGGAGGAGTCCACACTGGGTGGCCCAGAACGTGCACCAGGGATTCTCCCCTCCCAAGTGCTAACAGGGAGCTTGGTGCTTAAGGCACGCCCAAGGCGAGACTTGGTCAGGAGCCTCTGGACATTCAGACCAGTTCTCTTCAATCAAGACAGAACGGAGTCGCATCTGAGCCACCTGCATGACCAGGCCAGGCCCTCTTGCTGAGCACCAGGATGGCTCAGCCCTTTCCTGTCTTCTGTCTCACATATTCACGTGCACAACATCTTGAGGTTCATCATGTGAGCAAACTGACTGGTCTAGGTCAGGAAACCTCCCTTGAGGTTGAAACGCGGAATGGACAAGAGGATCCCTGCTCCGAGCTGGTCACCAGCAAAGTGGTTCTGGTCAGCAGGTTCACATGCCACCCCCTTCTCTCCTATTCCTCCCACTCTAGGTCAGAGGCTAGAACATCAAGGGGGAGAAGAAAATGAATTCTGGAGATTAAACTGCTGGGACCAGGTCTGGCCATCTGTACATGGGTTTCTGGAGTCGATTTGGCTTTATAGCACCCACCCATCCCTTAAGACCCCCTGACCCAGCACCAGTAAGTTGTGACTGGGCAGCTGAACTTGGCCTGCCCCCAGTTCTCACCCCCTGGGGAGGAGCAAGGCTCTGTAACTTCCTAGGAGAGAACCCTTCCTGGGTTCCTCCACATCACCTTCCACCTCTCTGGGCAGCTCTGGGCTTTCTTATTTGGGAAAGGGTGGGAAGGGGAGGGTGCAGCGAGTATTCCCTGGGGGTAAAAGCAGCATCAATCCTGTTCACCCCTAGCAGAGGGCCTGGTACACAGTGGAAACACAATAGGTATTCAACTGCCTTGTGTTGATGGTAGCAGCAGGTGACTCAGTCTCACCAAACCTGGTGCACGCTCCTCCCCCTACCACCGGGCCCATAGGCAGGACAGCCTCGGTCACCACTACTGCACTGTCCATTGCCTGACCCTGCTCTGGACCCCGAAAACAAGGGGGAGCAGAGTGTGGGCGGATGTCTCAGCCCATCAGTTCCGCAAAACCCAAGCATCTAGGTCTCCAATATCTCGAGTGACTCTTGACCTTGAGAGGCCGGTAGCTGCCCGACTAGGCCGGCGGCCCCGCAGCCCCCCGCCCCTCGCCCGCCGCCGCTCCCCCGCCCGCCGCCGCCGCCGCGGCACACGGCGCGCGCGCACACAACACACACTACTACCTCCTGCATGACTCATCATTGAAGCAACAATAGGCAGAGAGAAAGGAAAGGAGAGCGAAGCACTCTCCACCACAACCGACCCTGCAGAGGGGGTCTGTGGGGGGCTGGGAGGGAACGGGAGTCCCCAGGTCCTGCACACACGCCGCTGCAGGGTGGAGGCCCTCGCGGCAGTCTGGGAAAGCAAGGTCTTTCCTCCCAGCCCCTCTTTTTACAGCACCACCTGAAGATACAGACCACCCAGGGCGCGTGGGGATAGGAGACATTAGTGTCGTCGTCTCCCTGTCGAGGGAGCACCGAAGTTTGCCCCTTCTCAGCCCGACTTGTTCCAGCATGGCCCAGCACGTTGCCGCCGGGGGGGGGGGGTCTAGTGAGAACGTTTTGGGGGTCAGTGGGAAGATGTGAGCTCTAAATGTCTAGTTGCCCTGAGATTCTCAGGGTTTCCCTCGCCTCGGGATCAAACACAGGAGATGGGGCGAACCGACAGGTGAGCTCGGCCCCTCCTCCGCAGGGCAAAGGCTCTCCCAGGGAGATGCCCAGAGGCCGGGGCCAGGGCCCAACCCGGCGCCAGGCCCCTTGCCAGCCCCGCCCAGACCCCGCCCCCGGACAAGCGCGAGGCGGCGAGGAGGGGCCGGACCGCGCTGTCCCCAGCGGGAGTGTCCCCGGTGCACGTGGTCGGGGGCGGAGCCCGTCCACGTCACCACCCGGTGTAACCAACGGGCTTGGAACGCAAGCACACGCAACATTCCAGGCGAGAGCGGGTTTGGAACGCGCAGACACGCCACATTCCACACCGGCTAAAGCGGTGTGCAGCGAGGGGGGCCTGGGGGCTGCCCCCAGCGACCCGCAGGCCGTTTTGCAGACACCCAATTAGTCCGGCTCTCGCCCAAACCCCTGACGCGCGACCCAGCCCAGCTCTGGGAGGCGGGGTCAGGCGGGGCTGGCCAGGATCATAAGACACGCGATGTCATTTCATTCTGCAAAGGCCGCCTCCGCCCCAAGCAGCGCGTAGATCTGCCGGGAGCGCCCCCCGCACCCTCCCCACGGGGCCGGGGAAGCCGGAGAGCTGCTCGGCGTAGAGTAATCCCCACCACCACTCCGTTACACACACGCCCACTCGTGTGCTACACACACGCCCGTGTACACGTCCGTTCATCCGCTCTCCCTAGGCGCACATCACACATCCCCCGTGCACTCACGCACGCACACGCGGGTCTGCCACCCCCACGCAACACCATCCCTCACCCCACCCCCCGGCTCACACGTCCTCAGCGCTACCGAGGGCTCCGCCGGCCCACGCAAAAGAAGCCCCCCACGGAAGGTGCACAGGGGTGCCAGGCAGCTGGGATGACGCCCTCAGGAGCCGCGTCCCTTGCTGCATGTTAATGAATTCATTAATTAATTTCACTGCCCACATCACTCCTCCCCGGGCGGCGGCTCTTGCGGGTAGCCGTGCGTTGCCCGGCTTCGCAGGCCGCCTGGGTTGGGGGGCCTGCCGTGGTTTCGCTTGGGCTCAGACACCGGGGTCACTCGCTTCCCCTTCCCTAGTGCCCCAGGGGCCCAGCCCGGCCGCTCACCACGTGCTCTCTGTTGTTGCTGCGCTTGCCATTCCAGGAAGCGGGCCGCCTCCAGTAGCGTCTCTATGCTCATCGCGCCGAGAGCTGCCGGGGGCGCGCCGGGGCCGAGGCTGCGGCCCGCGAGCCGGGCACAGGTCAGGCTGGCGGGCAGGCAGGAGGGAGGGATCACCTCCGGGGGGCGACAGGGTTGGGCGGCGCAGCGCACTCCGCAGGGAAGAACGGGGGAGCACGGGGAGAAAAATCAATGTCTCCCAAAATATTTGCAAAATATAAATTTGCAAATTTAAAAAAAACGTGATGCAAAAAAAAAAAAAAAAGGCGGCACTGCCTCCCTTCTTCCCCTCCCTCCCTTCCTCCTTTCTGATGCCTCCCGCCCCGCGGCCCCCGGGAGTCCCGCCGACAAGAAAGGGCTTTGCAACAAGATGGCGAGGAGGCACCGACACACACAACAAGGGAAGGAGCCGCGCTGCCCCCGGCCGCCGCCCCCGCTACTACACCGGGGCGGCAGCCAAAGCCCGGACCGGAGCCCCCGCCCGCAGGGCCGCGGCGTCTCACGAAGGGAGGGCGGGGCCTGCGCGGGACGGCCCCGCCCCGCAGACGGCGCGCGCACACGTGGCCCAGGCGGGGGCGGGAGGAGACGCGGCTGGGTCTGCGCGCTGTATTTCCGCTTTCCCGCCCCGCCCCGCCCCGCCCCGACGGCAAGCCACAGGTTGAGCGAGGGCGGCGTGTCTGGTCACCCACGACAAAATGTGTCCTGCTGGAGGGCAGGAAGGGTGGAACATTCAAGACTTAAGATAGCTCAAATAAGGATAGCCCAGGCGAGGGAAACTTTAGGATGGTGAGACTGGCTCGAACCCTACAACTCTGTGCTCCACCCACCCGCGACCTAAATCCCGCCACCACCCCGTTGTCGCAATTCCCCCGGGACCCGCCCCTGGGCGGAGCTGACGGCAGGAGACTGTCAGAGAACTGGAGAAGGGAGCGGAGTGGCGATCCGGTTCCGCGTTTTGTCTCCGTTCCTCCCCCCGCAGTGCGTTCGCATCCTATTAGGCGACGTCACCGGGCCGCGGGCCAATGGGCGGGCAGGACAACACGGCATGGAGCAGCTCCACATGGACACCCCGCGCCGCCAGCCTTCTGTTTAAAGGGCCAGCGTCTGCAGGGTCACATTCGCGGGCACAGATGGGGCCACCGAGTGAACATGGGGCGGAACACCGAAAGGGGAATCCCGCAGTCGTGCCCTGGCCTTCCCATTACTTCTAACCATCCTCCATTTAAAACCATGCCTTTCTCCTTCCTTCCTCTGAACTCTTGTCTTTGTCCACGCGTGTCTGATCTGGATGGAGACTCGGACTCTGCCACCCCGGAGGCCACCCTTTGCTCGGGGGCTGGGGTGGGGGCGGTAAAGGCGAGGCGTCCACAGCCCAGGCCAAGGGGGCGTGGCCCACGTCGGGAACAACAACGTGGAGGGCGGAAGCCCGGCCCTCCCAGCGGCGGGTGACCGAGGCAGCGGGCGGGGCGCGGGGCGGGGCCGCTGTGTCAGGCTTTAACCGCGCTCCCCCGGCAGGCGGGGAGCCCGGCTGGCGCGCCTGCCCGCCTGCTCCTTACTGGCGCTGGTGTTTAGGGGTGTCTTGAGTACAATCAGAAAGTTAGAGCTTTCAGGTTGCCCCAGTCCTCTCACTTTACAGATAAGGAAACTGAGGCCCAGAAACTGGAAAGGACTAGTCCAAGGTTATTGAGTATTCCAGCTGCTCCTCGCCCGGTGGGGAGGAACATTTATCTCTGACCCTAGGGACCACTCTTTGAAGCCAGTTCTGGGGTAGGGCCCGCAATTAGAAAAAAGCCAGGGAGGAATATCAAACTGGTCACCCTGTAAGGCGTCTGACCACTTGACACATTGTGTGATTGGGGCAACAAAAATCTCCTTCACCTGAAACCCAGCGCCGAGCAGTTCTGCTTCAGTGGAAGTCACACAAACCTCACTGGTAGAGTTGGGAGTGACAGACGCGGCCAGCTGAAGACATATTTGGGGCACCCTGGAGCACGTCCAGTTCTGCTGTCCCAATGCTAGGTGTAGGACCCCTCAGTTCTGGCCCCAGATGCCTTTCTTTGCTAACCAGTCCAAGAAGAGTGGGGCAGTCCACGTCAGTGGTTTTAGGGAAGCATGGGCTTCACCGTCACACAAAGCCAAAAAGCAAACTTTTATGGGGATGGCTGAGAGGCAGGGCACCCTGCCAATCCATCCCATCCACACACACTGTGCACTCACAGGGGTACATTCCTATTTCAGGGACTAGCTGAAAGCATAGCAAGTTAGCACAAATGCTTGCTGGCTTTGCTTCTTTCTTTGAGGGCATCATAGTGCATCCTAATGAAAGGAAAATCTGCAGAGAAGATCATGAAATCAAGAACCTAGTGAACAGGAGGAAGGGGGTTGTTTGCCAACACCAGTCTATAGGATCTGATCTTTGGACGTCTAATGCCCCAACACCTGGAGTTGAGCGTGGAGAGCTCATTACACATACAAACGTCCAGGTGCCACTGACTGTGCTTATGATGAGCTGGAGCAGATGGGGATTAGAACACAACAGACCAGTTCTTCTCCGTGGAATGAGTACCCTTTTCCTACATCTGTGCTGGCCCTGACATTGCTTCCTTTAAGGTGTCTGCCACTTGCTACCAGTATGGTTGGGCCTGGCCCACTCTGCACCGCTAGAGAAAATGGGAAATTTAAAGGTAATACATAGGCTGCAGTGGTGGAAGGACCCTAAGCAGCATAGATGGTCCCCGACTTTCGGTGATGAAACTTAAGATTTTTGACTTTACAATAGTGCAGAGAAGCGCTATGCACTCAGTACGCTATGCACTCAGTATGCTCCTCAACTTAGGATAGGGCGATGTCTGCTAAAACTCATCCTAAGTCAAGGAGCATCAAATAGTGACTTGAGGTTCTCATTTTGTTTGGGGTCAGCACGGGAGCACTCTGCGCAGAGTGCTATATCCAGTGTCTACTCCCACCTTCCTCCAGCAGTCATGGCTCTCACACGGCCCCAGAGTCTCTGCTAGAGACTGAAGTCCAATTTTTCTCACTCTTCTTGTGAAGAGCCAGCTCTATCCCATTAGGTAGGCACTGCTCTGAAAAGTAGTATTCTGAAGACACCTTTTCCTTCAGGTGGGGAAGCAGGAGCTAAAGTGGGGTGAACACAGATCTGAATATCAGCCTCTCCCTTGCCCCCAATACCCCATCTGCTCCAGAGCTTAGTGGAGATGCTTGCTATTTAAAACAAACAGCCTTACTGGCTTCACATGATCATCTGTTTATTTGGGTCATATGGGGACAGCAGCCAGGGGATGTTAGGCAAAAGGAAGGGTTTAGAAAGGAGGCTGCTTCTGGGCCTTTTGTTGTTGCCTTCAGGAGCCTGAAAATGGCCAAAAAGAATTTCTTATCAACGAAGGTTGGGGAATAGACAGTGGGAGTCGGAGATACCTATAAGTATCTATAGAGAGGGGCATGAATGGGAGGGCTGTTTCACATTTTAGCCCCAGTTTCCTGTTCCAAGAGGGGGAGAGGGTGCTAGTCGTATTCACAAGAGAAAGAGAAAAGAAGTTTTTTTGGTTTCAGTAGAAAGGTCAGCAGGTTTTGGGAATGATCCAAAGACCAGCCATCTCCAAGGAGTTGTTCCTTAAATTGCTTCTAGGTGTTCAGAACCTGTAGGGCAGGAGAAAACCTGGTGTCTATCATTGAGCCTGTTCTCATGAGAGGGTTCTGTTCTCAGTCTTCCTCAAGTCTTGTGCACCCCAACACCCAGTTCATATTCCATAATGTCCCCCAATTTTTTAATATGCTGAGCTGGAGACATTCCCTTAGTGAAACTGCCTTTCTATCCTAGCACCACTCACCCCAGCAAAGTATTAGATATACAGCTATGAAAATCAGTTCCCTGACCCCTATTAAAACCTAAGTAATGAGAATGGGGGAAAGGGTGTGAAGCCGGAAGTACAGATATTCACACTGCATCCTAGATGTCCCAACTCTTCAAGCCTGACCTATCTTTTGCAAGTGGCTTTAAGAGCTTTTCACTTATGATACTTCGAACAAGACCAAAGGGAGAAAGTCAGTTGGGGAGTGAAAAGGTAGGGACAGAAGACTAGTATGCACAGGGACATACCAGACAACATTCATTCAACAAATACTTATTGTACACCTAAAATGTGCTAGGCACTGGGCTAGATATCATTATAGCCAAGGCCAGGTGACCTTTGGCAAGCCAGACTGGGGTAAAAGGCCACAGAGCAGAACTCAACTCCACAGTAATACTTGGGAAAGGCTAGTTTTGCTCTCTACAATCATGCTGGGTGCAGCTCAAGTGATAATATGACCACATAAAGACCCAGAAGGCTACTGATTTACTCATTTCAGAAGGTACAGTCGGCCCTCTGTATCTGTGAGTTCAGCATCCATGAACTCAACCAAGGATTAAAAATATTCAGGGATGGCTGGGCAAGGTGGCTCATACCTGTAATCCTAGCACTCTGGGAGGCCGAGGCAGGAGGATCCCTTGAGCTCAGGAGTTCGAGACCAGCCTGAGCAAGAGCGAGACCCTGTCTCTACTAAAAATAGAAAAATTAGCCAGGTGTGGTGATGCACATCTGTAGTTCCAGCTACTCAGAAGGCTGAGGCAGAAGGATAACTTGTGCCTAGGAGTGTAAAGTTGCAGTGAGCTATGATGACTCCACTGCACTCTAGCCAGAGTGAGACTCTATCTCAAAACAACAAAAAAATTTTTTTCAGGCAAAAAAATAAAATTAAAAATACAACAATTTAAAATCAGAAATTTAAAAAACCAATAAAGTATAACTATTTATATAGCATTTTATATTGTATTAGGCATTAGAAGTAGAGATGATTTAAAGTATACAAGGGGATATATGTAGGTTATATGCAAACACTACACCAGTTTATATCAGGGACTTGTGCAACCTCAGATTTTGGTATCCTCAGGGTGCTGGAACCAATCCCCCTTGGATACTGAGGAATGAGTGTAATCATATCTTTCTAAGAAGAGATAAAAAGAAATGAAGTGGATTTGAGGCTAGGTGATTCCTCACAATCCCAGAGTGAATGAAGAACAGGACTTTGAATTACTTGACAGAGGTGTACTCCATAGGGTACCCACTATGGGCTCCCCAGAGCCAGAAGTTTCCACAGAACTCTTCACCTACCTTCCAGTGAGTTGTCAGAGGAGTCTCCTAAACCCAGACCACAGGGACAATCAAGTTCCACCTTCCTATTCATGTACTTTCCCCTCTTCATGGCCTCACACCATGAGAGGTGAGATCACCTAGTCCAACTGCCCAAGAGAAGGTGTCTTATCTAAGGTCACAAAGCTGCCAAGTGTCAGCTGGATTGAGAAGTGGCCTGGTCCTTTTCTTTGACTATCTGGGCCAACCCAGTATGGGGAAGTGCTATCAATGTGAAGTTCAGAGTTCCTGAAAGCCTCATAAAAGTGAGTGCAGATGGAGAGAGAGCTCCTCCCCTCCTAGCTAAAGACAGGAATAATCATTCACTTTGCATACTGGTGCCCAACAAAGAAGCTTAGCAGAGTGAAAAAGCAGCAAAGAGAATCAGACTTGGGATCAAGGACCTCAGGGGACAGACACTATTCTGCCTCAGGACACTCTGAGGAATTGAGAGCTTCTAACCGGGCTGGGTAGGCAGCCATTCCTCACTGGTGCCTATGTCTGGCCTAAAAAGGTGACTGGGACAAAGGGGCAGATTTCTATCCAGGCATCTACTGTGGGTGTGGACACTGAGTAATAAGGAAAGAAATGCAGTTCAGAAGCAAAAAGGGAGGAGCCACGTCCTCTGAGCCAGCCTCGCTAAGCAGCTGGGGGGGGGGGTGCAGGCTGTGGATGACAGTGGGTCAGAGCCTTGGGTTAGGAGGAAGCTGATCGAGTAGAAAGGCACCAGGGGAAGAATGACAACTTTGGTTATGTCTCTGAAGAGAAAAAGAGGTGGCTTTATGAGAGTCAATTAATTCAGGTCAAAAGAGTAGGACAGGGCAGAAGTTATGAGTAAAGAGAGGTGGAGTCCTGCAAGTAGTGTCCAGAGCCAGCTGGATCATGCAGGCTGATAGGGAAGGCCCCTCCCAGGGCACAGGGCCTGGAATGCAATCAGTGCCCCAGGAAAGGACTAAGGTCTACTGTCCCAGCAACCCAAGTTCATACCTACAAGCAAGGCTATAGGATTGAGTCTCCAAAACCCAACAGATCAGCTGCCTATGCCAGTAACTGATGCTCTCTCAGATTAGGCAAGGCCCAGAGCAGTAGCCTGTCACTAGCTGGACTGCCCAGAGTAGATGCCATCTACCCAGGGCTCAGCTCCACATGCACCATCAGACCTCTTACCGAGGGCCTGGTACCCACGGGGAGATCTGTACTGGGTGATGCTGAGGGGACATACTCCATCCCTCAGCTTGCTCTAGTCTCGTCCCCATCAAAGACACCCCAGAGGGAAGTGCTTACCAGCCATCTCGCTGGAGAGTTACTCTGTGATAACTCTGAACCATCTGTTAAACATAGGTCCTTAGAGTTCATACCATAGACCAACATAAATTTAAGTGCAAAACATAAAAAACAAAAACAAAATAGCCATAATTACAGGTAAACATGTTTATGCCCTAGGGGTGGTGAAGGAGTTTTCTACCCATAATGGCAAACAAAGAAATATAAAGGCACAGTGGGATAGACTTGATTACTCTAAAAGCTCTTAACAGTAAAAACAAAATCATTATTTAAAAAAAGGAAAAGGAAAATGAAAAAATGGAGGAAGTCTTAGCAAGATGTGCCCTTGCAATTAAGAAAAAACACTTGAATAGAAAAAGGAACAGAACAGAAATGTAGTTTCTAAAACAATAAATATATGAACTAATATATATGCATAAATATGTGAAAACGTTTGACCTTGCCAACCATAATAAAATCCAAACAATGAGATAATTTCTTGGCTACCAATTGATAAGAATTTTTCAAAATTAGCTTCCTAGTGCTATCACAGGCGTGGCAAAAACAGGCACTCATGGAAATGTGAAGCAGCACAAGCTCTGCAGCGAGCAAACTGGCAGTATATTGGAAGAGCCTTTAAAAAAGTCATTAAGGGACAGACATAGTGTGGCTCACGCCTGTAATCCTAGCACTCTGGGAGGCTGAGGCGGGCAGATTGCTCGAGGTCAGGAGTTCAAAACCAGCCTGAGCGAGACCCCGTCTCTACTAAAAAGAGAAAGAAATTAACTGACCAACTAAAAATATATATACAAAAAATTAGCAGAGCATGGTGGCACATGCCTGTAGCCCCAGCTACTCAGGAGGCTGAAGCAGTAGGACCGCTTGAGCCCAGGAGATTGAGGTTGCTGTGAGCTAGGCTGATGCCACGGTATTCACTCTAGCAGGGGCAACAAAGTGAGACACTGTCTCAAAAAAAAAAAAAAAAAAAAAAAAAAGTCATTAAGGTCTGCCTCAGTAATTCTTATACAAATTTATCCTAAAATGAGAAAAACTGCATAAAGATTTTTATATGAAAATATTCACTGAAGCATTATTTTTTTTTTTTTTAACATGCAATGAAGCATTATTTACAATAGTGAAAACCAGAAAATCTAAACTTCCAACTACGAACAATTGGCTTAGTGAAGCAATGCTCAAACGAGATTACAGCTCATGAGGAAGACAGGGTTGTTAGTGCATCAAAATATTCACAGTGGTTGTCTTCGGGCAGTGTGATCACTGGTCATTTTTATTTTTCACAGGTTTTCTGAACCATATATTGGTTTTATGATCAGAAAAAAGTCATCACAATGCATTGCTAAATGAAAACGATCATATAACAGTATAATGTACAATGATTCCACATTTGCTGTGTAAAAATATATATATGCATATAAAAATACTAAGACAAAATATAAAATAATTATTTGAGTAGCTGAAGTGTAGTTTTATTCATTATTTTCTAAATTTTTTTATAATGAAAAGTATTGCTTTTGTAAAATGAAACTGTCACACAGGGAAAAGGTTGGCCTGTGTCTTACCAGAAAAGACCTCCCATTCTTTGATCTCAGCTAACTCACCTGTGTATATGGGTCTACTTCCCATCCTAGCTTTTCTTCTGAAAGCTCCTGGTTCAGCCCCCAAAGCAGGTTTCTTCATCTTGTTTCCCCCCAGGACATCAAATCTGCCCATTCTGATGCTTTACTCTGAGACCGTTAAGGCTACTCTTACGTCCAGGTGGGCCATGAGGAACCACATTAAGGCAGTGGCAAGAGGGGTGAATGGGTCGAGCTAGACGGGAGAGATTTCTAATGCGGAATTGACAGGATTTAGTGGAAGACTTTAAGTCCTGGGTGGGAAAGCAGAAGGAAGAGCAGAGACTTCTCATCTGGACAGCGGGGTGGATGGTGATCAAGACATAGAAGCAAGAATGGAAAAACTAGCACCACATGTACTCACCAGCAAATTGGTGTCCACCTAAGTGGACATATAGGAGTAACATTTATCAGGTGTTGGGAGGGTGGAGGAGGGGATGGGTATATACAACATCTCACAACGAGTGAGATGTGCAACGTTTGGGGGATGGACACGCTTGAAGCTCTTACTTGAGGGGGGAAGGAGGGGATGGGCAATATATGTAGCCTTAACACTTGTACCCCCATAATACACTAAAAAAATAAAAAAAATAATAATAATAATAAAAAATAAAGACATAGAAGCAGGTATAGCAAGTCAGGTGACTGTCATACAGCCAGGGTCCAGAGGGAGATGGCCAGCAGGTGGTTAGGTGGGTGGTTGCTGGAAGTCTGGGAGAGGTCTGCATTTGGGGACGAGGAATGTATGGGTGAGTAGCAGCTGAAGTGGCTGGGGTGGACGCAGTCAGCCATAATCGGGGGAAGAGCAAGCAGGCCCATGAATAGAATCCTTGGGACTCTCCCTTTAAGAGATGGGAAGAGCCCTGGAAAAGGAGGACAGGACCAACCAGGCTGGCAGCTAGAGTGACTGAGCAAGGTGGAGGCAGCAAATAGACCCCAGTTCTAGCACCCCATGGGAGAAGAGGTCACAAACTAATGGTTTACCATAGGTCTTACAGAATTGTTAATCAGTGGTCAGGATTCACAATTAAGAACATTTTTCATAAATCTGGATTTCTGGCTTCCCTCAAAAAATCAGAATATCCAACAATGCTGGGCATTGATTTTAGGATGGCAATAACCAGCAGGTATTGAATAAAAGCTTGGGCATGAACTCTTTCCCTTCTTGCCTGGCCCCTCGTGAAGAAGATGAGCAAATGTTTTTCTTCGTGAATGAGAAAGTCCTTATCTGTACTGCTCCAGAGCTCACTGAAATGCTGGCCAGAGTTTGGCCCACAGAGTCCCCAAATGTGGCCCCGAAGGCAGGAATCCTGGGACAAATGTATTTGAAATAAGGATCCCACATTAGAGCAGACTGGGACTCCCCCTTTCTCAGCAAGAAACATAAAGTCTTCAAATGGCAAGTCTATGGGAGCAGGTCCCTGTGGCACCGGCTGTCCCGGGAAGGGGTCCCGCTCTGTAATGCTCTCTGGAGAGCTGCCTCTATTTGCACAGCAGCAGCACAAGCTCCCGTTTCCCCGGGGGCTGAATGGCTGCTGGGACCAGCCAAGTCCCCCAGCCGGGAATATCTTGGCTCTGGTTTCTAGATTTCTGGGGCCACATTCCCTGAGTGGGTCCCACCAGATGGCAGGGCGTCTTTGCTTTTCCCCAGTTCACACGCCCTACCTGGGGAAGAGGACTGCTGCTTTTCTGACAATCACTACCTTCTCCGGCAAGCTCAAAAAGCACATTAGTTTTGTGTAGTTCTGTAAGTGAAATATTTGGAGCTCCCTTATTAAAAAAAGAATTAAACCTCTTTTCCATTATTATACAATTATGTATTGTCAAGGAGTCATTACCTAATTATCAGTTATTTCACATTGATTCTGGTCCAACATGTGCTTTTACTAACTACTTAATTATCTGCACTACTGCCAAATACAAAACTCTGCAAAGATTTGGTAGCATGAATTAAAAACTAATTATAAGTAATTTCACTTACTGAATCTTACTCATTGATCACAGGCTGGAAAATATTACCTTAAAGTGCTAAATTGTGAAGTTCGGTAGGAGATGCTTTTTCTCTCCTTGTGTCACATAATTGAATCTCATTCCCTAGAGGTGGGTCAGATGAGCCTGGAAGTACATTTCCATCCTAAGTGCAGCACTTGTCATAGAATTCTGACATGTGGCACAAGATCCCAGGCTCAGCTTCTTGGACCTGGGTTCAAATTCCATTTCTATGACTTAGATTTGTGGATGACCTTAGGGCAAGTCATGGGAGCTTTCTGAGCTTCCATTTCCTTCAGCTATCACACAGGGACACCACACCACCTCACAGGGTTATCAAATGAGACAATCCACATAGACGGTGGACAAACTAACATCGGCCCCCTGTTCCTCCCTCTATAACATGGAAGTATGGGTTTTGCTTCCGGTCAAAAGGTGGTACGCTACACCTGCAGTTATATACCTGAGGTCTGGGCCTTTTCATTTGAGTCCACTTACAAGATTTCCTGACCAAAACTAAGTGGAGCTATGACTCTGAAGCAAGACTCCCTCATCTTTTACATGAGGAAGCCAAGGCCTAGGGCAACTGGCTTACCCACATGAGGAATGGAACTGCAGTGAGAACTCAGATCTGATGAACTGCAAACTGTGCTCTTACCTGTCGCTCCCCTAGGGTGGTTGGAAATGTATCCTGGATTTACACAGGCTTTGCCCTCTTCAGAGCATAACACACAAGCCAGTTCTGCCACAACTAACTGCGCTGTCTGCTCCACCCCTTCTTCGCTCAGTTCCCTGCTCAAAATAAGCACCCATGATCCTCTACTTCCCTGAGGAAAGCCCGGGCCCCTGATGTTTCTGCGTGGATTGAGATAGGCGGGTAAGCTGCACCGCAGAGGGCATTCGGAGGTGCAAGGGCTTTGCTCAGTCACAACACAGTTCCCTAGAGTTAAAAAGCACAGCCTCCAACAGGCGGCATTAGCTGTTCCAAAACGGAGCATTAGCTGTTCCAACCAGCAATTAAAAAAATCAACCGCTGTTTTAGTCATTTGGGTGAGTCACAGCAGAGGATCTGAACGTCTCCACAGAGCAGAGCAGGAACTCTGCGGTGTGTGTGTGACGCCCCACTGCGAGTGGGGTGAGCCCCATGCAGGGCTAACACTGTGCTGGCAGTGCACCGAGAGGTGTGTACTTGGCATTATTAGAAAAGTTCGGGACCATCAATGCCCTGCTCCGTGAGGCAGAAGCCAATTGATTCAATTAAGCCTCTTCTGCGTTTTACTGAGGTTAATGCCCATTCAGCAAACCAAATCTGAGCACCAACTTCCTGACAAACGATGTGGTCACATCCCTTTCCTCAGGGTACCCCCTGGATGGCCTTAAAACTACTGCACCTTTTACTTTCCTTCTTCCACAGGGCTCCTGACTTAGTTTTCCAAACTGGGCCTTCTCCCCCCTGATATGCAGAACTGCTGGGTGGCCATGCACATCAGATCCTGTGCCAGCCCGCACAGACCCGAAGGTCCGTAACACACATACTCTACAAAGAAACACCTCTCGTGAGAAACAATTAATAACCTATATAATATACAGCACACAGAACCCTCACCGACTTCGGATTTAAACAACAAATTACATGCATGTTAGTCAGCCAGCCAGATAAACCCAAACAAGAATCGACAGAAGAACATTAAAGACAGTTTCTCTCTTGAATTCTCTGTTACAAAAGGCTGTGGAACAGCCGGGCGCGGTGGCTCACACCTGTAATCCTAGCTCTCTGGGAGGCTGAGGCGGGCGGAGTGCTCGAGGTCAGGAGTTCGAAACCAGCCTGAGCAAGAGCGAGACCCCGTCTCTACTATAAATAGAAAGAAATTAATTGGCCAACTAATATATATATAAAAAAATTAGCCGGGCATGGTGGTGCATGCCTGTAGTCCCAGCTACTCGGGAGGCTGAGGCAGCAGGATTGCTTGAGCCCAGGAGTTTGAGGTTGCTGTGAGCTAGGCTGACGCCACGGCACTCACTCTAGCCCGGGCAACAAGTGAGACTCTGTCTCAAAAAAAAAAAAAAAAAAAAAAGGCTGTGGAACAAAAGCCTTTTAAAAAGTTACTGTTTTAAGACAACTAAGCGGTCTCCCTCCACTATCCCCATTAACTAGATACCAATAAAAAGTTGACCCAGAGGACTGGCCCAGCCTAGATATATTCTAGAGTAGAAGGGCAGATGGATAGAAAAGAAAAAATAGTCAACTGGGACCACGAAAAACCGTAAAGGTGGAAAACTCACTAGGTGTTCATGGAGCAGGAGAAAGATTTTTTCACGCAGGGATTAGGATATATATATATGTAAAAAGTTTATTTCATCTTCTTAGAAGAAGAGAGACATAAGAGAGAGACAGATGGCATGGCACCCCAAAGAAAGAGAAGGTAGGTGCCAGCACTGAGGCCAAGTGGCTTGCTAATTTTATGGGGACAAAGAGAAAGGAAACAAAAGGCTTTTAAGAAGTTACTGTTTTAAGATAACTAAACGTCCCCCCTCCAGTATCCCCATTAACTGGAACACCAATAAAAAGTTGATCCAAAGGACTGGCCCAGCCTAGATATATTCTAGAGTAGAAGGGCAGATGGAAAGAAAAGAAAAAATAGTCAACTAGGACCATAAAAAACATCAAAAGGTTGAAAGGGATTATGCCAGATAAGACCATCGGTAGTGTTTTCTTTTTTACTTTTCACATTTTGTTTATGTGAAAATGTACTTGTTTACACAAAAATACAAATATCTCGGTAGCAATTGGCTATTTCAAGAAAATACTACAGACACAATTTTATCCCCACAGTGGGTAAGGCACTTGATAAAAAGGCCAAAGATGCCCCCGTGTGGCTACAGAGGGAAGTGCTATGGTTTGCAGAAGGTGGGGACTCCAGCAACCAGCCAAGAATTCACCAACTCTCTTCTTTTAAAAGATCTCGGATTTTCCAGAGGCTTTGCATCTTTCCCACACCTTGCAGTTTTATCATTCCTATCAGAACTTAGAGGTTCAAGTGCTCACATGATAAGCTTTGATTTCCATCAAGAGAAGAGACGTTTTATGTTTTTAAAAATACATACTAATCTACGTGAAGCCTTGAGATTAGCTGAAATGCCACCACAGAGCTGTCAACCCTGCAAGGACACGCAGCAAAGCTCTGGTGTGGGAACCGTCGGGCAAGGATGTGGGGGGAAGGAGCCAAATTGATGGAGGCAAAGCAGATTCCAAGGAACAAAAGTAGCTTTAGTCCACCTCAGAAAACAAGCTCTGCTTCTGTTCCCACTTTAGTTATCAAGAGATCAGAAGCCAATTCTGGGGGCCAGAATAGAATTTAAGATAATATCACAAGGATTTAATTTCATGCCAATCCGCCAACATGAACTCGACCTCTAGACACTTGAGAGTATCACTCAACATTATGATAAGTAGGTCAATAACCTATTTCTTTAAAGAAAAGATCCTTTCCACCTATACTGGAGATACATGCTATCACACATCACACACTCATAAAGCATATGCATGACCAAAACAATTTGCAGATGTTCTTTTAAGATGTTCTCAATGTTCTCTCATTAGATAGTCTAAGAAATAAACTATTCTTCCCAGAAAAGGAAATGAAGACATCCAAATGAAGAAAGGCACTCATAGCTCTAGTACTTCCAAGACTGTGGAAGTCTCCCTTGTCACATAATTTTTAAATTCTAAGATTATTAGCTATAATACTTCCTCCATAACACCAAGCCTTAAACCTAAGCACTAAAATACATACAGACACAGGCACACATTTTGTGCCTCCAGTTACACAGAGTATTCTCTGGGAATTGCTAAGATCTATACTTAAAGGCCAATACTGTGCCAGACATATTGAAAAGACAAGAAGTGTAAATAAATATACTACTATTATAACATGGAAAAATACCTACGAAACATTAAATGAAACAAAGCATAATATAAAACTGAGTATACAGCTTGAGTACAACCAAAGTTAAAACCACTCACTCACACACCCCATCTGTAGAAAGCCTGGACAGAAACACACAAATACCAATAGTGGCTGTGCGAGAGAAAGCTGAAATTAGGGGTGGTTTTGTTGTAGTTTTTGACTTTCATTTTTCCAAATCTTCTTTAATGAGCATGTGCTACTCCTTCATAATAAAATAAACAATCAAACAATAAATTCTCATTGACACTGAATGAACAGTTGCCACTTAACTGAATTATTCTAAAACTATGTCAAGAAAACTAGGTTTGGGTCCAGCATGTGACACCAATGTGGTATTGATCAGAGGTAAGTTTCAGTTGGTAACTCAGAGTGGTTAAAAAAAAAAAAAAAAGAGGTAAGTACACCAGGATGGTATGGGCTGATAGAGCAGAAAATTACTGGATCTAGGGAATCCACGGCCCTGGATTGAATCTTAGCTCTGTGTGACCCTGGGTGTAGGTGCCTTCATCCTGTCAAATGAATGGTTGGACTAAAATACTGGTTCTTAATCCTTCGTGGATTACTGACCTAAGCCATAGACCCTCTCTCTGGGGGGGAGGGGGTAATAACAAAATACAGATGCTCACAGGCCTTTTAGAAATAATTCCAGAAAGCTTCTAGATTATTTGGAGGTCCACAGACCAGGTTAAGAACACTGGTCAATATGCTCTCTTCTCTAGCTCTAGCTCCACTGCCAGAGGGAAGCATACTAACTAGTTCCATTTCCTGTATCTCTACAGAGGGCCTGATCTAGCTGTTGCCAAGATATTGCCAAGGTCATCAGCTTTCTGCCCTAACCAACAGCCACCTCTCAAAAGGGTGGCCTAGCAACCCCAGTACCAGTCTTCTTTCTAGGCGGCAAGGAGCTCTGGCACTATACTAAAACATTTTAGTCTGAATAGAACCCTAGGCCGCTGATGTAAAATCAAGCCATAAAAGTCAAGCACAGCAGAAGGTTACCAAGAGACCAAAAAAACGAGACTCCTTTTCCAGAGGTATTTCTGCTGAGCCTTGGCATTCCCATTAGAAGCATGTTTTAAGGACATGGATGGTGACCCAGGCCTCAGAATCCCCCAGTGTGAGTGAGTAAGCACAGAGAGGATTATAAGCGAAGCCACAAAACACAGAATTTGATCAGTAACAAATTATCTGCTAATAGATGTGACTTTCATGAGCTACCTACTGCACATACTCTCTTGCTCCATTTCTTATTTCTATCATCACTTACCCACTCAGAGCCAAGAAAATATTTTCTCTAACCCCAAGATTCAAACAGGATTGACAGTTTTCAATTTTGAATATTTTTATATTAAAAGCAAAACAAGTTTCACTTCAAATGTCAAAACAAAAATCACACAGCAGTGAAACTGCTATAAAACAGTGCTTCTGACAGGCTGGGGGTGGGGGTATCGGGTGCATTCTGCTGTGTCTCAGTCACACCTAGGAGCTTTGCTTACCTCATTCTGCTTCTGAAATAAACAACATCAAAACAGCCTGAGTTAGGAACGTGCCATTCCCCACATCTGCCCTTCTTTCTGGCATTACTAAGCTTTCCTCCTCGACTCTCCCACTGGGCCAGTTCCTTTCTCAGGACTGACACAGCGTTAATCAATCATATGCACCCAGAGCCGGTGACAGTCTTGAAGGGTGAGTGACCTAGAAGAGAGAATCAGGGCCTGTCTGCCCGGGTGTACACCTAATTGTAGGCGACGAGAGCCACCCCTCCTCAAGAAGCACCCTTGGGTGACAGAGAACACGATGCTCTGGGCAGTGCTGCCCAAGCCAGACTCCACGAACAATCCTTTTGGCCTCAGACAACCAGTCCAAAGCTGAAAGGACCAGCTTAAGTCGGCTTTAAATCCCTCAGGAGTTTACTGATGGTTTTTTGCTATTACTGATATAATTCTTCTTCCTGAACTACCATACTACAACTCCCTGTAACCTTAAAAAAAAAAAAAAAAAAGCTGGGCAGGGTGGGGAGAGGTTTAAAAATGAATTAATTGGCATTTTTTTGTTTTTGTTTTTTTAAACTCCACATAATGCTTCTAATGGGCCAACAGTGGAATTCCTCTTGCCACCCTACAGGACACTCCAAAGCAAGCTGCTTTATACTATTCCAGCTGTGCAAGGAGTCTGGAGTTAACTAGCCACAAGCCTGAAAATTTGGTTACGAATATAGGTACAAAGCTGGTTCATCAAATCCCTGTTCTGGCCCTCCACCCAATGCATTTCAACTAAAGCATCGTCCACCTCCTTCTTAACGTTTATCAAACACTTAAACAAGTACTGTCCAGCCACTCCTTGGAGATGTTTGCTCTTTTCAGCCACGGGGTTGCTGAACTGCTCAGAAGCCTCTTGGTCCTGGGCTCCATTGCTAGAGCCTTTACAACTTTCCAAAACCTCCATCCCTCCCTTTTCCTCACTCCTTTCATCCTCCATGGGTTCTGGGTTTTCCTCCTGGCTTGGGCAATGGCCCTCAACGGCGGCAGGCTCGCCCTCCCGCGGAGCGGGCCCAAGCAGGGCGCCCTCCCGGGGATCCTTGGCCAATTCTTGGCTATTGCCAGACTCTTTGGGGGTGGGCTTTCTCTCTTCCAAGGCTTGGATGACGTCCTCAGGAGCTCTAGGAACTTCTCTCAGTTGTCTCACTCGCTCTCTTTTCTTTCTCCTTAAATGAATCCAAGAGTTTTCTATGGCTGTTAGGAACAGGCTAACTTCCTCTTTTCCACAGGGAACTCGTTTATGCTGGACCTATTTGGAGGAAAAACAGAATTTTATAGGAAATTACTTTTCCCTTCTCCTCAAACTCCCTTTAAAAAGAAAAAAGATTATTATGAGTACTCTGTCAATGTGATTGCCAGATACCTTCAGATCAGTGAGAATTTTTTCAATCCATGTCGTGACAACCACTATGCCTTCCACTGTCTCAGAGCCCAAAGAAGATGCTTTGAGGGATAATTCTTTCATCACAGATGCCAACACTACAAACGTAATGGGTTTCCTTGGCTTCTCTAATTTTCTTCGCTTACTTGGTGGTGACTGAAAGAAAAACAAAGCATAGAGAAGAGAAGAAAGTTATCCAGATAATTAAATCCCATGCATCATAATAGACTCAGCTAGAGAAACTTCCATGACTTCTGCTACCAATCATAGAGCAAAAAAGAAAAAAACACGAAGGCCTTTGCATGTGTTATTTTCAATACTTAAAACAACCCTGCAAGGTAGTTTTATCATCTCCCCATTTTACAAAAGAGAAAATAAAAATACATAAAGGCTGGTTATGTCATTACAGCTCAAGTTCACACAGCTAGTAACTGAAGTTAGGATTTGAACCCCAAACCCAGGTTCTTTCCAACCTTACCATGCTGCCTCTCTTCTGGCTATGAGTATATAACTCCTCCAGTTGCTAAATATTCTTAATGTACCTTTTGTGCCCAAAGCAGGCCTGTGCAATTCTTTATTTCATGGCAACTCAAGGACCCTGGGGACACTGTGCTCTTTTCTATGAAGAACTATATGGCATAAAAATCACCAACTAGTACTTTGAATTTATACTTGCTGAGGCTTGAAATAAAGCAGCTGGTCAACCACAGCTTATGAGATCACATGCAAGGAATGACCAGAGCCACTAAGGTCACATGGGCAGAAGAGGAGGACTGCTAAATCTTGGCTGATGTTAGGGCAAAGCCAATGACTACCTAAGCACTGCCCGTCAGCTGGGGACAGGGGTACCAGTACCAATGAGCATGCTAGATTTTTTTTTTTTTTTTTTTTTTTTTCTTGACAGCAGCCTGTATCTGTAAGCATACTAGATTTGAAAGCAGTTTCCTCTAGAATCAAGATTGTCACCTTCCTTTCTATCTCAAGCTGAAGGTGAATTACACCGTACCCACTAGAGGGACTCAAGTTCCATTTTAAAAACCAAATGATAGCACTGTATTTAAAATTTATTTATTTAAAGCAAAAATTTTCTAAATAGTATTTTTTAATGACTCTTTGCTAAGACCATATACACTATGGACACTGCTTTAAGAGACAGATTTATACTTGTTGACAAAACACATCAAAACTTTAAAAAAAACTAAGACAATTCTAAAGTTAGGAGCAAAATGAGCAGGTGAGTAGAGTAAGGAAAAAGGCTCGAAAAGAGAAAACACCCATTCAGGTTTGAAGATCCTTTCCTAGAAAAGGAATCTGATAACTGTGCTACTGATAATTCCAATTTTACCTGGCAACACGGACAGAGCACATGCACACACACAGAGCAAGTTGCAATCACTGCGTGGGGCCTTCCAAGGTCTAACCAGCAGCCCCATATTGTGTACGTATACAACAAAATAGCCAGTTAATTCTATGCTAGAAAACAAAGTAATATCAGAAATGATATTTCTAAAACAACAATCCATATTTTCTCTTCATACCAAAAACTAGCAAAAATCAGAAATTAAAAAATGCTAGAGGCTGGGTGTGGTGGCTCACGCCTGTAATCCTAGCACTCTGGGGGGCTGAGGCGGGTGGATTGCTCAAGGTCAGGAGTTCGAAACCAGCCTGAACAAGAGTGAGACCTCATCTCTACTAAAAATAGAAAGAAATTAATTGGACAACTAATATATATAGAAAACATTAGCCAGGCATGGTGGCGCATGCCTGTAGTCCCAGCTACTCGGGAGGCTGAGGCAGAAGGATCGCTCGAGCCCAGGAGTTGGAGGTTGCTGTGAGCTAGGCTGACGCCACGGCACTCACTCTAGCCTGGGCAACAAAGCGAGACTCTGTCTCAAAAAAAAAAAAAATAAAAATAAAAGCTAGAAAACAAGCTTAGAAGAAAGAAAAGGACCAAAAACAAAGGGTGTGTGTGTGGGGGGAGGACACACTTGTGCGCACGCGTGTGTGTGTGTGTGTGTGTGTGTGTGTGTGTGTGTCTCTGCATAAGAACCTGCTCTTGAGAAATGAATAGTGGACTTTAAGACCTGTCTGAACCTGAACTTATTCAATTATGTTTCAGACAAGATGAGACAAATTCCTATTGACATTGAGACAGTAGTACTGTTATTACTCAATCACCCAGCACAAGAAACATAATTTCCACAGACTACTGAGAATCTTTTTAAAACAAGATGACTAAGCTGGAAAGGAAGAAATGGTGGTGTGGGGGAGCATGATGGAGGTCAAGAATCAGACCCCCCCATTCTCCCTCCTAACACCCAAGGCTGTTGCCATGGAGAGCTCACTGGACTGGGACACCATCCAGCACACCAAAAGTCACCTGCAAGCATCGCTGAAAGGTGACCGCTTCACCTCTCTTCTCACAGAGGTAGCAATCATTCGTGCTTACTAATTCCAACCAGCAAAGTGATGATACTGTTGTTTCTTATTTGTCATGCTAAACAGGACCCACAAAACTCTTTCTCCAAAATTAAGAATAGACTCTTCGTCATTTCTAGAAATTAACAGAGAAAACAGATCCTCACCAAACCTGACAAGAGCTCCATCAAGGATCTGCTTTTAAAGTTCTGAGGCAGGTCTCTCCCCCCCCCCCCCCCCGTCTCTACTAAAAATAGAAAGAAAATAATTGACCAACTAAATATATATATACAAAAAATTAGCCGGGCATGGTGGCACATGCCTGTAGTCCCAGCTACTTGGGAGGCTGAGGCAGGAGGATCACTTGAGCCTGGCAGATTGAGGTTGCTGTGAGCTAGGCTGATGCCACGGCACTCACTCTAGCCTGGGCAACAAAGCCAGACTCTGTCTCAAAAAAAAAAAAAAAAAAAAAAAAAAAAAAAAAAAGAGTTCTGAGGCAGTCAGAAACCACACAATAGATAACGATTACCCTGCTATCTGGGACCAAAATGAAAACTTCCCCATCTCAGCTATGGCTCCTCCACCTTGCACCTTGGCCCCAGTTTTGTCAGTCAAATGAATTGCTTTAATACACACACATGCATATGCAATCTCAGGGCTGTTTTGAATTTAGTTTTACTTTACTATAGAAATTAGTCACTTAAGAAACAGATAATTTATAATCCAGAAATTCTCAAGCCAGATTCTTAAGTGATTAAAGATTAACTTAAGTGTGGATTACAGCAATTGTTTCATTCTCCCTCTTGTTTGTAAATATAAATTCAGGGCTACAGTAAAATACAAGATCAGGTCTTAAGAAATTAATAGTTAAATTCAACCTCACAGGCCCCTAGTATTAGGTGATTTTATTACATCCTGCCACAAATACTAGTAAATAGAAGCTGTTTTTCTCCAACTGAAATGATCTTATTTTGCTAATCACAAACCACAAATATTTTAAATGGAGAGTGCTACACTGAAACTGTCATAATCTAGTTTAGTAGGCAAGGTATACATAAATAATCCAACATTTTAAGTCTACCAAAAAAAAAAAACCTCAATCATTTACAATGCCTAATCCAGTTTAATGCAAAGAACTATAAGGTGACTTTACAACTGATTTTAGATTAGAAGATATATTACCGAAATTACAAATTACAGTGTGAAAGAAGCCTGATGAGGAGTTGCAGGGGATATAGATCTTACATCTTTTTTTTTTTTTTTTTTTTTTGAGACAGAGTCTCGCTTTGTTGCCCAGGCTAGAGTGAGTGCCGTGGCGTCAGCCTAGCTCACAGCAACCTCAAACTCCTGGGCTCGAGTGATCCTTCTGCCTCAGCCTCCCGAGTAGCTGGGACTACAGGCATGCACCACCATGCCCGGCTAATTTTTTATATATATATCAGTTGGCCAATTAATTTCTTTCTATTTATAGTAGAGACGGGGTCTCGCTCAGGCTGGTTTTGAACTCCTGACCTTGAGCAATCCGCCCGCCTCGGCCTCCCAAGAGCTAGGATTACAGGCGTGAGCCACAGCGCCCGGCCAGATCTTACATCTTTTTAATTGCTAGTAAATTTAATGGATGATAATCAACAAGGGATGAGCTTCAAGTGTTATTTTGTTGCATTATTTAAAACACATTAGATGGAAGCCATAAATCAGGCAAACCCCGCCCCCCCAAAACAAAAAACAGTTCTTAAATTTTAAAATCTGCTTTACCTAGCAGAGCTATCTACAAACTTCTTAAATCCTCACTTTAATTTCTAGATCTCAATGAGATTTTTGAATGGGATAGATGGACAATTGATGAAGTTAAGTAAAAACCTGCAAATATGGCTGGTCAAGATGACTCACGCCTGTAATCCCAGCACTTTGGGAGGCCAAGAAGGGAGGACTGCCTGAGGCCAGGAGTTCAAGATCACCCTGGACAACACAGTGAGACTTGTCTCTACAAAAAATAACATAAAGAAAAATAGCTTTTTATTTTTCTAGAGATGAGGTCTCACTATATTGTAAAATGATGTTCCAAACCTGTCATTCCTCCTTCATTTACTAGCTGAGGTACTTCTATAAAGGGAAACTTCCCCTTATGATTATTTGGTTACCTTGAGGTACAGTTTATCTAGTAAAGGCAGGATAAATGCTTGATTCTTTTTCTCCTTTTCTTTCTCTCTCTCTTTTTTTTTTTAGAGACGAGGTCTCGCTCTATCACTCAAGTTGGTCTTCAACTCCTGGGCTCAAGCCATCCTCTCACCTCAGCCTCCTGAGTAGCTGGGATTACAGGTGTGAGCCACCACACCCATTGCTTGATTCTTTTGCTTTATTTTCCAGTTTTAAAAATAATGAGTTGGTGGTTCCCTAGCATCTTCTAAAAGTGATCAAAGAGGGTGGTTTGCTTTTTGTTTGGGGAATATTATGAACTCATGGATTTAAACTTGTTTGATATTTTCCAATCCATTGTACTTATTTTCTTCACTGATATACAGATTGTGTCCCATCTTTGGTTATGGAGAGTTTACTCAAATTGGCTCCTGAATCTTTTTTATAATATTCATTATAGTCTTTGATAGCTTCCTTGCTTTCTACTATCACAGGTTGTTCCAGGCTCATATTTTTCCCTATCCCAGATCTAGAACGAACCATTTCTTCAAGGAGCTCTGGTTTTATTTTACTGGGACATGGTATTTAAAGGTATTTAGGACGGGCGCAGTAGCTCATGCCTATAATCCTAGCACTCTGGCAGGCTGAGGCGGGAGGATCGCTTGAGGTCAGGAGTTTGAGACCAGCCTGAGCAAGAGGTGAGACCCTGTTTCTACTAAAAAAAAAAATTGAAAGAAATTAGCTGGACAACTAAAAGCATATATATAGAAAAAATTAGCCAGGCATGGTGGCTCATACATGTAGTCCCAGCTACTTGGGAGACTGAGACAGAAGGATCACTTGAGCCCAGGAGTTTGAGGTTACGACGAGTTAGGCTGATGCCACGGCACTCTAGCCCAGGTGGCTAATGCCACAGCATTCTAACCCAGCTGACAGAGCAAGACTCCATCTCAACAAAATTTTTTTTCTCCGGGTCTGTTATGAGCCAAAAAAAAAAAAAAAAATTTTTTTTGAGAACATTTCAAATAAGCCATATGTGCTCTGAAAGCAATTTTAACAAAATTCCATGCTCCAAAGGACAGTTCCTTTAGGAATTAAAAAAATTAGAAGCCAAAACCAAAATAAAATACCTACAAATCTATTCTTATATTTAATTCTGTATTTAATAATGTATTTAACACATTTTTGGAAACAGAAAGGGTAAAACTAAATTTAAAAAATATAAAAATATTGAATTAACCTTTTTATGATTTATAGAAACCTTATTATGTCATATTCTGTATAAATAACAATAGAATCAAATGATAAATATAGGGTATCTTCTCACAAGGTCAATTTGACTCAATATTAAATCATTTTACATTTGAAAAAATAAAAAGAAATGTATACTTTGGAATAGAATACAAAGTTCAAAGGGATTTTAAAGAGAAAAGAGGCATCTTCACGAGCACAGGGTGCTTCCTGGGAAGGTCTTTCTTGCCACCTTGATACCTAGGGGTTTCTCAGTAACTGTTTTCTGCTATAGCTGGTACTTGGGTGCAACTGTACCACATTATTTATTTCTTCATTTCCATTCATTCAACAATTATTATTTGGGGGCCTCTGCCCCAGATGCTATGCTAGGGCGATGCTACATAAAAGATACAATAATGGGTGTAGGGACAAAGCACAGTAAACAGAAGAGGAGGATCATTAAGGCCAGCTTAGGGTCAGGGCTAGCTCCACAGGGGGTAGTATCTGAACCAAGACATGACAGATGAGGAATCTGATTGTCAGAGGAGGAAATCTCCAGGCAGAGGGATCGGAGCAGTTGCTCAACATTACTGAAGCATCAAATATGGGGTAGGGGGAAAAATGGTGGGAAATGATAGCGCAATATATCTTCCTGAGCACTTACTACATACCAGGTACTGTATGAAGTACATTTAATCCTCTGAACAACCCTATGTGACAGGCACTATTATTACTTTCAATTTTACAACTGAGGAAACTGAAACTTAGAGAAGTAACCTGTTCAACACAAAGCCAGAAAGGGGCCAGCTCACGAAAGGCCTTTCCTACATGCTGTGAAATGTATTCTGGCGTTGATACACTGTGCCAGAGCCAAACAAAACACCGCCATAAAGTAGTTTACATGGAGTACAGGTGACTGAAAGAGATAAATACAAGTCCAAAGGAAGGGAGAGATCTCTGTGGGCTGAATGGTTAAGAAAGCTTTATGCACAAGTTGGAATTAGGCTAGGCTCAGTGGAGGGAAGGCAGAGGGAAGGACCAGACAGAGAACACGATGTGAGCAAAGGCTATACACAGTCAGCTTTGACTTTGGCACCATGGCAAGTCTGCTGAGGGTACTATGGTAGGAGATGGTATAGTCAGGAAAACAGAGAGTGACTAGGATGGAAGGAAAAGTCAGGGTGGATCCGGGAGGCCCAAGGAGCCAAATGAGCCCAAAAGTTTACCATTTTGAGCAGAATCGTAAACTTAGGATGAATCCAAGTAACTTGTAGAGGAGAGGCTGTTGGGATGGTCCATAAGCAAGATCATGAGGGCCTGGATGATCAGGTTATCATGGCCAGGCCAAAAAAGGGGCAGCACTTTAGGGAGCAGAGTGTCAGAGTGATGACAAGCACTCAGGCTGTGAAACGGGACTGATCTGAGCTCCAACCTGATTTTTTGGAGCCTTCAGTTTCCCCACTATTAAGTGGAGACAAAAGTATCTACTTCACTTGCTTGCTATAAAGTTGAAATAAAATGGTATGAGTTATGTGACACATTCACACAACAACAAAGATTCTATCTAGTGCTTCAAATCTACTAAATTTACTGATGTCCTGCTAATGGTGTTGCTCTCAATATAAGTCCTATATCGGCCGGGCGCAGTGGCTCATGCCTATAATCCTAGCACTCTGGGAAGCTGAGGTGGGTGGATCGCTCGAGGTCAGGAGTTCGAGACCAGCCCTAGCAAGAGTGAGACCCCATCTCTACTAAAAACAGAAACAAAGTAATTGGCCCACTAAAAATATATATAGAAAAAATTAGCCAGGCATGGTGGCGCATGCTTATGGTCCCAGCTATTTGGGAGGCTGAGACAGAAGGATCGCTTAAGCCCAGGAGTTTGAGGTTGCTGTGAGCAAGGCTGACGCCACAGCACTCTAGCCCGGGCAACACTAGTAGTGAGACTCTGTCTCAAAAATAAATAAATAAATAAAAATAAGTCCTATATCATTCCTTTAAACATTCAACAAATATTTATGGAGTACCAACTACCTACAAGTCATACATTGATAATTCCTCCTCTATAAAGTTGTCTCTGCCTGGTCCAGTTCAAGCCATTCCCTTTCTGAACTGCTGACCACCCTGCCCACAGTCATTTCAGCACTTATTCATATACAATTTTGCAGATTGTTTCCCAAGCCTCTTCTATCACCTAACATACACGATTTTGTATCAATTCTTTCATGTATAATTTGTAGGGACAGAAAACGATGTCTTATTTGTTATCATGAGGAAAACCACATTTCATAAGAAAAGTAACCAAGAGGAGAGTCCTCAGCTTTCGTTTTGCTCAAGAACTCAGCTTCCGGCCGGGCGCGGTGGCTCACGCCTGTAATCCTAGCTCTCTGGGAGGCCGAGGCGGGCGGATCGTTTGAGTCCAGGAGTTCAAAACTAAACTGAGCAAGAGCAAGACCCCGTCTCTACTATAAATAGGAAGAAATTAATTGGCCAACTAATATATAGAGAAAAAATTAGCCGGGCATGGTAGCGCATGCCTGTAGTCCCAGCTACTTGGGAGGATGGGGCAGTAGGTTCACTTGAGCCCAGGAGTTTGAGGTTGCTGTGAGCTATGCTGACGTCACGGCACTCACTCTAGCCTGGGCAACAAAGCGAGACTCTGTCTCAAAAAAAAAAAAAGAACTCAGCTTCCTAATCATCACATCTGTTTTCTAGCATAATGCACAGCCTGATATAGTGCTGATTTTCAAATCATTTCCTAACCCTTTCAACAAATAAAATCAACACATAAAATTGATAAAAGCAGATCAGCTCTGGTTAAAATGAACATGAGGTCTGAAGTACCAACCTGATGTCTGCTCCCAACTGTCAACTCCTGGGGCACCTACACTGAACCCCGCAGCTATATGGAACCAGCTTGAAAACCTATTGAGGCCTGGTGCAGTGGTTCACACCTGTAATCCTAGCACTCTGAGAGGCTGAGGCAGGAGGATCACTTGAGCTCAGGAGTTCGAGACCAGCCTGAGCAAGAGTGAGATCCCATCTCCACTAAAAATAGAAAAAGTAGCTGTGCGTGGAGGTGTACTCCTGTAGTCTTAGCTACTCGGGAGGCTGAGGCAGGAGGATGGCTTGAGCCCAGGAGCTAGGTTGATACTACTATACTCTAGCCCAGGTGACGGGAGGGGAGGGGAGGGGAGGGGAGGGGAGGGGAGGGGAGGGGAGGGGAGGGGAGGGGAGGGGAGGGGAGGGGAGGGGAGGGGAGGGGAGGGGAGGGGAGGGGAGGGGAGGGGAGGGGAGGGGAGGGGAGGGGAGGGGAGGGGAGGGGAGGGGAGGGGAGGGGAGGGGAGGGGAGGGGAGGGGAGGGGAGGGGAGGGGAGGGAAGGGAAGGAAAGGGAAGGGAAGGAAAGGAAGGAAGGAAGGAAGGAAGGAAGGAAGGAAGGAAGGAAGGAAGGAAGGAAGGAAGGAAGGAAGGAAGGAAAAGAAAACCTATGGGGCAGGAAGCTCTACTGCCAGGAGACCCCTAGCTGCCCCCAAACAAAGTTACCTAATTAATTTGACCTTTCCCCTCCATCTGCTCTCTGAAGTGCCCTCCAGTCATTACTCCCTAGACAGGAAAGTCCCAGGTTTAAAGCAAATGCCTTAAGTGCAAAGGGATACTTTTTGAAACCATAGTTCCTGAGCAATGCTCATACTAAGAGTGCACAATTTACTAAAGCCACATTTTTTTTTCCTTTTTCTTCTAACAAATGTCAAACCAAAGCAAAGCTAAAATAATGCCTGGAGCAATTAGAGGAAAACTGGAACAAAGAGGCTTTCTAAGTGGCTTGGTAGAATTCTGTAAAGAACAGGCCTCACAATATGCTTCCCTCTATTCATCATCAGTCAGAAATGATGGTACAGAAATTCTATCAACACTAGGACCTGTCTTTTTGCTGCTTAAATAAATCCAGACAACAGCAATGGGCTTAGTGTAGGCACTTGAATCACCAGTGAATTAGAATTTTTCAGCATTCAGCACCAACAGAAACGAGTCAGTAGGCCCCAGATAAGTGAAAACAGAAGTTGCCATAGTAACTTGCACATTTACCCTAAAATGGTGGGAGTGGGGGTGGGGAAGTAGGTCAGTATTTCTGCTTAACTAGCTCTATTCCTTGTCTCAAACAGCATCCTCCTCCTGCCTCAGCACCAACAGGAGCAAGAGGGCAAAGCTAGGTGATTTTTTCAGAAAAAGCAGGGGATGGGGAGGAGAATCAAGAGGATAGCCAAATAAAAACCTCATGAGCTCCCTGGGACTACCCCCAGGGAAAGCAGTTGCTAATCAAGGGCACCAGTACTAAGAAACTGTTGCTGGGTTACTACAAATCAGAAATTGCCACTTTTCCTGTAGCAGTTTAAGTACATCTAATGGAACACTTGGGAATGCATTGTTAATGGCTTGGGTTGGGGGTAGTGGCGGGGAGGGAGGAATACTCTAGCACGGGAGAAATCTGAGGCCCTTAGCAAGAGGCATTCTTTGATGCTTGAGAACTATGAACAGAACGGAAGGATGCTCTAAAAGAGGGAGCCAGGGTAGCTTTAGGGCTCCTTTCAAAATAAGCTGATTTTTAAACACGGAAACACAGTGCCCTTTGATACTTGGATCTGCCATGGCCACTAAACCAAGAGAGCCATGGTGACTCTGGTCTCTGAGCTGGACTGTGGTCTCTGAGCTGGCATGGGGAGCGCCGGGGCTCATTATCAGCTCTTCCACCTGCAGCGCCAACAAATGTAGAAGCAGGTTAAGCAGAAAGCATTTGGAAGCAGGTGCTGTTCTACTTTCCTGCAGCTGTTAGTGTCTGTATGGGGATAACTTAGAGCATTTACTAATGATTTTAACCACTTGGTGTGAAAGCCTGGTATCCAGATGACAGAAAGAATAATCCTTCGGGGCAGGGTGAAGGGGGATGGTCAAAAAAGCAAGAACATCTTTTTAACTAGTGACTATTTCAAACACAGACCTATAAACACTCTACAGCACTGTCCAGGAGTCTATCTAGGCTTCCATGGGGAAGGTCGTTCAAACAGCACTGGGGAGCGTATTTTAGCTCAGCAGCACACCTAGCTGCAGAGTGGAGGAAGGACAGGCTCAGTCTCAAATTTGAGCTCAAGTTTTCAGAAACAAGGTAGTATCTGCAAATCATCCCCTTGTGCTTCCACACGTCTCTATTCTTCTGCCCTACAAGAGCAGCAAGAGAGACTCAGAGACACAGTCACATTCACCACGACTTTAGAGACCAACAGCAGCTAAAACCTTAGGAGAGAACAACCCAGAACAGGCCTGCCATCTGGACTGAGGAGAGAGAAATGGAGCCACAGGTACCAGGCTGCCACAAACACTATGGCAAGAAGGAACACGTGCAGAGCAGTGTGTTCAGAAACTGAAGGTAGGAGGCTCCAGGCAACAGGAAGTCAATCACTCTTGGGAGGGAACTGTGAGAACAAACAGATGCCATTCTGTCACCACCTCTCAGCCCAGCCCAGAAAATCATTCAGTCTGGCCAGCTTAGAAGCATTTTTCTTTTACATACAGCAGCACAGAGGACAAAGAGACATTTGTGAAAAAATCATTTTTAAAAACTTTATTCCAGAAAATGTTCAAGCATGCACAAAGTAGAGAGAATGAGATAATGACCTATCATCCAGCTTCAAAAATGGCTAATATTCTAGTGCTGATCGTAAGGCCTAGCTAGAACCCTTCACTAGAACAATCTCTAAGTGTCACACATGGAAAGCCTACAACCCCAAAAGACAATTTCTAAATTCACAGGAACCCCAGGAGGCGGTAATTCTAGGAAAGCAGCAGTGGGAAAGGAAAAGAAACAGACTTCAATTCTTGAGGAATGTCCACCAGAGTAATTATGCAACATGTTTCTACAGGTTATATTATCTGAACTTCTGATTCCTAAAAGATGCATTTCTGTCTGCTGAGCAAGAATCACTGTGTTGCAAAAACCTTCAAGGGAAGGCTCCACAGGCACCACTGCCAGCCTTCCAGGACTCTGTCTTGGTTACAAGCACTTTCCATTATGACATAAGCATTTAGGGCACACTTCAGTGAAACAAGACAATACAGAGTGGGTTCATTTATGACCCACTAAAACCCACCATGTGCTGGCATTTGGAGAAGCTGAGGCAAAGTCTCTACTTACTGGTACTGTTACATCATCATAAAAACTCCAAGCTAAGGCCCATCTCATTGTCCGACCTTGACAGAATTCAGTGTAGGTGACTTTTGGAACCTGAAACCGACAAACATGGCATCTTGTCAAACTGACATTATTCCACCAATATGTTTCTGGCTGCTGCCTCACGTTAAATATCTGTTGGTCTTTCTCTATAATCAGCTTACAAACACTATTATCAAAAACCAGGTAAACACAGCTGCCTAATAATGAATAAATACATTATCTCTCAACAAAGTTGTCTTTTTTTTCCTTCCATAAAACATTAGAATTTATAGATCTGGCTTGAAGGTTCAAATATTTGAAACATCTAAAACACAGCTCTTCAGAGAATCATTTGTAAAATGATTCAAGTGGTTTTTTGTTTGCTTTTTTAAGAAAGAGAGCCAACCAACGCTGGCTAGACATAGCTGTGTGATCTCCCTTTCTATCAGATTTTAGAAAAGAAAAAGGAACTACTTTGTAGCTTTTACAACTTACCAAGGAAATGGTGTTGTGGGGAAAACAGAATGAGTAGAATATCAGAGAGAACCCAGAGGTCAGAAGCTTGGTTTCTGCTACTGAGCCACATCTAACCCCTTTTGCTGAAAAGTCGTCTTACTCATGCCTACTCATGCCAAACACCATAAACTGGGAGGGAAGTGGTCAGGGAAGTATTTATTTGTGACTTGCCTTTCAGAACAGGAGCAGAAGACTGCACTCATGTGGACTGTCACCCTAGTGGGAAGCACGATGGCCTGACACTGTCTTCTGGTTCTAGCTATTCTTTCATAACTAGCTGTGTGGCCTGCAATAAGCCCTTTGACTATCTAGCCTTCAGTTCTGCACCTACAAAAGGAGTCAGATAAGAGGTCAGTGGTAGACATCAGGTTTTTTGATTTCTGGTTTTTCTCTGACATCCTACCCATCTGTTTTCCTCCACCTCTTTTTTGTTTTAATTGTCAAAGAAGACCTTGTTTTAAAATAATCTATAAAAAGTCCCTTTTGCCCTAAAATTACAAAATTTAAAAAACAAGGAAAAAACAAAAACAGCATCACATTTAGAGTTTCAGGTTATAAAGGAAAATTCTATACTAAAACTGCCATCAAAAGTAGATACACCTCAGGAGGCTGAGGCAGAAGGATCGCTTGAGCCCAGGAGTTTGAGGTTGCTATGAGCTAGGCTGACGCCACGGCACTCACTCTAGCCTGGGCAACAAAGTGAGACTCTGTCTCAAAAAAAAAAAAAAAGAAAGAAAAAAAGTAGACACACCAGTACGGAAACGACAAAGCCTCACCCCTTGTATGCGAAGCTCTTCCTTCAGAGGTGCCAGGCTACATTTCTTCCCTAGCATACAGCTATACCACCTACAAAACAAAACCAGGCAAGTAAACATTGTTTACATGATTGTATTTTCAAACTCAGAATTACTCCAGTGAATAAGTTGAGAATAGTAGCAAACAAACATTAAGTTACAAGTGACAATAATAAGAATTGCACATAATATATTTAGACAAAGACTGAATCTAGTGATGGAACACAAGCCCAAAATATCTTAAAAAAACCAAAAATCCACTTAGCCCCTCCAACACTTCCGGGCTGTATATATTTGTAAAGGAGTCAAAGAGAGAGGTCTCATCTGTCACTGAAGGCCATTTAGCTCTAGGACAGAAATTAGTCAATAACAACAACAAAAATGTGTATAAACACCCACTATACCATACTAAGAGAACTTATAAAATCCAGCATGAACCTGTGATTGTGAGATGTCTCCACCTGCAAGTAATTTAAGGATAGACAATGCATTGAGTTTGAGCAGATCTTGGTATCAATTTGTTCTACAGTAAATGCAAACCCAGAAGAGAAAGTGTGGAGTGAACTGGTTAAAAGGTAAAGTGATAGAATTTATTTCTTATTATTCTATGATCTCAGAGACAGAAACAAATAAAGTGAGCCCTACAATTGCCAAAGCTTACTGCTTGAAGGAAATTTCCAGGCTGCGGTGCCAGGAAAAGACATTCGAACATAGCCCAACAGTCTTGCTGAATTGATGAGACAGAGATCGAAGTTCAGAGAAACTGAGGTGGTTAAGATTTGTAAAGCAAATTAACAGCAGCAAATTAAACCCAAGTAAGAAGAAAGGAAAAAATAAAGATCACAGCAGAATCCAATGAAAGAGAAAACAACAACAAACAATGAAGAAGAATAATGAAACCAAGAGCTGGTTCTTTGAGAACAAATTTTTTGAAGTCAAAAAAAAAAGAAAAGAAAGAAAAGACATAAATTATCAATATCAGGCTTGAAAGAGGGGACATAACCACAGGTCCTACAGACATTAAAAGGGTGAGAAGAGAATATTTATGGATAACTTTTAGCCAATAAATTTCACAACTTAGATGAAACAAGACAAATTTCTTAAGAAACACAAACTACCAAAGTTTGCTAAGAAGTAGAGAACTTGAATAGTTCTATGTCAATTAAAGAAATTGAATTTGTATTAAAACCCTTCCAGGCCCAAGTCACTTCATTGGTGAATTCTACTAAATATTTAAGGAAAAAATAATACCAGCTGTATACAAACTCTTCCAAAAAAATTAAGAGGAAGGAACATTTCCCAAAGCATTTTATGAGGCCAGCATTACACTGACAAACACAAAGACATTCTAAGAAAACTATAGGCCAGTAAGTAGCCTTCATGAACATAAGATATAAAAATCCTTAACAAGGAGGGGAAAGGGAAGATGTTGGTGAAAGGGTACAAAGTTCTAGTTAGACAAGAGAAATAAGTTTTAGTGATCTATTACATAGCACAGTGACTACAGTTAATAATAATAACATATTACATATTTTTAAATTGCCAAAAGATTTTAAATGCTCTTACCACAAAAAAATGATAAGCAGGTGAGGCCAAGGACATGTCTATTAGCTTGATTTAATCACTCCACAATGAACAGTCAAGGGCCACGTAACATTTCAATCAACGATGGATCACATATATGACAGAGGTTCCATAAGATTATAAGGGAGCTGAAAAATTCCTATTGCCTAGTGATGCTATTGCTGTCATAGTGCAATTATTTTTATTTTATTTTTTTCCCTCGTTATTAGATAAGGAATATTTTTATTTTTTTATAAATTTAATGTAGCTTATATGTACAGAGTTTATAAAGTCTGCAGTAGTGTACGCTAATATCCTAGGCCTTCACATGCACTCAGAGAAAAACTAGCTTGGCATGACAGTGGGCACTGGTAGTCCCAGATACTTAGGAGGCTGATGCAGGAGGACAGCTGAGCTCATGAGTTGGAAGCCGCAGTGAGCTATGATGTGACGCCACTGCACTCTAGCTAGGGAGACAGAGCAAGACTCTGTCTCAAAAAAAAAAGGATATACTAAATGAAAGAAGCCAGACACAAAAACTTACATTTTGTATGATTCCACTGAAATGAAAAGTCTAGAATAGGCAAAACCACTGCAATGAAAGTACATCGGTGGCAACTAATGGCTAGGAGTGGGTGAGGACAGACTACAGAGAGGCACTAGGGCACATTTTAGAGTGATGGAAATGTTCTTTATCTTTTTTTAAAGAGACAATTTCTTGTCCTGTCACCCAGGCTGGAGTACAGATGCATGGTCATTGCTCACAGCAGCCTCAAACTCCTGAGCTCAGGCAATCCTCCTGCCTCAGCCTCTGGAATAGCTGAAAATACAGGCACCCTCCACCACACCTGGGTAATTTTTAAATCTTTTGCAGAGATAGGATCTGGCTACACTGACCGAACTCCTGGCCTCAAGTGATCCTCCTGCCTCGGCCTCCCAAAGTGCTAGGATTACAGGCTTGAGTCACTGCAGCCTATGTCTTGATTATGGTGATGGCAATATGCACATTTGTCAGAACTCTTCCAAACTGTAGAATTTTACTGCTATTCAAGTTTACCTCAATAAAACTGATTTATAAATGTGTTTATATTGTACTTTCAAATATACATAAAAAATAGTCAATATGGTTATATTTTGTATATTTGCTTCTTGTTTTATAACATAGTCACACTAACAATATATATCCTGTCTCCTGCTCTTACCAAGCATCACAATTACTCCTGTCACTCAAAATTCATCTGACTGCACATTATTTTAAGAGGGAAATTTCAGATTAAGGGATATACATTCAACATTTAATTGTTTATATACAAAACAGTTACTATGAAAGTGATTTTAAAATGACTAAAATTCTAAGAGAACTTAAGAGTCTCTAAAATCACACATCAGCTTAAAACTATATAAATTTGCCATTTTTATAGGTTTTAAACCATTGAAAACTAGCAATCTCATGTGTCAAGCTAGTACATTAAATAATATAAATGAAAATCTTATTAATTTTAAAAGTATGACAAATACTATTGTACTGCTTTAGAAATAGTGGGCATCAACAAATATTTTTTTCTTGTTTGTGGGGTCAACAACAGATGATGGCACCTAATAGTTTAGTCAATCCGTTTTCCCTTTGAAAATACAAAGAAATAATTGTTCTACCTAAACTACTTAAAAAAAAACAAAAAAAACAAAAAACCAGGCAAATCTTTTTTAGGCATAATCAATTTCATTTGGTGGCTTTAAAATATTTGGAAGAAAAATAATATGCTCCCTTTAAGAAGATGGTATAAATAGAGAAATCATTAATCAGGAATTAAAAGCCTTGGGTATGTTAGGAAAAAGATGAAGAAAGAGGGCCAGGCGCAGCGGCTCACACCTCTAATCCTAGCACTCTGGGAGCCCAAAGCAGGAGGATCGCTCAAGGTTAGGAGTTGAAGAAAGAGAAATTAGGAGCAATTAGTGCTCACTTAGTAACAGTATAAAATAGGTAAGTTAACATTTTTCCTTTAAAACTAGCATTCCTGAACAGATTAATTAGTGTCACCAGAAACCAAGAAAGGGTCCAGAAGAGGGAAAAAAAAATACTATAAGAGGCCGGGCGTGGTGGCTCACGCCTGTGATCCTAGCACTCTGGGAGGCCGAGGTGGGCGGATTGCTCAAGGTCAGGAGTTCGAAACCAACTGAGCAAGAGTCAGACCCCGTCTCTACTATAAATAGAAATTAATTGGCCATCTGATACATATAGAAAAAATTAGCCGGGCATGGTAGCGCATGCCTGCAGTCCCAGCTACTGGGGAGGCTGAGGTAGCAGGATTGCTTGAGTTTGCCCAGGAGTTTGAGGTTGATGTGAGTGAGCTGACGCCACGGCACTCACTCTAGCCTGGGCAATAAAGTGAGACTGTATCAAAAAAAGAAAAGAAAATACTATAAGATTCTTCAGGAGATGAAGGAAAGCAAATATTGAGATAAATAACTTAGATAAGTAAACATGTCATTGATATTTAACATAAACTTGGGAGAGTTCATTTTTTTTCTATTCTTTATTTTTCTAGGGTCTCACTCAGTCCCTCAGGCGGGAGTGCAATGGCATTATCACAGCCCACAGCAACCTCAAACTCCTGAGCTCCAGCAATCCTCCTGCCTCAGCACCCCCAAGTATCTGGGACTACAGGTACACACCACCACGCCTAGCCAACTTTTCTATATTTTTATAGACATGGAGGTCTTACTACATTGCTAGGCTGGTCTCCAACTCCTGGGCTTAAGCAATCAATCCTCCCTCCTCGGCCTCCCAAAGTGTTAGGATTACAGGCTTGAGCAGCCACCTCACCCACCCTCATACTTCTTTTAATCGCTGCATTAAGCTGAATATGATATTGTGAATCTTTTAATATTTAATCTCAACATACTTAATGTTTTCAGCAAGTTATTTCTTATAGAAAAAGCAGAAGTCACTGGATATGTTAAAAATCCTATTTTAGCTGCACATTTAAAAAATGCTTGCCACTAGATCCTAGCTACTCAACAGGCATCTTGTGACAACTAATCAAAATGTAAGTGAAAAAAAAAAAAGAACAAAAGGACGATCTAGTTACCCAAGAGACTTTGAACCCATTATACTATTTTAATGATGAAAGTAGCACTGGATTCATTACAACATTTAGGAATTCCTCTGAGATGGCAGGTTTCAAGAAAAATTATTTTGAAATAATTTCAAACTTTCAGAAGAACTGCAAATGTATCTCCTCCACCCAGTATCTCCTTCACCCAGATTCACCAATTAACATCTTCCCCCGTTTGCTTGTTCTGTGTTTTTTCCTAAACTGTCTGAGAATTAGCTACAGACAACATCATACCTGTCAACCCTAATATTTCGGCACATACATTTTAAAAACAAGGGTATTCTCTCTTGTAACCAGAGAACAATTATCAAATTGGTAAAAATTTAACACTCATTCAATACTATCATCTGGAATATAGTCCACATTCAAATTTCACCAATTATCCCAATTTCCTCCCCCGATGCAAGAGCCAATCTAAGATTGTACGTTTCATTTGTCACGTCCCTTCAGATTCCTTCAATCTGAAATAGTTCCTCAGTCTTTTCTTATGTTCAAGACCTTAATATTTTTGAAGAACTGTTTTACAAAATCCCTCAATTTGGTTTGTCTGAAGTTTCCACATCATTAGACTCAGCACATTTTTGGTGTGAATAGCACAGAGGTGCCACTGTGTCCTTCTAGGTACATAATAGCATCAGGTGATGATCACCGGGTCACAGCAGTGCCCTCTCGGTTTTTCCATAGTAAAGTTCCCACATTTCTCTTTGTAATTATAAGTAATCTGTGGGGAAATAGTTTGAAACCAGGTAATTATCTTAATTCTTCTTCAAACTTTCCACTGTTGATTCTCCCATGAATCGATTATTAGTATGATGCTGCAAAATGGTGATTTTTCTAACATTATTATTCTCTATTTATTTGTTGGCATTTACTCTACCCCTCTTTATTTTATTCAATAGGTTATAAACCATTATTGTCATTATTCATTTTGAAACTCATATTGTCCCAGATTTGGCTTAAGCTGGCTCTATGTCCTTTAGACATGTCATTTTTTGAGCATTTCATTACTTTCTGGTACTACAAGATATTCCAGGCTCATCTTATATTTATCCTGACTCAGCACTGGAATTAACGATTTCTCCAAGGAACTCTCTTTAGTGGGGAATGGTTATTTAGAAACTTTTAACCATATCTTAAACTGAAGCATAATATAGAAAAACAGATAAAAGCAGAGGTTTGGGGTATAAGCAACTATAATCCTACTCTAAAAATTTCTCTAAGTAGTAAATGCCAGTACCTTGCTGCCTATGATAAATAACCAGGATAAATGCCTCTAGATATTCACCAATGCACTCTAATATCTGCCTGATCTCAAAATGTACTAAACTATCATAAGTTCCAAATCTTCATGGCTAAAAATAAACTTTTTTGTCTGGGCACGGTGGCTCACGCCTGTAATCCTAGCACTCTGGAAGGCCGAGGCAGGCGGATTGCTCGAGGTCAGGAGTTCGAAACCAGCCTGAGAGAGACCCCATCTCTACCTAAAATAGAAAGAAATTAATTGGCCAATTAACATATATAGAAAAAATTAGCTGGGCATGGTGGTGCATGCCTGTAGTCTCAGCTGCTTGGGAGGCTGAGGCAGGAGGATTGCTCGAGCCCAGGAATTTGAGGTTGCTGTGAGCTAGGCTGACGCCACAACACTTACTCTAGCCTGGCCAACAAAGTGAGACTCTGTCTCAAAAAACAAAAATAAATAAAACATACTTTTTCCTATGTTCTTATAAATTATAAGTGACTTTTGTTAGTCACAGACATTTGTATATGGATAAGAAACACCACATTGTAACAAGCAAGTGGAACCAAGGCTTTTAATTCCTTGTTATTCCCTTTTAGATTGCTTAATGGACTGAAAATACATGATTGTTGATTTTGAGAACTCTCTTCTATGACTACTTAAAGTAGAATCAACCAGTACTACCTCTTATAGAAGGATACAGCTAGGCTGGGTATACTGGTTCACACCTGTAATTGCAACACTTTGGGAGGCTGACGTGGGAGGGTCACTTGAGCCTTGGACAACAGAGATCCCATCTCAAAAAAAGGTGATACAGCTAGCTCATCATGGGAAGAGCTACTGGATCCAACCTTTTCTCCGAAAGCCTTAGAGCAGACACCAATCAACGAGACTTTGCCATATCAAACTTCAAAGGTAATTCAACTAAGGCTCACGCCTGTAATCCTAGCACTTTGGGAGGCCAAGGTGGGAGGATCTCTTGAAGCCAGGGGTGCAAGACCAGCCTGAACAAGAATGAGACCCAATCTCTACAAAAAATACCTACTTGGGAGGCTGAGGCAGGAGAAGTGCTTGAGCCCAGGAGTTTGAGGTTGCAGTGAGCTATGAAGACACCACTGCACTTTAGCCCAGGTGACAAAACGAGACTCTGTCTCAAAAACAAAAACAAACAAGGAAAGATGAAACCAGAGGTCAAAGATAACCATTCATAATAGTCTCAAAAGATGGCAGTATAGTAAGAAACAGAGAAGTGACACATTTTTTGCAATAGTGAACATAAGAAATCCAATATCCAAAAATAAGCAATTACAGACTGTTGTTAGGCTATTTAAAAATAATTGCTATGCATACCATTAACTACAAAGAAAGAAAGGGATAAAAAAAAGTAAAGTTAAAATCAAAAGCAGAAGATAAAATTCTTTGTATTCATGGTAACAACCACATGAATAAAAAAAGGGAAGGAATTAATTGGAAATGCACCCCAAATAAGCTAACAGTTGTGTCAAAGTACTGGGATCAATGCTTTTCCATTTTCTAATTTCCTATAAATGTGGTTATGCTATTTAAGAGATAACAAAATTATAAATAATATTATCTAACATTTCACAGCATGTTGCAGTCTAGAACAGTCCAGAGTTAAAATGACACCAATAATCACTATTATTTATATTAAATATGTATTCAATTAATTCCTTAACCACCCTATGAGGTACCTACTATCCTCCCATTTTACCAAGAAAAAAACCAGAATTTTAATCATAAGTCAAAGAATCACCTCCAAAGGCCCTGATTTATTAAACTTACTGCCCACCCCCAAAATTTGGATTATATACCCAAATCCAAGAAGTATCCATCATTTGGAAGGAGGTAGGGATCAGAAAGGAAAAGGCAAAAATAGAAAGAATGGGTAAAAACAGTATCGAGTTGATGCTTTACAAAATACAGACCTCTGGTTCCTAGAAAAATCATAAAATTACTGCTATAAAGGCATCAGCTACAGAACTAATAACCAACGACAACAGTGGAATTCAGGCCTTGAGGAGTTTGATAAAGAAAGTCTTGTAATTTATCTATAAGGTTTAGATGGGGGAATCTCCCCCCCTCAAATGCTAGTAAGTAAACTAAAGTCACAGACACAAAAGGTCAAAGTAAAGGTGTCAAGCACTTATAAATCTTCATCAATACTAGAAAGGCTGTTGATTTGGAAATCCAACTGCATCTTAGAGCTGCAGCAGCTGCAGCAGGGGGTGGCAGAAGGGGTGGCAGAAAGATCACTGGACTAGAATCAGGAGATCTGTGTTTGCCGTTTCTAATCTGTAAAACTAAGAGGTTAAATAACTTTACCTCCCAAGCTCCCTCCAGCTGCAAAATTCCTTAAGATACAAGACAAAATTGTAATAGCTGGTAAGCATGACTTAGGAGAGACATGATCTTGAAGGGGAGGCGAGGCACCATCCTGAGATCAGTCCAACAAATTTAACTTATTTCACCCCATCATGTTACAAATTCTGCTTAGTTTCTGTGCTTCCTCAGGGACAAGAAGAAAAACATTTCAGAGGGATAAGAAACAGATGGTAGGGTTAAAGTACTTGTTTTTAATCTCTGGTTTCCTTAGAGCTTCCAAATAAGCAATTTGCACAGCATTCAGAGTCCCATATAACTCATATTTGGTATAAACATTATAATGTCAACTATAAAAATATACATGAGGACACGAACTGGTAATATTTACAAATGTCAGTTATAGTAGGATGTGAAATTGAAAACAGTATTCTCAAGCAATACTCTTTCACAAAACATTGCTCTATTCTTTCTTCAATAAAAATCACTTCATTTCCTCCCTTGTCCTTTCATCTCCCTCTCAACCTACTTGAGGCCCAACAGAGCAGACAGTTGAACCCAGTTATTTATCTATTTAGATGTTCACACAATAATGAAAAAAAACCCGTTTTTAAATAAATCATAACTGGGTAATGTTTCCCATATATGATGCCACGCTCAAAATGGTCAACTCTCCAGAGACATGATAGGGTTTTGCAATTTATCTTTGCTAGCAAACTTATACCTTTCATTCAATTTAAGGGTCACTAGAGCCAGGTACAGGCAGACATGAAACATATTGAATTGGTTTCTAGCCCTTAGAATGGTGTTCCTTTAAAACATGTTTTTGTAGTTCAAGTGGGACTTTGAAAATAATAGAATTTTATTGTTTAAATGCCTCCTAAAAACAACTCCAAGAATACTGCAGCCTAGAAGAGCCAACTATAGTTCCCATGAAAGCCAACAGATAATGAAACGGTCACATGGCTGGTTACCTTTTTTCATGAGTTTCAGTGCTGTTATATTCTTCAAGTTAATTTTACTAACTCAGACTCTACTCAAGTTTCTTTAGTTTCTTTCTTCCTCAAGAGACTCTAACATGTCTTTGAAGAAATCAATTTAAAGCAAGATGCATCAACCTTTGGCTTTAGCAATGTGTAACTTTTCTGAGAGGCAGACCATCCAATAAATTAAGATGCTTTCCACAAATACTTAAATAAATTTACATTTAACAAACCAGGATAATTGCTGATTTGGGAATTGGCATTTTACTAAAATAAGCAGCTGTAAACACCTATAAATAAAAAAAAGGGGGTGGGGGGAAAGATTCTTCCCTGTCTAGGAATTCTACTTCTGGGTATACATCCAAAAAAACTGCAAGCAGGGTCTCAAGGAGATATTTATATTATACATCAATGTTCACACAGCATTCTTCACAACAGTTAAAGGGTATAGGCAACCTAAGTGTCCATCAGTGGATGAACAGATAAACAAAATGTGGTGTATACACAATGGACTGTTAATATTATTCAGCTTTAAAAAGGAAAGAAATCCTGATACATGCTACAACATGGATGAACCCTGAAAACATGCTGAGTGAAATAAGCCACTCACAAAAGGACAAATACTGTATGATTCCAGTTATATGAGGTACCTAGAGTAGTCAGATTTATAGAGACGGAATGTAGAATGGTGGCTGCCATGGGCTAGGGGAGAATGGGGAGTTGTTAACAGGTATGAAGTTATAGTTTTGCAAAATGAAGAGTTCTGGAGAATGCACAATGTGAATGTACTTAACACTATTTACTGAAACTGTACACTTAAAAAATTTAGATGGTAAATTTTATGTGTATTTACCACAATTAAAAAAAAAAATCCTCCTTATGTCCCAAAGCTAAATCCTAGGGTTGAAAGCTCTTTTAGTTTTAAACTACCACATTATCCATCACTTCAACAACATGTGGCAGGCTGAGAAGTCAAGCGAGACAAATAGCTGTTTTTGAGTACCTTATGCTGCTTAATGACAGGTGTGTTGTCCAAGATAATTAGCTTTTAAAAGGAATAGCCTTAACCCTCCTCTGGAACTGGTTAGTGATCTCAGTTTCCCTTCATTAAGTTTGTGACAGCTCAATGTCTTCACATCTGTCACTGTTTGGGAGACTGATTCCAAGAACATAAATTGCTTCAAGGACTAGGCAACAAATTTATTCTGGTTCATGAGACATATCTGAACCCATCTGTTTTCTAATCAAAAGCCATATTTGAGTCAGTTTTGTTCCATCACAGGACCACACTAATGGGAGCAATACAATCATATGTTATTTTCCTCTTTTCTATCTGTGTAGTAGAGATGGTTACAGGAAACACAAATCAATTAAAGGCATGAGAGCATCCTCAGAAACAGGGTCTTTGCAGATTGTAGGATCCACTACCTTTGCAATCTTTGTTTATTCTTCAGACCACTGTGATGACATCTCCTCTGAGTGACATGGTTTCTTTTGGAGTTACACAGGGGGTAAATATTCCTATGTTGTAATAACTAACTTACCTTAATCTTTTTTTAAGTTGTAAACTGTCATGAATGATCCTTTTAACAAACTCTAATTCACCTCCTTCTGCCATGATCTCTGTGATGCCGCCTGTATTTACAGAACTAGGTGGAGGTCTTCGAGGATTTCGAGAATTTACTCCCTGAAAAACAACAATAAAGAACCCTGGTGAAAGATTTTCACACCTTAAGCACCAAATATAGAACCAAAGAACCAAATCTTTTTTTTTTTTTTTTTTGAGACAGAGTCTCACTTTGTTGCACAGGCTAGAGTGAGTGCCATGGCGTCAGCATAGCTCACAGCAACCTCAAACTCCTGAGCTCAAGTGATCCTCCTGCCACAGCCTCCCGAGTAGCTGGGACTATAGGCATGCACCATAACCATGCCTGGCTAATTTTTTCTATGTATATTAGTTGGCCAATTAATTTCTTTTTTATTTATAGTAGAGACGAGGTCTTGCTCTTGCTCAGGCTGGTTTCGAACTCATGACTTTGAGCGTTCCTCCCACCTCGGCCTCCCAGAGTGCTAGGATTATAGGCGTGAGCCACCGCGCCCGGCCAAGAACCAAATCTTTGAATATACTCCAGCTCTAAATAAGAATGTTTAGATGTAATTTTATTTCCCAAATATTATGCTAGATTTAAGATTTAAAAATCACATAGTTGCTACAATATTATATTTTAAACAACTGTACTCAGGCCAATATTCCTTCCCAGGTCTCTTCCCTTCCATCTTTGTGATTAAACAAAAAAATTTTACCTTTGTATATAGCCCAGTCTGTCACTTTTTCTTTATATTTTCTGCCTTGGTTTCATGCACAGAAAATCTACCCAAAGATTAAATAAATATTTACTTATGTTTTCATCTAGTACTTTCACAGTTTTGCTTTTTACATTTAAATATTTAATCTACACCGGGTACAGTGGCTCACATTTGTAATCCTAGCACTCTGGGAGGCCGAGGCGGGCGGATTGCTCGAGGTCAGGAGTTCAAAACCAGCCTGAGCAAGAGCAAGACCCCGTCTCTACTATAAATAGAAAGAAATTAATTGGCCAACTAATATATGTAGAAAAAATTAGCCAGGCATGGTGGCACATGCCTGTAGTCCCAGCTACTCAGGAGGCTGGGGCAGCAGGATCTCTTGAGCCCAGGAGTTTGAGGTTGCTGTGAGCTAGGCTGACGCCACGGCACTCACGCTAGCCTGGGCAACAAAGTGAGACTCTGTTTCAAAATAAATAAATAAATAAATAGTCTATTCTTATCTCCCACCACACAAAAAAGTTAACTCAAAATGCATCAAAGACATAAATGTAAAAACTAAAACCATAAAACTCTCAGAAGAAAATACAGGAGTGAATCTTCATGACCTTGAAGTAAGCAATGTTTTCTTAGCTAGGACAGCAAAAGCATAACCAACAAAAGAAAAAATTGGTAAACTGGAGTTCATAAAAATTTAAGACTTTGGGGCTGCAAGGGATACCATCAAGAAATTGAAAAAACCACCCACAGAATTGCAGAAAATGTTTGCAAATCATTATCTATTAAAGGATTTGTATCTAAGATATATAAAGAATTGTTACAACTTAATAATAAAAAGAAAAATAACCCAACTTAAAAATGGGCAGAGGATCTGAATAGGCATTTCTCCAAGACACACAAATGATCAATAAGTACATGAAAAGACGCTCAACATCATCAGCCATTAGGGAAATACTAATCAAAACCACAAAGAGACACCACTTCACACCCACTAGGATGGCTATAATCAAAAAGACATATAAGTGTTGATATAGATTTGGAAAATTGGAACTCTCATAAACCACTACTGGTGGGAATGTAAAATGGCATAGTCATTTTGGAAAAGTCTGGCAGTTCTTCAAACAATTAAACATAGTGTTACCATACAACCCAGCAGAAATGTATATATACCCAAGAGAAATGAAAACCTATGTCCACAGAAGTACTTGTACAGATATGCTCACAGGAGCATTACTCCTAAGACCCCAAAAGTGGAAACAACCCATATCATTCTATCAACTGATGAACAGTAAGCAAAATGTGACATATCCATACTGTGGAATACTACTTGGCAAGAAAAAGAAATGAAACATGATACATGCTACAACATGGATGAACCTTGAAAACATATATTATTCTTAGTAAAAGATACCAGTCACAAAAAATGACATATCATTCCATTTATACGGTATGTCTAAAACAGGCAAAATTTATAAAAACAAAGTAGACTGGCAGTTGCCTCAGCCTAAGGATGCTGTGGAGAAACTGAGTGAGTGCTAATAGGTAAGGGATTTCTTTTTGGGGTGATGAAAATGTTCTCAAATTGGCTGTGGTGATGGCTGCACAACTCTGGGAACTTAGTTCTGCTGCTGTAATAGTAATGTTCTATTTCGTCATTTGGATGCTGGCTCCACAGAAATGTTCACTTTGGAAAATCCAGTCTACACTTGTGACGTGTACTTTTATGCAGATTATATATGTTGTAGCTCAATATTTTAAAAAATTGTACTCCAAGATGTGGTTATTTTAGTTCATATAATTTATTTGCACTGAAGACTAAAACTTAGACTTCTAAATCTTGTTTCATTTTATGTTCCAATCTGGAATCTTGGCATTGTTAATAATATTTTATCTATTCTCCCTCCACCAAAAAATTTAATCCATCTAGATTTTGCTGTGAGGCATGGAAATGGTACTAAATTTTAGGGTATCTGAGTGATTCTAAAAGCAATTTATTATCTCTAAAGTTTTAAACACAAACACTCTTATTATTTTCTTCTGATTAATATTACTCACTTTTTATTATTAATAAAGGGTTATTAGCTGAAGGAAAACTAAGGTTAAATCAGTCACATTTTATCACGCTGAGTTTTTCAATAGGTTCTTTTTATCCAGTGCATCTCTACCCATATTCATGAGCAAATACATTTTTCATTTGAAGTTGGAGAGAGTAAACCAGACATTTATTTACTATCAAATGATAGGTGGCAGTAAAAACAGTGATTTCCTTCATAAGCCAACAAGTGTAGTCTAGGAGTGGACTATGACCTAAGTTGGTCTGATCAGAAGAAAATCAAATATTCAATGGTTTAGGAAAGAAAAAAACTCCTCATCTTCCCACCCCATAAATATTATTGTGCCACAAGTAAACCAGCCTAAGAACAAAAACAATCAAGGACCAGGTCAGAGCCAAGAGAAAAACAGAGCCTTTTTAATACTATGAACACCTTGATCAAATCATTCCTGAAATCCCAACTATTGCTGGATTTCTCAGATATGTAAGCCAATAAACTTGGTTCTAGGACACCCCCTTGGATACTAAAATCTGTGGATGCGGATGCTCAAATCCCTTATATAAAATGGCACATTATCCACATATAACCTACACACATCCTCCAGTATACTTTAAATCATCTCTAGATTATTTATAATACCTAATACAATGTAAATGCTGTGCAAATACCTGTGACAAATACCTGTGTGTATTGCTTTTTTATTTGTATTTTTATTGTTGTATTGTTATTTTCCATTGGTTCTTCCCTCCCCAAACACTTTTGATCTGTGGTTGGCTAAATCCACAGACAGAACCTGCAGATGCAAAATTCACAGATATGGAGGGTCAAATGTACCTCAAAACCAAAAGCATCCTGACTGATATGGCTTCCAAAAGCCAGGTACAATGGAACATGCCTGTAGTCCCAGCTACTTGGGAAGCTGAAGTGCAATGATCACTTGAGGTCTGCCTGAGCAATATAGTAAGATGCTGTCTCAAAAAAATAAAATTTTTAATTAAGAAAATAAAAGCTGCTCTTTGCTCTTATTTCTGCAAACAAGGAACATTTAGATTAAGTATTCAATTACTTTAAAGCAGAAGACATTTTACCTTGGCTTCCAATTGATTGGCAAAAAAGGGAGGGTTGCACATGCAAAAGTCATAGATAATCTCAGATTCTTCTTTAAGAGCATCCATCAGGAGTGTCTTCTGTGGCACTTTCACCACTAGGAGAAAAAATAGGAACTGTTAACTATAATTAATGTTGTGGTGGTTTTAAAATATAGTCATGTTCTGCATAATGATGTTTTGGTCAACAATGGACTGCAACACTGGGTGCAGTGGCTCATGCCTATAATCCCAGTAACTTGGGAAGCTGAGGCAGGAGCATCACTTGAGGCCAAGAGTCTGAGATAAGCCTGGGCAACACATCGAGATTCCCCTCTCTAAAAACAAATTTTTTTAAAAAATTAGTGAGCTCTGATTGCAACATGGTGGCACATGCCTGTAGTTCCAGCTACTTGGGAGGCTAAGGCAGGACTGCTTACATCCAGGAATTCAAGGCTGCAGTGAGCTATGACCACAACACTGCACTCCAGGCTAGGCAACAGAGTGAGACCTCATCTAAAAAAAAAAAAAAAAAAAAAATAGGACTGCATATAAGATTATAATATCATAGTTTTACTGTACCTTTTCTATGTTTAGATACACAGATACTTACCACTGTGTTATTATGTACAGTAAGATGCTGTGCAGGCTTCTAACCTAGGAGCAATAAGCTCCACCATATAGCATAGGTGTGTAGCAGGCTATACCATCTAGGTTTGTGTATGTACACTCTATGATATTCACAGGACAATGAAATCACCTAATGACACATTTCCCAGAATATATCTTTGTCATGAAGCAATGTGTGACTGTATGTCTATCAATTCTTTGGGACTACTCCCTTCAAGAGATGGAGTTTAATTTTCCTGTCCTTGAAAGTGTAGGCTGCACTTAGTGACTCAGCTTTATCAAACAGAATATAATGGAAGTGACAGGGGGTCTCAAGTCATAGGAAGCAATATGGCTTCCTCCTTGCCCTTTCTCCTGAATTGCTCTAGGAGAGGCTGATTGATACGCTTTAAGGACACACAAATAGTTCCATGGAGATATCCACATGGCAATGAACTAGGATTTCCTTCCAATAGCCATGTAATTGAGCAACCTTGGATGCAAATCTCTCACCAGTCAATCCTTTGGTTGACGGCAGCTCTAGCCAACAACTTGACCACAAGTGCTTCAAGACTCTGAACCAGAACCACCAAACTAAGCCACACCTAAATTCCTAACCCACAGAAACTATGAGATAATGAATGTTTACTGTTAAAGCTGCTACATTTGAATGTTACAGAGCAATGGAGAAATAAAACAAATGTATTAAAAATATTAGTATTTCCCTTTATGTTGATATGTTTAACACTTAGAAAAGCCTTATTTCTTTCATAAAATGACATAAAATCACTTTAATGAAAAAATTAACAGCACTTCATACATACAATGGATACAAAAATAAAAAGTAACTCCTCATAGGGGATTTGACTATTTCTGACACAGTTTCAAGCTCCATGCACCAAAATTTAAAAAGATGGTATACTTAATCAACAGTAGGGCTTCCTTCCCCTGCCCCCTTTTTATTTTAAATAGACAGGGTATCACATGGCCAGGCTGGAGTGCAGTGGCACAATCATAGCTCACTGCAGCCTCGAACTCCTAGGCTCAGGTAATTCTCCCACCTTAGTCTCTCAAGTAGTTGGGACTACAGGCATGCACCAACACCACCAGCTAATTTTAAAAAAAATTTTAGTACAGATGGGTCTTGCTATGTTGCCCAGGCTGGTCTCAAATTCCTGGTCTCAAATAATCCTCCCACCTCAGCCTACCAAAGTACTGGGATTACAGGCATGAGTCACCACATCTGGTCACTTTCTTTTAAAATCTTGGTGACTGGGTTACTTCATATACAGTCAATTCTCATTATTCACACTAGTTATGTTCTATAAAGTTGCCACAAATACTGAATTAGCAAATGAATACTGAACCTCTGGGCTCCTAGAGAAAATACAAAGTTAAGTTCCTACAAGGCTCTGATCATAACATTTTCATCAACTGATAGATATGCAACCTTATCTTGTATGTGTTTCTGTTTAAAGACATCTTATTTAATATACATTCCTCATTCATTAACACTGGATTTATGACCAACACACTATAATTCATGTCTTAATGAAGCTTATCTAATACACATGTTTTCTCTGTTAGGCACCTCACAGCCTCCTTGCATTAGGAACACTAGACAGCACTCTTTAGGGGCTATTTTAAACAGCAAAATCATTAAGAAAAAATACAAAAATACAGAAAACATGGCACTAAATAGACCACAGAAAGGACACTGGTTCACAGTATGAGAGCTGAAATAAGAAGGTAGAGTATCACTTTGTTCAACCTCAGCTGGGAACAAAAACATTGGGTGACTCAAATTATTGCCGCTCTGCACATGTCTGTGAGTGACCATAAAGACACCATGAATACTGATTTGGGGGTTAAAATAAATTTTAACTATTGACAAACTAATTCTAAAGTTTATATGAAGAGGGCTGGGTGAGGTGGCACGCTCCTTAGTACCAGCTAATCAGGAGGCTGACACAGAAGGATTACTTGAGCCCAGGAGTTTGAGGTTGCAGTGAGCTGAGATAATGCCACTGCATTCTACTGTAGGTGACAAAGTGAGACTCTGTCTCAAAAAATAAATAAACTAATTAAAAAGTAAAAATAAAGTTTATATGAAGAAGCAAAAGACCCAGAAGAGCCAACACAAAATTGAAAGAGAAGAACAAAGTTAATGGGCTGACACTACGCAACTTCAAGATTTACTATAAAAGATCAAAACAGTATAGCACTGGTAAAAGAACAGATCAATGGAACAGAATAGAGAGTCCAGAAATAAGTTTCCATAAATACAGTCAACTGATTTTTGACAAAGTAGCAAAGGTAAACCAATGCAGCTATAGAGCCTTTCCAACAAATGGCGCTGGAACATCACCTGGACATACACATGCAAAAAATGAATCTAGACATATACCTTACACCCTTCAAAAATATTAACTCAAAATCTATCATAATAAAACATAGGCCGGGCATGGTGGCTCACAACTGTAATCCTAGCACTCTGAGAGGGCGAGGCCGGCGGATTGCTCGAGGTCAGGAGTTCAAAATCAGCCTGAGCGAGACCCCGTATCTACTAAAAATAGAAAGAAATTAATTGACCAACTAAAAATATATATACAAATAATGAGCCGGGCATGGTGGTGCATGCCTGTAGTCCCAGCTACTTGGGAGGCTGAGGCAGGAGGACCGCTTGAGCCCAGGAGTTTGAGGTTGCTGTGAGCTAGGCTGACGCCATGGCATTCACTCTAGCCAGGGCAACAAAGTGAGGCTCTGTCTCAAAAAAAAACGAAATAAAATAAAAAATTTTTGCTCTGTGAAAGGCACTGCCAACAGAATAAAAAGACAAGTCACAGACTATAAGGAAATATTTGCAAGATTTATCAGATTAAAGACAGTTATCCAAAATATACTAATCTCAGTACTTTGGTTGGATGAGACAGGAGGATCACTGAGCCCAGGCTGTAGTGAGCTACAATGGCACCACTGCCCTTCAGCCTTGGCAACAGAGCTAGATCCTGTCTCAAAAAAAAAAAAAAAATTGGCCAAAGACCTGATAAACACCTCACCAAAAAAGATATACAGATGGCAAGTATATTAAAAGATGCTCCACATCATATTTCATCAAGGAAACATATGAGATACCACTATAAACCTATTAGAATGGCCAAAATCCAGAAAAGTGACAACACTAAATGCTGGTGACAATGTGAGCAACAGGAACTTTAATTGGTGGAAATACAAAATGGTTCAGCCACTTTGGAAAACAATTTGGTGGTTTCTTACAAAATTAAACACACTCTTACCATATAATCCAGCAAATATACTACTTAGCATTTTACCCAAAGGGAATGAAAACTTTTGTGCACATAAAAACCAGCACATGGATATTTATTGCAACTTTATTCATAATTGCCAAAACTTGGAAGCAACCAAGTTATTCTTCAGTAGATGAATGGATAAACTGTGGTACACTCAGACAATGAAATATTAAAAAGAAATGTGCTAAAAATAGATGAGCTATCAAACTATGAAAAGGCAGAGGAAACAAATATTACTAAGTGAAAGAAGCCAATCTGAAAAGGTTATATACTGTATGATTTCAACTACACGACATTCTAGAAAATGCAAAACTATGGAAATAGTAAAAAAATTAGTGGTTGCAAGGGGTTGTGGGGCTAAAGGATGAACAGTTGGAGCATAGATGTTTTTTGTTGTTTTTTTTTTTCTGAGACAGAGTCTCACTCTGTTGTCCAGTAGAGTGCCATGACATCAGCCTAGCTCACAACAACCTCACACTCCTGGGCTCAAGCGATTCTTCTGCCTCAGCCTCCCGAGTAGCTGGGACTACAGGCACGTGCCACCATGCCCACCTAATTTTTTTCTATATATTTTTAGTTGGCCAATTAATTTGTTTCTATTTATAGTAGAGATGGGGTCTCACTCTTGCTCAGGCTAATTTTGAACTCTTGACTTTGAGTGATCAACCTGCCTTGGCCTCCCAGAGTGCTAGGATTACAGGCGTGAGCCACCGTGCCTGGCCTATAGAGTGTTTTTAAGGCAGTAAAACTATTCTATATATACTGCTATAATGGTAGAGACAGGGCATTTTCATTTGCCCCAAACCACAGAATATACAACACCAAGAATGAACCCTAATGCAAGCTATGGACTTTGGGTGATAATGAGGTGTCAACGTAAGTTCATCAACTGTAACAAATGTCCCACTCTGGTGGGGGAAATGGATAATGGGGGAGACTGTGCATGTGTGGGAGCAGGGGTATATACAGGAAATTGCTGAACCTTCTACTCAATTTTTCTGTGAACCTAAAACTGCCCTAAAAAATAAAGTCTATTAAAATATACAAACAAAAAACAACTAAAGTCTCTGGAAATGGTCCTAAGGGCATATAGCAAATAAAGAAACATTTATTCAAGAAAATCTACTAAAATGAATGAATAAATAAGTAAGTTTCGGCAAGTAGGCAAATTCACAAACACAGAATCCACAAATAATGAAGATCAACTGCAGTTACTATTTTCTTTCTGAGTTAATTCTGGTATCAAAACAGCAAATCCAATTACAATGTGCCAGATTTTTAAAAATTACCAAAGCCTGCATTATTAAGGGAAAAAATAATGAGATATGTTCAATTAAAAAGATAGCTTAATAAACAAAGCTTGAAGGGGATATTTATTCTGTTGAGCTAACCTTTTATGAGATCAGATAAGTTATTCTGTTCCACATTTTTCTTTGCATAGTTGAAACACATGTCATCCACTTCTGTTGCAAGGAAATACCAGCCATTTAAGGTTGCTCCAAGTAAGGGATAGATGCAGGATGCTCCCGTACCTAGTAAAATGAAAATTCAAAACACATTCTACACACCATAGGGAAAGGTGAGAACAATAACGAAAACATCATTCTTCTCAGAATTCTTACAGAGTTAACAACTTCAATCACAAGCTGGAACCTGATCTCATACATACTGTCATACTGTGGCTGTGTTCTCTAGTCATTTCACATATGTTGATCTTAGCTCATAATTAGGTTCGAGCTTCCTAGAGGATAGAAACCTTGCTGTCCTCCTCTTTTGTATGTACTATGCAAAATGAAGTACACATATTTGGAGGTCAAGGAATACATGACTTACTTAAAATGGTCAAGACTCAATTTGATTTACTTTATAAAGGTCTATTTATTTATTTATTTGATTGTTTGTTTTTATTTATTTATTTATTTATTTATTTATTTATTTATTTTTTTTGAGACAGAGTCTCGCTTTGTTGTCCAGGCTAGAGTGAGTGCCGTGGCGTCAGCCTAGCTCACAGCAACCTCAAACTCCTGGGCTCGAGTGATCCTTCTGCCTCAGCCTCCCAAGTAGCTGGGACTACAGGCATGCGCCACCATGCCCGGCTAATTTTTTATATATATATATCAGTTGGCCAATTGATTTCTTTCTATTTATAGTAGAGACGGGGTCTCGCTCTTGCTCAGGCTGGTTTTGAACTCCTGACCTTGAGCAATCCGCCCGCCTCGGCCTCCCAAGAGCTAGGATTACAGGCGTGAGCCACAGCGCCCGGCTGTTTTTATTTTTTTTTGAGACAGAGTCTCACTTTGTTGCCCAGGCTAGAGTGAGTGCCATGGCGTCAGCCTAACTCACAGCAACCTCAAACTCCTGGGCTCAAGCAATCCTTCTGCCTCAGCCTTCCGAGTAGCTGGGACTACAGGCATGCACCACCATGCCTGGCTAATTTTTTCTATATATATTAGTTGGCCAATTAATTTCTTTCTATTTATAGTAGAGACAGGGTCTCACTCTTGCTCAGGCTGGTTTTGAACTCCTGACCTGGAGCAATCCTCCGGCCTCGGCCTCCCAGAGTGCTAGGATTACAGGTGTGAGCCACCGCGCCCGGCCAAAGGTCTTCATTTTAAATCTCATACAAAACTTGATTTTCTTAAAAGAAATCAATGCTATTTGTTAAAATACCACAGTAATAACTTAAAACAGATCAATGTACATCCATTCTCCAAAAGCAGAAAATAGAGTATAAAATTTTTATAATGTTTAACTGCCCAACTCCCTACATTTCTATAAGTTATCTATCACTTGATAGAAACTGGAAGCAAAAAAATGAAACAAAACTGAAGAGAGACCTCATTTCTTGGATGTAGAAACATGGGAATATATTTGATTTGGGGCCAATACAACAGTCACTCTCTAGCCCCACCACAGTTTCAAGGGAGATATTCAGAGGCAAAATGCTCCAGGCAAAAAAAAATCATCCTTTGACAAGTTGAGTTTGGTCCTAAACTTGTATGCAGAACCCCTAGCCCTTGACTGGACCATACACCAACCACAAATATTGCTTTTATAATATGATGGTGACTAATCTTGGCCAATTAGATTCTAAAAAGTATATTCAAGAGAAGGAAAGTCAGTGTTTTTCCCAAAGGCCTACAGTAGTCAGCCTATTACCAGCCACTCTAGGCCTGCTTTCCCCTGACCACTTCCTGGTTCCAGTCTAGTCTTCTAAGGATTTGGCAGGAAGAGGTTAAGGCTGGAGATACCCCTAACCCAGAGGAAATCCAGGCTCATCATACTGCTTCCTCATTAGGTATTCTGAATAGGCCAGTAAAAGATAGGACAACTAATGGCAGGAACAGCTAAGCTCTTTGACAGTCACAGTGATGAGTGCACTGCCTACCATGTTTGCCCAAGAGTATCTTGGCCCTGATGATCCTAGGCAAACCCCTAGGAAGGGGTAGTATAGGGTATTCAAGCTCCATTCAGAAGCTACAATTATTTAGCTCCTGCTAGCCATTCTGGTGATCCAGAGTCACTGACAATGAGAAAATTTCAGTTGTAGTGAAAATTTTCAGTTCTGGAGGGGGAAAAAATCCAGACCAGATCCCAGGCCCTTGACTTTCACACAATTGTTTCTGTCTTCATACTTCAATTTCATTAAAAAAAAAAAAAAGTACACTTACCTCTTGGGTAATAAATGTAGGTAAAAGACCTGTCCTCTGCCAAAAAAAAGTTTCTCAATTCTCAAGACCAAAGACTTGCCTTCTAATAGCATACAACAAGATTCTTTACTAATCCTTTATAGGACAGAACAGAATCCCCTTAGAAAGCCGAATGACATTTTCTAATAGGTAATCTTCTTTGTAATGATAAATAAAAATGGAAAGTATATAATCATAGAATTAGAGCAAACTGATGGAGTCTGGGGGAAGAATTTATTTTAAAAGCTCTAATTAGAATGAATATGATTTCAGTAAGCAGTGCCCCTTGTGAAGAACTAAAATCCATTAACCTTCTACATCTCCAAGTGCTATTTTAGAGGGTTTGGGGCATAATTAAAATCAAATTAGTACCAAATAGGCTGTCAAACTTTTTTTTAACTTTTTTTTTTGAGACAAGGTCTTGCTCTGTTGCCCAGGCTGGAGTTCAGTGGCATCATCAGATCTTACTGCAACCTCAAATACCTGGGCTCAAGCAATCCTGTAGCTGGGAGTATAGGTACACACCACCACAGCTGGCTTATTTTTCTATTTTTTGTAGAGACAGGTTCTCGCTATGTTGCTCAGGCTGGGCACAAACTCCTGGCCTCAAGCAATTTTCCCGCCTCCGCCTGCCAAAGTGTTAGGATTCCAGGTGTCAGCCATGGTGTCTGGCTGGCTGTGAAGCTTTTTAAGCAGACTAGTTGAGAATCTATCCTGCAGACAAGGTAAGAGACAATGGTGACTTGGACTGGGGTGGTTAGCAGTTGAGATGGAGAGGAGATGACTTAAGAAATCTTTAAGAGAAAAAATCAACAGGAAGTAGTGATAGACACTCTCAGTGAGAATGCAGAGAAGTGTCAAGGATGACAGAGTGGACTGTGGTAGATTCACTGAAATAAGAAACAAAGAGAACCAAGATTAGGAAGAAAGAGTATGAGTTTGGTTTTAGGCATGTCAAGTCTAAGATGTTTTTCAGATACCCAAGTTTCTTCTATACGTGAGACTAAAGGTCAAGAAAAGTAAACTGAGTTGAAGGAATATAATAAATATGTGATTCATCTCCATGGAGGCGTGAAATAAAGCCATAAAAGTGACAGAAATTGCCTACGGTAGGGTGCTGAATGAGAAAAGGGCTAAAGACTGAGCCTCAAATAAAGACTATCAATATCTAATGGTCAGGGACAGGAAGGTAGGCCTGAAAAGTGAAGAGTGAGTAGAAATGAAAGGGGAAAAGGAAAATGCACAAAGAGAAAGGAGGAGTCAATAAATGCTGCTGAAAAGGTCATGTAAGATAAAGACTGACAATATTCACTGAAAATGCGTGCAAATGTCAAAGTTAAACATTTGCTACTATCTAGAAATTGTGATTGCTATTAACTGTACTATATTTAGAAATAGAGTCACAGAGCTGTTACTTCAATCTTCGCTATAAGAATAGTAAAGGTCAAAGGACTAAAAACAATTTTAAACCCTATCAAATGAAAATATTGGCTATAACATACATATGTTTATAATTAAAACATACCCTGGCTTCTGTATGTATCTCTACTTAACCAAATAAACCAAACTGGCCAGTCTCTCCATTGTAAAAGTTTATAATTAACAGAACATCTTTCTTTAACTCAATGACTCTTCCTCCCTTTAATCTTGGATTAAACACCCTCTACAAATAATCAAAGAGTCCTGAAAGTATTCAGGCCCACATGATCTTAATTGGCCATCCACCTCAAAATCGCAGGAAGAGGCTGGGTGAGGTAGTTCATGCCTATAATTCTAGCACTTCGGGAGGCTGAGGTGGGAGGATAACTTGAGGCCAAGGGTTTGAGACCAGCCTGATCTAGAGCAAGACTCTGTCTCTACAAAAAAACAGAAAAATTAGCCAGACATGGTAGCACATGCCTGTAGTCCCAGCTACTTGGGGAGCTGAGGCAGGAGGATCACTTAAGCCCAGGTAACATAGCAAGACTCTGTCTCAAAAAAAAAAAAAAAAAAAGATAGAAAAATCCCAATAAGAGGATACTATACTAACATCAAATAATTCAGAGTAAAAATAATGCCCAATAGACACAGACATCAATGTGGTGCTCTGAATAGCTAAGTGAACAAGACCCTCACTTTCATTCTTCTCCTATCCTCTTCCTCCGATTTGGAGCTAACAACCCTTTTTCAAGAGAAAATAATGGCAGAAAAGCTCAGGTATAGCAAATAAGAACAGTAATTCAGGTTGAGGATCCCTTACCCAAAATGCTTACTTAGGATCAGAAGTGTTTTAGATCCTCAATTTTTTTTTTTTTTTTTTTTTTGGATTTCGGAATATTTGCATTATACTTACTGGATAAGCATGGCTAATCTGAAAGACGTAATCTGAAAAACTCCATTGACTATTTATTTTGAGCTCAAAAACCTTCAAATTTTGCAGCATTTTGGATTTCAGATTTTCAGATTAAGGATGCTCAACCTGTATCTGTGGCCAGCTTATTTTACACAATGACAAATACCCAGCAGAAAAGTATACAAAGAATTTGACCTTGCAAAACTTATGAACTTAAGTTTAGCCAAAAAAGAATTTAAAACTATATACCTATGTCAATTCCTCTTCGCAGAGTACTTTTGTCAGAGTCCTGGTGACCAATCAGATCTTCCACCCAATGAATATAGTTGAGCCTCAAGGGAACTGTGGGAATTAGTCTCTCCAATGGAATATCAATAGAAAGTCCAAAATCTTCCCTCAGTAGAGTACAAGTCAGAGCTCTGACTGCTTCAGGGTCTTTAAAATTAAGACTAGGGGATGGAGAAAAAGAAGTAAAACTGATTAGTAAGATTCACATTGCTGTACAAGCTCTATGGCAACCAGGCAATACCAAATATCCATTTGAATTTCCTAGAAAGATCACAACTAAATACCTAAATAGTCATAGAGCATTCAGCACAGAGGCATATAAACATGGCTATATAACAGTCACGGCATTTGAAAGGTAGTACAATTCTCCACCAAAAACACAGCATATCCATACATGGAGCATACAGATTAACAGTGCCTCTGTTCAAATTCCTGATTGTCCCCTTACTTAGCTATGTCACTTTAGACAAGTTATTTACCTCTATGAGACTCTCTCCTCAACTGTAAAATGAAGATAATAGTACCAACATCACAGCCCTGCTATGAGATAACCTGTGAAAAGTACTTAGTATAATGTCTGGTACATAGGAACTATTTAACAAATGCTGTCCCTTTTTTACTGTTACCATTAATATTATTTGACATTAGCATTTTTTGAAAATCATACTTAAAAGTGGAAAGTAGTATAAAATGTTTAATAATGAAAATAGGATAAGATACTTAACTATAACATACTATAGATACTAAATTTATAAAATGTAACAAGTTTTGTGAAGTACAATTTATGTACTATAAAATTCACCCCTAAGTGTACAAATGAATAGTTTTTAGTATATTAACAGAGTTGTGCAACCATCACCACAACCCAATTTTAGAACATTCCCATCATCCCCAAAAAGAAACCACTTGCCCAACTGCAAATCACTCCTCAATTCCAACCTCAGCCCCAGGCAACCACTAATATACCTTCTGTCTCTACAGATTTGCATTTTCTGGATGTTTTATATAATTGAAATCATATAATATGTGATCTTTCGTGTCTGGAGTCTTTCACTTAATACAATGTTTGTAAGGTTCATGTATGTTTAACAGGTACCAGCACTTCATTCCTTCCTATGGATGAATAATATTCCATTGTACAGATAACCACATTTTGTTTATCCATTCACCAGTTGAACATTTGGATTGTTTCTACTTTTTGGCTATCATAAACAATGCTGCTATGAACATTTCACATACAAGTCTTTGTATAGACATATGTTTTCACTTCTCTTGGGTGGACACCTAGGAATGGATCATTTGATACACATTTATGTTTAAAGAAACTTGCGCCAATATAGCTATTTTGATGTAAAAATACTGCTCAACAGAAAATATTAAAAAGAGAAAACCAACAAGCCTTATCTATAAACAGAGTGTTTTGAGGGAGAGCAGAAAGCCAATAAATAGGATTGTGTGGTAGGAAGAGCTTTGAAACGGTCTGCTTAGAATTCTGGCCTTAAATTGTATGGTCAGATAGCTGTCATCTTTAAACAACTTCCGATCCACACCATCTTCTTTAGTGTTTCCTTCCTGGTCATCAAATGACCAACCATTTGAAAAACTCAATATCCATCTGGATGTCTGAGTGTCAAGAATGCTGTATCTACCTAGCAACCATGGAAACTTCAAGCAGGTACCATCAACCCAAGCACCCTCCATCACCCACAGCAAAAACGTTCTAATGTGGAAGTCAGGAGACCTGGATTCTAATCTTGGCTCTGCAATCAATTAGCCATGGACTTAGACCAAGTCACCTCAACTCTTAGATCTCAGTTTCCCCATCTATAAAACTTAAGGGATTAGACATGACAATCTAAGGGTCTTTCTAGCTGGAATTTTATGATTCTGTGAGGAACACTAAAAACTAGTACAATGATAGTCACTTAAATATAGATCAAATTATAGGCACGAAAGCAGTTGAAACACTTACTGAAAACAGACAGAATAACCAAAGCAACAATAAACATTTCTATTATCCTCTAGTCTGACCAGATAACAAATTCTTTTTTCTTCTGTTATATTATGACAAGCATACAGTAACATAATTGAATATATATGAAATAATAGACAACCAGTAATTAGATACACAACTTACTCTTTAATAAAAAAAACCGTTTAGAAAAACAAAAACTTTCATAATAAAAGAACTTGTGAATAGAGTAATGATAGGTAGGATTAGATTTAATGAATATATTAATAGAGTTGTTATCTATATAAAAATTACACTCTATACCTGAATATAACTATTTCTTGTGACCTTTAAGAATGCTTCAGGATACTAATTTATAGGGGGAAAATATGGAAGGGATTAAGAATGCAATTTTAATATAATCTACGGCAAACAGAAAAAAGATGGCTATAAAGGAATCTCAAGAGATAAGAGCCTAGAAGCAATGACACTCCCATAGCAATGAGTGTACCTAGTTACCTAGACCTTGGTTTCGAAGTACCATTCCCCATTAAAAGGAATCAGAGTTTCTTGGATAAATGGCTATTATAGGTTTGGAGTAGGGAAAGTATAAGATAGATCTAAAACATTTTATTATATAAGAAAACAGAATGCACTCAAAGGAAGATAGGGACAAGTAAAAAGTACACTGGAGCCAGCTTGAAGGGGCTCCCACTGGGCAAATCTGGGTCATTGTGAATGAAAAATGCTAACAATGGGATAACACATAGAATAAAAGAATATATTAATCCCTATTTATATAAATAGATAAATGGGGGGAGGGATAGCTCTTACTGAGAATAAAATAACAATAAATGTAGAAGTAATGGAGTTAGAAAATTACATTTGGCAATCACCATGCTAATAATTGTTTCAATTAAGAATCACCAATGGATCCTAAAAATAGGAAGTAAAAGTCTGATGAGAAATAGGATATTTACATAGTCTCAAAGTATTTCCCCATAAATTATTACCATGCTCAGCCAAAAGATTCCATTTAAAACTGATAACAACAATATTGTATTTTATTCCTGTGAAATCAGTCAAGTGAGTGAGAAAGATGGGCCAACTCCATTTCCTTCAATGACACAGGAATGAAAGTCAATTTTTACACATGGAAAGAAAGGTCACATCTGAGTACCACACCAAGGCATTCATTCAAATATATTCATGTCCTTTATTCTACAGTGGTAGCCCAATCTATTACTAAACTTCATTGCTAAACACACAAGAGGAAAATATCTCAATATAATATCTATGTTCAAACGTCTTAAAATCTCAGATGTAAAATTTCATAAAATCTATTAAAGAAACTTAATAACCTAGATACCTTGTAAATTAAACCTGAACAGTATTACCTAAGAGCAGTACATATTAACATAATTATTGCCTTACAACTTCTGAATGTTATTATGCACTGGTGTTTCAAATAAACTGTGAAAATCAGGAGTAGCAAACTCAAATATTTACAAGGAAAAGCTATTGGTACTGCTTCGAATGCCAGTCCCTGACAAGATAAGGAGATTGTGCCAGAATGTAAATCAACACACTGAAGTCATGCAACCAAAGAAATATCAGCACTCTGGGAGGCCGAGGTGGGCGGATTGCTCAAGGTCAGGAGTTCGAAACCAGCCTGAGCAAGACCCCATGTCTCTACTAAAAATAGAAAGAAATTAATTGACCAACTAAAACTATATATACAAAAAAAAATTAGCTGGGATGGTGGCGCATGCCTGTAGTCCCAGCTGCTCGGAGGCTAAGGCAGTAGGATCACTTGAGCCCAGGAGTTTGAGGCTGCTGTGAGCTAGGCTGATGCCACAGCACTCACCCTAACCTGGGCAACAAAATGAGACTCTGTCTCAAAAAAAAAAAAAGAAAAGCGTATGGCCACTACTCAGTTCTAGATAGTTGAGGTCAAGTGGGTCTGCCAGCCCAGTTTTGCCAGATCTCTAATAAGTATTTTCCAACAAAACCAGTAATCCATGTTTTCATATGAAATTTCTCCAATTCTTAAAATCAATGTGGGCAATAAACAATAACTGCAGCCTTATGCAATTTACAGGCTGACAGGTTGCACCCTCTACTATAAATAGTGGAATTTTTAAGAAAGTTGGGCTACGTGGTTTTAAAAATGGGTTACTCCACTTTTAAAGTTGAAGTTTTATATAAAAATGTTTCACTTTCTTTGAGCACTACTTTCTTTGTTCAACTGAGTTACAGAGAATAGAATTAAGAAGTTGTGGTAACAGGCATGCATTCCTTTATTCATTCAACAAATACTGATTAAGTGTCAACTATGTGCCAGGCACTGTGTAAAATGCTGGGGGTACTGCAGTAAGCAAGCCTCCCTTTGTGAAGCTGACAGTCTGGTAGTAGAGGACAGATATTAATCCAAGAATCACTCAAATTCATGTAAAACTGTAACAGTGATAAATACTATGATAGGTACAAGGTGATATGAAACCTCCCAAATTAGTGGATCCGCCTTAGGAAGGTCAGGGAAGGCTTCTCTGCAGAGGTAACTGAGCTACAAAATGAGAGTAGAAGAAAAATTAACAAAAGAAAGGAACTGGGGGAAGGGAACATGGCATATTAGGGTCCTAGGTAAACAGAACAGCAGGTACAAAGACCCTAGGGCTGGAGGGAACTTAAGGGGCATTCCAGGTACTGAGAGACAGTCACAGTGTCTAAAATGCAGCCAGCAAGTAAGCAAGAAGAGACTAGAGGAAGATAGGGACCAGATTATGTAGGGCCTTATAATTATAGCGACCATACAATTTTATCATCCAACAGGGACTTTTCTGAAAGTGAAAGTAAAAGCCACAAGGATAATTATAATCTATGTTAAGGATTTAGGTCTGGTATGAAATAAAGACAGACCAAAATAGAAGCAGGTGCCAATTAGGAAAGTATTGCTGTATCTGGGTTAACAGGCTAGATAAACCTAGCAATGGCAGACATATGGAAAAGTGAGAGGAATTAAGAGAGATCTTAGAGGAACTATTTCGGAGATTTGGTGATGGACCGATATGGAAGATGAGGGAGGATGTGTTTCACATTCTTCTCCTAAGGTTCTGACCTGTTCAACAGGACAGACAGCGCCACCCACTGAAGTTAAGAACTTTGGTAGAAAACAATTTTTGAAGAGAAATATCATAAATTTGAGCTGTATCGGAGACATCCATGTGGAAATACTGAATAAGCAGTGATCTCTAGGTATGGAGTCCAGAGAAGAGGTTTGTAGAAATAAATGTGTAAGTGATTTGCTAACAAGCAAGTGAAGCCCTGCCACAGATGAGAGTGATTCAGGGGAAAATATAAAGTGAGAAGGGAAGAGAGCTGGACACTAAGCCTTGAAAATTTCTTTAATAGTTGTGCACACCATCATTACAGAGGAATCTCCACAAGGAGACAACGGGAGGCCAGAGCGGAAGAAGGAAAACAACAGCAGTATGACACCAAGGAGGCCAAGTTAAGAGTGTGTCCATGAAAGAGAACAGCTGGCAGAGCAACCTGCTGCTCAGACAGCAACTGAGAGCTGAAAACCCGAGTTAGTGATCTGAGATCACTGGAGACCTTTCCAAGAGCTGCTTGGGTAGTGGTAGAATTAGAAACCACCCTGGAATGAGCTAAAGAGCAAAGTATGGTGGGGGAAAAAATGGAGACAGTAAAAATAGATAATTCTTTCAAGAAGTTAAGTTATGCAGGAGAGAAAAGAGACTGGGCAAGAGAAGTGGTAGGAGAAGTTTTGGAGTTGACGGAGACGTTTTATTAATATTTTTTTAATGGAAAACATACATATGTTTAAAAGTCAACAGAAAGTCACACAAGGCCACATATGATTCCATATACACAAAATCTCAGAAACAGGCAAATCCATAGAGATAGAAAATAGACTGCGCGGGCGCAGTGGCTCATGCCTGTAATCCTAGCACTCTGGGAGGCCTAGGCGGGTGGATTCCTCGAAGTCAGGAGTTCGAAGCCAGTCTGAGCAAGAGCGACACTCCATCTCTACTATAAATAGGAAAAAAACTAATTGGCCAACTAATGTATATAGAAAAAATTAGCCAGGCATGGTGGCGCATGCCTGTAGTTTCAGCTACTCAGGAGGCTGAGGCAGGAGGATTGCTTGAGCCCAGGAGTTTGAGGTTGCTGTGAGCTAGGCTGATGCCACGGTACTCACTCTAGCCTGGGCAACAAAGTGAGACTCTGTCTCAAAAAAAAAAGATAAGTTTGAGTAAAAGCATATATGTACATTATGATTGCATTCCAGTAAAAACAAAACAAAAAGACCCTGTATGTATATATGCACAGAGAGGGAAAAAAGTCTAGAAGGGTAAGAACTACCTCTGGACATGGATGCGGGTGTTTCCTATTCTTTTAAATGGCTGCATGGTATGCTCTTTTGTGGATATATTATAGCTTTTGTAACTATGGAAAATGCTTATAGCACAATGTCAAATGAAGAGGAAAAAACCTATCATTGTATCTATACCACAATTACAAGCACAAAAATTACTATATTATATATATGAATAAAGACAAAGGCTTATAAAGAAACACAGATGAAGTAATTTCATTTTTTAGGGTAAAAGAATTTTGACTTTTTCTTTTATGTATATGACATTGCCATTATAAATGTAGTTAGGAGGCCGGGCGCGGTGGCTCACACCTGTAATCCTAGCACTCTGGGAGGCCGAGGCGGGCGGATTGCTCAAGGTCAGGAGTTCGAAACCAGCCTGAGCAAGAGCGAGACCCCGTCTCTACTATAAATAGAAAGAAATTAATTGGCCAACTAATATATATAGAAAAAATTAGCCGGGCAGGAAAAATTAGCGGTGCATGCCTGTAGTCCCAGCTACTCAGGAGGCTGAGGCAGGAGGATTGCTTGAGCCCAGGAGTTTGAGGTTGCTGTGAGCTAGGCTGACACCACGGCACTCACTCTAGCCTGGGCAACAAAGTGAGACTCTGTCTCAAAAAAAAAAACAAAAAACATGTAGTTAGGAAGGACATATTTCCGTAATTTTTCCATTAGGGAGCCTATAATGTCTGTATAATAAAAAATAATTCCTTTTTCACAGAAGGAAAACAGGTCCTTGGGTCCAGGGTACCTGTTTTCTCTAACAGAGGGCCAATTCTGTTGACAGCCAAACCAGGATATTTCCTCACTGCGACAGCAATCACCAAAAGATAGTGCTGCAGCTTAAGCATTCATCACATAGCTTCATGAGACATTTGGGGCAAGAGAAACAGCAATATAATTAATGTTTTCCTAGGGCCTTCAAACAGAGTTATTTACATAAATAATTCTTGTTATTCAAAAATATACATACATATTCACTCTGGTAAACTAGAACACACAATTTACTAATAAGTAACTAACTGTATCCTAATCGCCAAAAAATAACAAGACATTAAGCAAAGCCTAGTCTAATTGAAAGAAATAAAGTGAAAATCAATAAAAAGCTGATTCTTAGACTTTGTTAGTAAAATGAGTGATTGTTTTCTACTTCTAAGAAAATGCAGACACTAGTTCTGAGCATTGGAAATCCTTTTGTAGGACAAAGTGGAGTCATCTGACTTGACTAGTTAAGTATCTAGGTCACATTAGCACCTTGGGACATTCAAAAATCCTAAACACTGGCAAGATCTTTTTTCATTCTCATTTCCAAGATCACAGGGAGGCCCAGGAACTAAAATTAGCTCTCACGTGAATATTAGTAATTTATTCATTCCATCAGTCTTTGTTGTTTGTTTAACATATCCAGCAACACAAAACAGCGTGTTGTCACCAAGCTCATGTTCGATATCCCCAGAATGACTCCAGCTCTCTACTGATGAATACAGTATTACCCTTATTGATGGATTTTGGAAGGATACATTTCTGCAATCCACAGTTGAAACAACAATCATTCTAACACTGGAGAAGCTGAACTTTATGTAACAACAAAGGTCAAAGCCTCTCAACCTCACTCCACCATTGGTTTCTAGTCATTAGATCTAGATCCTAGCTGAGGTGCTAAAAATGATAGTCACCCAGTATGACACAAAGTCCTTCGATGCTGGGTCTTTGGTTTAAAAACAAATCAGTTAAGTGTCACACTCTATTCAAAGTTCAACTGATAGAGCTCAACTAAATTGAGGCTGTCTCTATGGAGCCGGTTATTGTAAAAAAAAACAAAACACAAACTAAAATCTAATTGCAATGGTCAGATATGATTATAACAAAGCAGTGAAATGTGCAGGGAAGAGGAAGAGGGAGAGGGAGAGGGGAGAGAGGGAGAGAGAGAGAGACAGAGAGACAGAGACAGAGAGAGGGGAGAGTGAGGGAGAAAAGACACCCCACCAGCAATCCTCAGCCCTTTAATTATATATCAGGCTTAATAACAATATGAGTACTTATCATTTTCTAAGTGTCTACAATGTGCTAGTCACTTTACATGCATTATTGCTAACCTTTATGACAACCATGCTAAATATATCCTTTTACCCCCCCCCCTTTTTAGGTAAGGAGACTCAGTCTCACTGAAGCTAAGAAAATTACTTAAAATCTCACAGCTAAAAAAAAAAAAAAAATCTCACAACCGGTAAGTGGCACCCTCAAGACAGGTACTTATGATGACTCACTTAGAAGATCCCCTCTTCACACAACACCCCCAATTTCCTTAAGAGAACACTTAAGAGTTGAGCAAATAGGCCGGGCGCGGTGGCTCACGCCTGTAATCCTAGCACTCTGGGAGGCCAAGGCGGGCGGATTGCTCGAGGTCAGGAGTTCAAAACCAGCCTGAGCAAGAGCGAGACCCCATCTCTACTATAAATAGAAAGAAATTAATTGGCCAACTAATACATATATAGAAAAAATTAGCCAGGCATGGTGGCGCATGCCTGTAGTCCCAACTACTTGGGAGGCTGAGGCAGCAGGATCGCTTGAGCCCAGGAGTTTGAGGTTGCTGTGAGCTAGGCTGATGCCACGGTACTCACTCTAGCCTGGGCAACAGAGTGAGACTCTGTCTCAAAATAAAAAAAAAAAAAAGAGTTGAGCAAATAAATGACACTCCAACCAAGCTGAGGTCTAATGTTTTGTCTGATATTCCTTTTCCATCATTAGTTGAGTTTATATTTTGGCAATTCTTCTTTCATACATCTCACAGAGTTAAATAAAAAGCCACTATAAAACTGAAGAACATTCTATCCACACAGTCAGTCATCAATAACTCCTACCCAAGCAAGCAGGAATAGGGATGAAGTCTGGGAGCAACTAGGTAATTTACACTAAAAAAGTGTCTCTTTTCTCCTGTATCTATAGCAGGTCCCTTCTAAACATGTCACACTGCCAACTATAAATGCTGTTCCCATCTTTAAATGAAAAAAAAAGGGAGTTTCTCCTCAAGAATGCCTTATCATCCTCCCATCTCTTCACAGACACATTTGTTTTTCCCTGCAAAATACCTTAAAGTTACTTTTGTTCAGAGGAAGATCTAAGTGAAAAACTAAAAAATAAAAAAAAAAATTTTATAAAAGAAAGAAAATTACTTTTGCCTATTACAAAAACAACCACTTTGAACCTCACAGCTCATAACATTTTAGTCCCTTTCTATGAAAAGCATATCAGCACAGGTATTTTGGTTTTAGTTTGAAACACAATTATTACATTTTATAATCTGCAACATTCATGCTATAGACTACATGATATTCTACTGCACAGAAATGCATTGTAAGAGCTTACATTATGGACATTTAGATCATTTCCAATTATTTATTCCCTCCCTCCCTCCCTCCCTCCCTCCCTCCCTTCCCTCCCTCCCTCCCTCCCTCCCTCCCTCCCTCCCTCCCTCCCTCCCTCCCTCCTTCCTTCCTTCCTTCCTTCCTTCCTTCCTTCCTTCCTTCCTTCCTTCCTTCCTTCCTTCCTTCCTTTCTCTCTTTCTCTCTTTCTCTCTCTCTCTCTTTCTTCTTCTTTTTTTTTTTTTTTGATACAGGGTCTTGCTTTGTTGCCTGGGCTAAAGTATAGTGGTGTCATCATAACTCACTGCAACCTCAAACTTCTGGGCTCAATCGAACTTCCTACCTCTGCTTCCTGAGTAGCTGGAAATACAGAAGTGTGCCACCACACCTGGCAAATTTTTAAATTTTTTTTGTAGAAATGGGGGTCTCACCATGTTGACCAGGTTGGTCTTGAACCCCTGGCCTCAAGCAATTCTCCCACTTCAGCCCTCCAAAGTGCTAGGATTACAGGCATTAGCCACTGCACCCAGCCTCCAATTTTCCTTGTTATAAACAGTCTTGGGATAAACATCTTTAAACATACCTTACTCTATTTATGTATGCTTTTTAGAACTTTTAAGGTTTCAATTCCACCAGCATTCTATCACTCTGCTCACTTGACTATATTTTTCCCATAGATGAATATCATAATATTGAATCTTTGCTAATGTGGTCCATTTGTGTTTCCTCATTTGTGACTCTACTGTTTATCTTAATCTTTTCATGTATTGAAGTTTATTTTCCTTTTCTTACTGTCTTCTAAAAGTTCCTTATATTAAGGATGTTAACTCCCTAACATATGCTGTAAATATGTGTATTGTTCTGTCATATTTTACTTACACTTTCTTCCATGTAAACTTTTCTTTATGTAGTTGAATCCATTTATCTTTTCTTTTATGAATTTTACCTTCACAGAATGCTTAGAAAGCTTTCCCACACCCAAAGTTATACAGACATTTACGTACATTTTGTTCCTAATACTTAAGACAGACAAATAACAGCAAAGGAAATAATCAACAGAGTGAAAGGGCAACCTAAGAAATGTATGTGCAAACCACATATCTGATAAACGGTTAATTCCCAAAATATATAAAGAACTCCTACAACTCAACAGCAAAAATCCCCTAAACCCACTTAAAAAATGGGCTAAAGACCTAAATACACATTTCTACAAAGATGACATACAAATGGCCAATACCTACCTGAAAAGATACTCAAAGTCATTCATCATTAGGGAAATGCAAATCAAAACCACAATGAGCTATCACCTCGCACCTGGCTATCAAAAAAGGCAAAAGACAAGTGTTGGTACAAATTTTGACAAAATTGGATTGTTCAAGCACTAGTGGGAAGCACTAGTTTCCATAGCACAACTGCTATGGAAAGCAGTATGGAGGCTCCTCAAAAAATAAAATAAAATTAGAACTACTATGTTCATGGCAATCTCATTTATGAGTATTTATTCAAGACTTGAAATCAAGATCTCGAAGAGATATTAGCACTCCCATGTTCACTGCAGCACTATTCACCAGAGCCAAGATATGGAAGCAACCTAAATGTCTACCAACAAATGAATGGATATATGAACTGTGATATATATATATAATGGAATGTTAATATTATTCAGCCTTTAAAAGAAATCCTGCAATATGTAACACCATGAATGAACATTAAGGGAATTATACTAAGTGAAATAAGCCAGTCATGGAAGGACAAATACTATAACACATGATTCCACTTACATGAGGTATCTAAAATAGTCAAATTCAAAGAAGCAAAGAACAGAGTAGTAGTTGCTATGGGGTAGGGGTGGAGGAGGGAGAAACTGGGAATTGCTAAACAATGAGTATAAAATTTCAGTCATGCAAGATGAATAAATTCTAGAGATCTCCTATATAACACTGTGCCTATAGAGAACAATACTGCATAATACACTTGAAAATCTGTTAAGTGGGTAGATCTTGTGTTAAGTGTTCTTACCACAATAAATAAAAAAAGAAATGAAATCATTAAACCAGTTTACTTTGCATAACATATTAATATAACAAACGGGATCTATTGCACCCTCCCCATGGCTATCCCAACTGCATCGGTTAAAAATCTAGTATTTGTTTTTGAATCCATTATTGTTATTGTCTATCACCCAGCACCCTTCACCCCCCTAAGGACCTGAGATGCTACTCATATTCTAAAGTCTTTAAACAGCGGGATGAGATCTTACTGGGAGTCAGGTTCCAAATAAAGCACATAAAGTGAAAATTCAGTACGGTCAAAATTACACTGAAAAACTTCTTTAATCATTCATAACACTGTGAGGCACTCACATTATAATTAACACACAGGAGCTGAGACTGATTAAGAAAGGCAGACTCACCCTGTCCATTTTACACTCCCCCGGGGAGGCACACTGAGTAGGACAGGCAGGAATCAGCCCACCATTTAATGTGCACATTCGAAGGGGTCCTGCTATTTAGACTTAAGGGTTTCCAAATGCACTCTGGACCAGATGGTCTGTTCTTGCTCCAATATCATACTAATGATTTAATCACTCTAACTTAATATATTTAAATAACTATCTGGGAAAGTTTACACCTTTTACACCTCTCCACCACTCATTATTCCTTCTTAACATTTGTCTTGTCCATCTTTTCTTTGAACGTTAGAAACATTATGTCACTTCCTCTCCCAAAAACCTTATAGGGATTTTGATTGGGGGAAAAATGGACATTTTAAGTACATTGAGTCTTTCCATTCAGAAACACAGTACGTCCCTTGATTTGTTCATGTCTTCCCCAAGGCCCCTGAATGTAATTCTGCTGTTTTACCCACATAAATCTTTACATATTTTTTGCCAAGTTTCTGGTCATTACTCCTTGCTATTGTGGATAGAATCTTTTATTGCAACTATACTTTCCAGTGAGTATTTGGAAAACTATCGATTTTCTTATATTATTTTTATATATTTTTAAAATGTGTATATATGTTTTATTCAATAAGCTTGTTATTTTTTAGGTGATTCTCAAATGTTTTTTCAAGTACACAACAATCAAGCCATCTGTAAAAAAAGTATAATTCTTTTAAAAAATATTTATACAGGCATACTGTTTATTGTGCTCCACTTTATCGCACTTCACTAATACTGCATTTTTTTACAAATGGAAAGTTTGTGGAAACTCTGTGTCTAGCAAGTCTATCAGCGCCATTTGTCAAACAGAACATGCTCACTTTGTGTCTGTGTCACATTTTGGTAATTCTCACGATATATCAAATTTTTTCATCAACTACATCTGTTATGGTGATCTGTGATCTTGAATGTTACTACTGTAACTGGAGGCACCACAAACCATGCCCATATAAGATGGAAGACTTGATAAACACATGTATTCTGACTGTTCCACCAACTAGCCACTCCCCCATTCTCTCTACCTCTCCTCGGGCCTCCCTATTCACTAAGACAGAACACTGAAATTAGACCAATTAATAATCCTACATGGGCTCTAAGTGTTCAAGTGAAAAAAGTCCCACATCTCTCATTTTAAATCAAAAGCTAGAAATGATTATACATTGTAAGGAAGGCATGGCAAAAGCTCAGATAGGCCAAAAGCTTGGCCTCTTGCACTAAACAATTAGCCAAGTTGTAAATGCAAAGGAAAAGTTCTTCAAGGAAATTAAAAGTGTTACTCCATAGCACTCTGGGAGGCCAAGGCGGGCAGATTGCTTGAGGTCAGGAGTTCGAAACCAGCCTGAGCAAGAGTGAGACCCCATCTCTACTAAAAATAGAAAGAAATTAATTGGCCAACTAATATATATAGAAAAAATTAGCCAGGCATGGTGGCACATGCCTGTAGTCCCAGCTACTTGGGAGGCTGAGGCGGGAGGATTGCTTGAGCCCAGGAGTTTGAGGTTGCTGTGAGCTAGGCTGACGCCACAGCACTAACTCTAGCTTAGGCAACAAAGCGAGACTCTGTCTCAAAAAAAAAAAAAAAAAGTGCTACTCCAGTGAACACACAAATGATAAGAAAGCAAAACAGCCTTATTGCTAATATGGAGAAAGTTTTAGTGGTCCGGACAAAAGATCAAATCAGCCACACTGCCTTGAGCCAAAGCCCAATCCAGAGCAAGGCCCTACCTCTCTTCAATTCCATGAAGGCTAAGAGAGGTGAGGAAACTACAGAAAAACAGTTGGAAGCTAGCACAGGTTGCTTCATGAGGTTTAAGCAAAGAAGCCATCTCTATGATATAAAAGTGCAAGGTGAAGCGCCAAGTGCTGATATAGAAGCTATAGCAAGTTATCCAGAAGATCTAACTAAGGTAAATGATGAAGGAAACTACACTAACCAATAGATTTTCATGTAGGCAAAACAGTCTTCTATTAGAAGAAGATGCTATCTAGGTCTAGGACTTTCATCATTAGAAAGGAGAAATCTATGTGTGGCTTCAAAGTTTCAAAGGACTGGCTGACTCTTATTAAGGGGTAATGAAGCCAACCACATTGAAAATCCTAGAGCCCTTAGGAATTATGGTAAATCTTCTCTGTCTATGCTGTATAAATTGAACAACAAACCCTGGATGACAACACATCTGTTTATTGGATATTTTAAGCCCACTGTCTAGACCTACTGCTCAGAGAAAAGATTCCTTTCAAAATATTACTGCTCATTTACAATGTACCTTGTAACCCAAGTGCTCTGATGGAGATGTACAAGGAAATTAATGTTGTTTTCATGCCTGTGAACAAAACATCCATCCTGCAGCCCATGAACCAAGTAGTAATTTCAACTTCGAAATATTATTATTTAAGAAATATATATATAAGGTGGCTCAAGCCTGTAATCCTAGCACACTGGGAGAGGCAGGTGGATTGCTCGAGGTTAGGAGTTCAAGACCAGCCTGAGCAAGAGCGAGACCCCATCTCTACTAAAAATAGAAAGAAATTAGCTGGACAACTAAATATATGTATACATAAAAAAATTAGCCAGGCATGATGGCACATGCCTGTAGTCCCAGCAACTTGGGAGGCTGAGGCAGGAGGATCCCTTGAGCCCAGGAGCTTGAGGTTGCTGTGAGCTAGGCTGATGCCACAGCCCTCTAGCCTGAGCAACAGAGCAAGACTCTGTCTCAAAAAAAAAAAAAAAAAAAAAGGAAAGAAATACATTTTTTAAGGCCATAACCACCATAGATAGTGATTCCTCTAAAGGATCTGGGCAAAGTAAACTGAAAGCCTTCTGGAAAAGATTCTCCATTCTAGATGCCATTAAAAACATTCATGATTCCCAGGAGAAGGTCAAAACATCAATAATTAATAGGAGTTCAGAACAAGTTCATTCCAACCCTCATGGATGACTCGGAGGGGGGTTTCAAGACTTCAGTGGAAGAAGTCACTGCAGATGTGGTGGAAATAGCAAAAGAACTAGCATTAGAAGTAAAGCCTGAACATATGACTTAACTGCTACAACCTCATGATAAAACTTGAACAGATGAGGAGTTGCTTAAGGATGAGCAAAGAAAGTGGTTTCTTAAGATAGAATCGACTCCAGGTGAACATGCTGTAAACATTGTTGAAATTACAACAGGCTGGGCATGATGGCTCATACCTGCAATCCCAGCACTTTGGGAGGTTGAGACAGGAACATCACTTGAGGCCAGGAGTTCGAGGCCAGCCTGGGCAACATAATGAGACCCCATCTCAACAACAACAACAAAAAGAAATGAAACCTAAGGATTCAGGATATTACATAAACTTAGCAGCAACAGGATTTGAGAGGACTGACTCCAATTTTGGAAGAACTTCTACTGCAGGTAAGATGCTATCAAATAGCATCACATGCCTCAGAGAAGTCTTTTGTAAAAGAAAGAGTCAATTGATGTGGCAAACTTCACTGTTGTCTTATTTTAAGAAATTTCCACTGCCACACCAACATTTAGCAATCACCACCCCTGATCAGTCCACAGCCATCAACATCAAGCCAAGACCCTCAACCAGAAAAAAGATTACAACACACTGAAGGCTTAGAGGATCATTAGCATTTTTAGTAATAAAGTATTTCAAAATTAATTTACACATACCCTAAGTGTGCAATGCTGTTGCATACTTAATAGATGACAATACAGTATAAGCATAACTTTTCTTTTTTTAAGACAGAGAGACAGTCTTGATGTCTCCCCGGGCTAAAGCACCGTAGCCTCAACATAGCTTACTGAAACCTCAAACCCCTGGTCTCTAGTGATCCTCCCACCTCAGCCTCCCGAGTAGCTGGGAGTACAGGCAGGTGCCACCATGGCCGGCTAATTTTTAAATTTTTTGTAGAGATGGGTTTCACTCTTGCTGGTCTCGAACTCCTGGCCTCAAGCTATCCTCCTACCTCAGCCTCCTGAAGTGCTAGGATTATAGGCGTGAACCACTGCACTCAGCCATAAACATAACTTTTATATGCACTGGGAAACCAAAAAATTTGTGTGACTCATCTTATTGCAATATTGGCTTTACTGTGATGGTATAGAACCGAATCTGCAATATCTAAAATGTATGCCCATACCTCTTTTAATAAATAAGGGAAGCAGCTGAGTGTGGTGGCCCACACCTGTCATTCTAGCACTCTAGGAGGCTGGACAACTAAAAAACTATATGTAAAAAAAAAAATTAGCCAGGCATGGTGGTGCATGCCTGTAGTCCCAACTACCCAGGAGGATGAGGCAGGAAGATTTCTTAAGCCCAGGAGTTTGAAGTTGCTGTGAGCTAGGCTAACGAAATGGCACTCTAGCCCAGGCAACAGAGTGAGACTATCTCAAAAAAAAAAAGAAAGAAAAGAAAAAACTAAATAAGGGAAGCAACAGACTCTGGGCCAGAGGGAGCTCCAGCGCAGTCATTTCTTAGTGTTATAAGCTCATGCAAGTTATTTGAAAAGAGTGTGCTTTCATGTTTATAGGCTAAAAAGTTCAAAATATATCATTAAATCAATTATTATATTATTTAGATCCTCTGTTGGCAGTACTTAATGTTTTTTGGGTCAATGACTCTTTTAAAAATGAAGTCCTAAATTACAGGTTAAAGCTTTGAACTCTATCTCCCCAAGAAAAAGATCACACACACAAAATATCTTTACCTAATTGTGTTCATAGCATTCATGGATTTTCTGAAAGTCCCTAAGTTCACTGCTCTCTGTTTATTTCTGTCAACTTTGTTAGAAAAACAAGGAAAATGTCTCAAATTATGTCAAACATTTTTTTTTTTTTTGAAACAGAGTCTCGCTTAGTTGCCCAGGCTAGAGTGAGTGCCGTGGCGTCAGCCTAGCTCACAGCAACCTCAAACTCCTGGGCTCAAGTGATCCTCCTGCCTCAGCCTCCCAAGTAGCTGGGACTGCAGGCATGCGCCACCATGTCCAGCTCATTATTTGTATATATATTTTTAGTTGGTCAATTAATTTCTTTCTATTTTTAGTAGAGACGGGGTCTCGCTCTTGTTCAGGATGGTTTCGAACTCCTGACCTCGAGCAATCTGCCCGCCTTGGCCTCCCAGAGTGCTAGGATTACAGGCATGAGCCACCGTGCCTGGCCAATGTCAAACATTTTTAAAAAGATAATTCTATGTTACATTTTTCAACATGCTAAAGTTCATTTTTTAAAGTTCATTTTTTAAATATTCATTGAAAATTATTTCTCTAGCCTTCTTTTTCCAATTTGATGTTTTGTGTGTGTATGTGATTTGTTTTTGCCCTCTATTCTACTTTATCTGATTTGGGGGAACCCTCATTTACCTAATATATTTTTGTCCACCCTTTATTTTTTAATTTTTTTTAGATATGTCTGAATGTGTCCCCCAAAATTCACGCATCGAAAACTTAATCTCTACTGCAACAGTGTTGAGAGGTGGGGCCTAATGGGAAGCATTTAGGTCACGAGGGCTTTGCCCTCATGAATGGATTAATGCTGTTGTGAAAGCGCTTTGTGGGAGTGGGTTCCCTCCATTCCACCCTCCCTCATGTGAGGATGCAGCAAGAAGGCCCTCATCAGATTCTTGATCTTGGACTTCCCAACCTCCAGAACTATGAGAAATAAATTTCTGCTCTTTATATATTACCCACCCTCAGGTATTCTGTTATAGCAGCACAAAATGGACTAAGATAGTATGCTACTTAAATTATTTATTTTAATAGAGGAATTATTCTCTATTTAACTTAATAGAGGAAATATTCTCAAGCACTCAGCAAATGTCTATTGAATGTCTATTAGTTGCCAGGCACTTTTAATCCATTTAGATACATTGTTGTAACAGATTGGTTTGGTCTGCTTCAAAGTGAATTTTTAAAATATATATATATATATATATATATATATATATATATATATATATATATATCTTAAACCTTCTTAAAAATTTTCATTTTAAAAACCCTCCTGATTCCTCATTCTCTGAAGAATGATCATAGTCCATTCTGACTGGCATGCTATGAAAGGCTCTAAGAGACCTGTTCCTTCTTTTCCTTTGTCTCATCCTGTTATTCCCTAACCTGCTGCCCTATATCCACTCCACCCCCACTGACGTGCAGTTCTCCAAACCTACCACACCTTTCACAAAACTCCACTCTCTATACTCAGAATTCTTTCCCCCCTTCTACTCAACTTTCAGTATTCAGCTTAAACAGCTGGGCCTTCACTAACCCATTCCCACCATCTCTCTTGAGACTTCTATTTTCCACTGCCAATGAAATACTCCACTTGAATATCCCATAAACTTCTCAGACTCAATATGCCCCAAATTGAAGTCATATTTAAATATAATTAATGTTTTTAATTTCTATTTTGAAGTATGATTTCAAATGTGCTTAATATAGTAACACAGTAAGTAGCACAAGCATTCACATATGGGCTGTGCTCAATTTTTTTATTGAGTGGAGTAGAAAATCAAAAAAGCTTGGAAACCACAGTTCTAGGGCATTTGATCTTAACCTTTGTATGCTTGGGTGGGAAGGGGAGGTTACAGATCCCTTTGAGAATCTAATAAAAGCTAAAGATCACCTCCCAGAAAAATGAACATAAATCATATTTCCTAAAGCTTTTATATGATTTTAAGGGTATCTTGGCCCCCAGGTAAGTCCAGCCCCACGGCCTCCATTCCTAAAGCCACAAGGGAATGGCCAGGAGTAAAGCCCTGTGATCCTATTGTCCTTTACCTTCCCTCTCCTCCTCAAACCCTGCTCCTTTCTCCCCATAGCAGGTTCACCACACTTCTCCCAAGCAGCTTTGGAATTTCCATCCCCTCTGGAACTCCCCAAAAGTTTAGGAACGTAGTCAGAAATGGTTCCTTCTCATGGATAGACATATCATTCATTCCCAAACCATTATCATTTTTGCCATATCCTGAAGCTTCTATACTATTTATTTTCTTCATTTTTAAGAACCAACTTTTAAATTTAAATTTAGTAACATCTTAATACTATCTGTGAAATTGGTTTTGATGTCCTGATTATTATTTTCCTACCTCACATCAAAATAAACACATATTTTATTAAAATAGTGTCTTCACATCCTCACTAGTCACCAAGTTTTAGATCAAACAGCACAAACCCAAGTCTCTGCATTTACTCCAAGGTTTCTGTAGGGTAAACAATGATTTGGACATCAAGAGAAATTATTTTTAAGACAGAAGGAAATATAAAAACATTTGGTCCAATCCTCTCATTTTATACATTAAAAAGCTGAGGCCCATAGAGGTTAAGTGATTTGTCTAAGGTTACATAGGAATTTTTTTTTTTTTTTTTGAGACAGAGTCTCGCTTTGTTGTCCAGGCTAGAGTGAGTGCTGTGGCGTCAGCCTAGCTCACAGCAACCTCAAACTCCTGGGCTCGAGCGATCCTTCTGCCTCAGCCTCCCGAGTAGCTGGGACTACAGGCATGCGCCACCATGCCCGGCTAACTTTTATATATATATATATATATATATCAGTTGGCCAATTAATTTCTTTCTATTTATAGTAGAGACGGGGTCTCGCTCTTGCTCAGGCTGGTTTTGAACTCCTGACCTTGAGCAATCCGCCCGCCTCAGCCTCCCAAGAGCTAGGATTACAGGCATGAGCCACCGCGCCCGGCCTGGGAATTTTAATGAAATGTCTATGATTAACATTCAGGTCTTCCATCAGTCCTATTGGTTTTTCTGCTACATTGTGTCCCTTTAGATCCCACTAGAATGAAACAGTAGTAATAATTTTTAATCTGTTACCTACCTCACTCTTCCATTCAGATTTATCTGAACATGTTGCTTAAAATCTGGATATTTGGATGCCAGATATGCAAAGTCAGGAGGTTTATCCTTGTATCTATTTCTTGCATGCATTGATTTACTCAGAGCCATCTTAAAAAAAAAAAAAAAAAAGGAAAAATAATCAGCATATTTAGTTAAAAAAAATTAATGGGGAAAGCAATGGATGCCAAGTCAACAGCTACAGCCAACACATCTTTGCCAATCAAGTGAGAAAGTAGAAATTATATTTTTAAGATGTATACAACAAATAAGCACATGAAAGGATGCTCAACATCATTAGTCATTAGGGAAAGGCAAATCGAAACCACAATGAAATGCCACTTCACACCCACTGGGATTGTTATAAAATAAATAAAGTAACAAGTGTTTTGCAAGGATGTAAAGAAATTGGAGCTCTCATGCGTTGTTGGTGGGAATGTGAAATGGTACAGCTGCTGTGGAAGAGTTTGGCGGATCTTTAAAAAGCTAAACATAGAATTACCATATGATTCAGCAATTCCACTCCTAGGTATATTCCCAAAAGAACTGAAAGCAGGGACTGAAAGATACTTATACAACAAATGTTCACAGCAGCATTATTCATAATAGCAAAAAGGTAGGAAACAACTCAAGTGTACATCAACAGATGAATGAATAAAATGTGGTATATATATACACACACACACACTAAATATTATTCAATCATAAAAAGAAATGAAATTCTGATACATGCTATGACATGGATGAACCCTGAAAACATTATGCTAAAGGAAATAAACCACGCACAAAAGGACAAACATTGCTGTCAGTGATTAACCTGGTTAAGAAAATTAATTTAAAAAGGACAAATAGCCCGAGCATGGTGGTTCACACCTGTAATCCTAGCACTTTGGAAGGCCAAGGCAGGCGGATCGTTTAAGCTCAGGAGTTCGAGACCAACCTGAGCAAGAGCGAGACCCCGTCTCTACCAAAAAAATAGAAAGAAACTAGCTGGGCAACTAAAAATATATAGAAAAAATTAGCCAGGCATGGTGGCACATGCCAGCTACCTGGGAGGCTGAGGCAGGAGGATCACTTGAGCCCAGGAGTTTAACATTGCTGTGAGCTAGGCTGATGCCACAGCACTGTAGCCCGGGCAACAGAGTGAGACTCTGTCCCCACCCCCCCAAAAAAAGGACAAATATTGTCTATTCCACACACATGAGGTACAAAGAATAACAAATTTATACAGAGAGAAGAACAGAGGTGATCAGGGGCTAGGAGGAGAGAGACATGGGAGTTACTGTTTAGTGGGTACAGAGTTTCAGTTTGGGATGAAGAAAAAGTTCTTAAGATGGACAGTGGTTATGGTTGCACAACAGTGTGAACGTACTTAATGTCACTGAATGGTACACTTAATAATAGTTAAAATGGTACATTTTAAGTTATAAATATTTTATTACAATAAAAAATGTATACAACATAGAATGAAACTTTTTTTTTCTTTAAATCAAGGGGAGAAAATTAAAAAACTATTCCTTTAAGAGAACTGAAGCAACACAAGGCAGTATGATCTATAGCCAAGAATATCAGAGAGGCCAGGCACAGTGGCTCTTGCCTGTAATCCTAGCACTCTGGAAGGCCGAGGTGGGCGAACTGCTTGAGGTCAGGAGTTTGAAACCAGCCTGAGCAAGAGCGAGACCCCGTCTCTACTATAAATAGAAAGAAATTAATTGGCCAAGTAATATATATAGAAAAAATTAGCCGGGCATGGTGGCGCATGCCTGTAGTCCCAGTTACTCGGGAGGCTGAGGCAGCAGGATTGTTTGACCCCAGGAGTTTGAGGTTGCTGTAAGCTAGGCTGACTCCATGGCACTCACTCTAGCCTGGGCAACAAAGCGAGACTCTGTCTCCCGAAAAAAAAAAAAAAAAAAGAATATCAGAGATTAGTTTTTTTTTACAGTGGCCTTCCAAGGAGTGAATATTTAGTAGTGCATCATAAAGTCACTAAAATTTGAAAAAATATCTTCTATTCCAATTTCTTCTATAAATTTTAGTCTTGTCGTTCCTAGGTAGGTAAAACCGAATGAAAGCCAACATAATTTTTTCTTCTTCCAGATTACAAAGGGGGAAAAGCTAATGTATCTATATTAAGAAATAAAAACTGGGGTCTGGCGCGGTGGCTCCCACCTGTAATCCTAGCACTCTAGGAGGCTGAGGCAGGCGGATTGCTCAAGGTCAGGAGTTTAAAACCAGCCTGAGCAAGAGCGAGACCCTGTCTCTACTATAAATAGAAAGAAATTAATTGGCCAACTAATATACATATATAGAAAAAATTAGCCAGGCATGGTGGTGCATGCCTGTAGTCCCAGCTACTCGGGAGGCTGAGGCAGGAGGATTGCATGAGCCCAGGAGTTTGAGGTTGCTGTGAGCTAGGCTGACACCACGGCACTCACTTTAGCCTGGGCAACAGAGTGAGACTCTATCTCAAAAACACACAAAAAAAACAAGAAATAAAAACTGGAATCTGGGTGGTGAACTTGCAGCCTTAAGGACAAATGAGGCCTTCTGGATCCTCAAGAGTGACTTTTTGACTGAATCCAAATTTTATAGAAGTTTGGATTCAGTCAAGGGGCCACACTTGAGGACCTGGAGGGTCTCATGTGGCCCTGAGGCTGCAGGTTCCCTACCCCATTCCAAACAGTATTTTATGTAAGCCAGAAGTTTAGGAGTCATCTAATAGTTCTCTCTCCCTCTCATAGCCAAGAAATCATCAGTCCTGTAGGTTTTACCTGCTAAATACCTCTCAAATCCATCTATTTTTTTCCTGGATAGGAATCCAGATCTGCCCAGTACAAGCTACCTAGATTGCAAGAATTGCCTCTCTATTTAATTTTTTTTAGAGATGAGTTCTCGATAAGTTACCCAGGCTGGACTTGAACCCCAGGGTTCCAGTGATCCTCCCAAGTAGCTGGGACTACAGGTGCATGCCACCATGCCCAATTTATAGCAGCCTCTTAATTGGCCTTCTTGTATCCACTGTTGTTCTCAGCATTCCTTTTTTTTCTTTGCAGTGATCATTTCTTTTTCTTTTTTTTTTTTTTTTTTCAGACAGAGTCTCGCTTTGTTGCCTTGGCTAGAGTGAGTGCCGTGGCGTCAGCCTAGCTCACAGCAACCTCAAACTCCTGGGCTCAAGCAATCCTGCTGCCTCAGCCTCCCGAGTAGCTGGGACTACAGGCATGTGCCACCATGCCCGGCTAATTTTTTGTATATATATATATTAGTTGGCCAATTAATTTCTTTCTATTTATAGTAGAGATGGGGTCTCGCTCTTGCTCAGGCTGGTTTCGAACTCCTGACCTCGAGCAATCCGCCTACCTCGGCCTCCCAGAGTGCTAGGATTACAGGCGTGAGCCACCACGCCCGGCCTCAGTGATCATTTCTAAACACAAATCTCAGTATGTTCTCTTCCTTTGTCTACTTGCTCAAACTTTTAGGATAAAATAAAAATTCATTACTTCAGCATATATAAGGCCCTGCATGACCAAGGCCTTTCCTATCTTTTCACCATCAGCTCTTCTCTCTTTTTTATTTTGGAGTTTATATGACAGATTTATTCATTTATTTATTTATTTTGGAGGCAGGGAGAAAGAAAAACTCCTTACTGTTGTGCTTCTGTGGGGGGGGGGGGTAGAAGAACTTGATAAGAAAATACTTAGCATGATGGTCTTTAAACTCTAGCATCTGAATTTTTAATTCCCTTTTTGGGGGGAGGGGGATACAGGAAGGATGGTTCTATTATCCTGGTTTGCTTTTGACTGTTTATGTCCCACTCCATCAAGACTAAGTCATTCCTCAAAGGAGGTGGAAACAAAACATAATCTCTTAAAATATTTTTAAGAGGACATGCCGGCTTGGTCCCTGTAACAATATGTCAACGAAATGTGCTAACCGTTTTTTTTTTTTTTTTTAAGTTGTCAAAATAGCCCAAGGGATTAAGCCCAAATTGCAGGGCTGTTTTAAAACAGAGCCATCCATAGAGGGCCATGGCTAATGCCATTTTGCCAGACTTTCACTGAGTGGCGCCATTGGTGAGGCCTAGGTGAGGATTAGGCCGCTCCACCATTAGGTACCACCCAGCACCCAGGACCGCGGGAGTCCCCCTTCCCAGGTGAAGGTGCCCAGCAACTGGATTTCCCTTGCCCTTCTTTCTGTCCCCAGCCTGGCCACAGGACCTTTACGCAGGCTATTCCTTTTGTCTGTAATGTTCTTTCTCCCCTCTTCAGCTGGTGAATTCCTACTTTCCCTTAGGATCACAGTTCAAGCATCTCTTTTTCAGGAAGGTCTTTCCTTCCCTAATGTCCCCAGTTAAGTCATATCTCCTAATATAAAGTCTTCCAGAAATAAGCACCTTTCCTTTGCAAGCTTTGTTAGAAATGTAATTTTACATAATAAAAAATATGTAAACACTCTATTTCAGAAGTTTGGTTTTTTTTATTTGTTTGTTTTTGTTTTTTGAGACAGAGTCTCACTCTGTTGCCCAGGCTAGAGTGCCATGGCATTAGCCTAGCTCCCAGCAACCTCTAACTCCTGGGTTCAAGCGACCTTCCTGCCTCAGCCTCCTGAGGAACTAGGACTACAAGTGCATACCACCATGTCCAGCTAATTTTTCTATTTTTAGTAGCAACAGGGTCTCACTCTTGCTCAGGTTGGTCTCGAACTCCTGACCTCAACTGATCATCCCGCTTTGGCATGCTAGGATTACAGGTGTAAGCCACCATGCCCGGCCTCAGAAAATTTTTTGACAGCTTTCTACACCAGAAATTAAACAACCACCTTCAAAAAGAAGGTGAAGGCCGGGCGCTGTGGCTCACGCCTGTAATCCTAGCTCTTGGGAGGCCGAGGCGGGCGGATTGCTCAAGGTCAGGAGTTCAAAACCAGCCTGAGCAAGAGCGAGACCCCGTCTCTACTATAAATAGAAAGAAATTAATTGGCCAACTGATATATATATATAAAATTAGCCGGGCATGGTGGCGCATGCCTGTAGTCCCAGCTACTCGGGAGGCTGAGGCAGAAGGATCACTCAAGCCCAGGAGTTTGAGGTTGCTGTGAGCTAGGCTGACGCCACGGCACTCACTCTAGCCTGGACAACAAAGTGAGACTCTGTCTCAAAAAAAAAAAAAGAAGGTGAAAACTGTTGTTTTTCAATCCAGACTTTTCCAAATCATGTATCTAACTGCCTACTGTATTTTTCACTTGTATAGCTCAAAAGCACTTCATGTATAAGATGTCGAAAATTAAATCATTTCACCCACCCCTAACTGGTCCTTTCCTAATCTTCCCTATCTCACTGAATGCACCACTATCTTTCTGGTCGTGCACAAGTCAGAAATCTTTACCACATTCTCCACCCTGCCTCTCCCATTCAGAACACACACCATGTCCTGAATATTCTCTACCTACCAATTATTTCTTGACCCTACCCAACTTTTCCCCCTTCACAACTCCACCTTACTGGCCCAGATCATTATTATCTCTTCTTAGATTGCTGTTAGAGCCTTAAACTGATCTCTCTGCTAACCACTCTTGCCCCTGCAAATCATTTTTCACCTAGCAGGCAGACAGTCACCCCCTGGATGCAAATCTGAACATTCTCTTACCGTTAAATAAATCCCTTCAGTGGCTTCTCAAAGCTATTAGGCCAATAAAGTGCAAAATCATTAACAAGGCCTTGCCTATCCCTCCAACCACACTTGTTGCCACTCTCCCCTTTCCATTCTATGCTCCAGACATACTGGTCTTCTTCCATTTTCTCCATTTGCATGGTGGTCTGTCCTGCCATCTGCCATTCTTACTGCCTGCAAGACTCTCCTCACCTTCTACCATCTCCTTTCACCTCTCAAGGCCCACTAACCCTTCAAATCACACCCTAAGCATCATTATCCCAGGCAGACTTTCTCTGACACCACACATCCAATCAGGTCACCTACTCTATATGCTTCAAAGCACCTTGTGCTTTGCCCTCAGAGCTATTATGTGTGTAATTAGTTTATATGTCACACACACCCCAGACTACAACCATATCCATCTTATTCATGGTACCCCTAGCAACTGTCATGCTATAAATATTTGTTGAGTAAATGAACAGTTCAGAATTTTACAGAATTATTAGTCATCTGAAAGTTTTTCAGCACACTAAGTTACCATATTTTGCCCCTCACACTATCCCTAAAACTCCCTATATACCAGTTTGATTTTCCTACTATTTACATACCCCTTACAGACCATCAGGAAACAGAGAAGCATAAAACCAGGATAGGCCCTGATCCCCAAGAAAACATCAAAAAGGAAAATGCTTTCCTTTCTTGTGATTCTGGCAAGCAACAAATAGAAAAGTCGCCATGCTCATGCCTGAAATCCTACCACTCCAGGAGGCCAAGGTGAGAGGATTGCTTGAATTCAGGAGTTCGAGACCAGCCTGAGCAAGAGTGAGACCCGGTCTCTACTAAAAATAGAAGAACTAGCTAGGTGTGGTGGTTTGCATCTGTAGTCCCAGCTACTTAGGAGACTGAGGCAGGAGGATCACTTGAGCCCAGGAGTTGGAGGTTGCAGTGAGCTTTGGTGATGCCACTGCACTCTAGTCACGGTGACAGAGCAAGACTCTGCCTCAAAAAAATAAAATAAAGAAACAAAAGAAAAAAAAGGAAAGGAACTCTAACAGTAATTTCAAGAGACACTGGTATGTTAGGGATCTGCAACACATCAAGGAAGATTCTAAAGACTACATAGCTGACGCTGGTGCACATGCCACTTGACACTGAACATTCGTGAAGCAAATTAAATCACAGATATGGCAAATTCAGTTCATTTCCTTCATTACCCAATCTTTCTAGTCTGAACAGATGCAGAATTAATCAATAAAACCAATTCTTTCCTAATTAGCCTCCCAATACAGGCAACAGGTTCTTAGCCAAATATATTCCATTCCTCAGGGTTTAAACGGCTGTCAACTCCTACCTGGCGCATCAGCATTGTTACTCCCCACTTTTCTCTCACCCTAACATCCACATTTTCTGGTTCATTCTTTCTAGCTACAGTTATCATCATTGCTGTTTATCAAGTCTGGCACACTCATGCCTCAGGATTTTTGCACTTGTTCAGTCTGCATGGACTGCTCTCCCCAGAAATATATACATACAAAGTATGCTCACCCTGTTTATGTCTTTGGTCAAATGACACATTTTCATTGAGGCATTTCCTGAGTATCCCATTTAAATGTCCAGTGAATGAACAGACTGGTCTCCTCTCTTACCTTCAGTTTTCTACATAGTATGTAGCCCCATACATTTTGCTTATCTTTTAAATCTGCCCTGCCTGTAACCTTCATGAAGGAAAATATTTTGTCTGTCTTGTTCACTGCCATTTCCCAACGCCTAAAATAAGGTCTGGGAGAATAGGCACTTAATTTGTCGAAGAAAAACACGATGGAATTCTACACTGTCCAGGCCACTGAAACACAGAACCCTCTCATTCTGAGCACGCAGTCCCCACCTTGAGCCTCAAAAAAAAAAAAAAAAAACCTCAGCCCAAGGACTGGAACTTTTCTCTTCCGGGTTATCTGAGTCTGTCCAGAAAGCTAAAGTAGTGGATCCTTGAGACTGCCACTTCCTCTTTCTTTGATCTTTCTCATCCCCATGCTTCTGTTTCCTTGGTTCCTCCTAACCATTAACCCTGTTCAACTACCATTTCTCCTAGTACATAAGCCTGTAAAACAGAATAAATTCCGATTTCATAACTTCGAATTCCTTCTGCACAGATTCCTCCTACCTCAACCTCAATCTACATTTTCTCCCCTGGCCTTCCCTTGTAAATCCGATTTTTTGCGCTAGTTCTGCCACTGCCAGTTCTCCTTCTCTTCCACTCCTTCCACCCACTCATCTTGCCCAGTTTGTCTTCCCGCCTGTTTCGGATCTCTCTAAACCTCCTAAACCCCAGGGGTCTTTCCTACTTCAATTCCAGTCTCTATTCTATTCGCCAACTCCTCCCACTCACCCACCCCCAACACCCCCGCGCGCGCGCACACACACAAACCCACATCAAGTCTCTCTCCCTAGACCCCGAAATGAGCAACACACGAGCCCAAAACCCCACAATGACGAACCCGGGTAACCCAGTAGTTAAGTTGCCCATGATCGCAACCGGCATGAAAGCTGTCAAGACTCACCTCTGAGGCCAACGTTCCTGCCAGACGTCGTGTCTGGCGTGGGCCTATACGACCCCAAAAGCTTAAGCCACCCGCAGCGCGAAGCTCCTAGAAACGCAGGTGCTACGCTCCCAGCGCGCCGCCATCTTGTGAAACCATCTAGCCTCGTGATTGGACAAGTAACTATCGCGCCGTTTGTAGCCAAGCCGGAAGGAACGAGGAACTGTCGCGAGACCTGGGGTTTGTGGCTCCTTCAGGCAGAAAGTGGGGGCGTGGTAGCAAGTGGAGTCCTTTTGCCGTGAGGCAGGAAGGGACCTGTATTTGAATTAGCTAGGGTAACTTGTCTAGAAAAAAGCTTTCAAGGCCCCACTCCAGACTTACTAAGTCACACTCTCTGGAGTAGGACGGGGAATATGAAGATGAGGGAGGGAGACTTTGAGGTTTGATGGCAATTAGGGCTTATTTTGCAACAGGTCTGTCCTCAGGCAATGTCTTAATCATTGCAGTTAAACCTATGAAGTTGGGGAAGAGTAGTCTCATTTACGGAGTAAGAACTGAAGATCAGGGATATTAAGTCATTTGCTCAAGATTTTACATTCGTATGACATCAAGTTCACGTTCTTTGTATTTCCTCTCCTGCCTTGAGCGAGAGCTGGGCTAATGCATTTCATTTTCTTTTCAACTCATTTTTACCCTCTGATAATTGGGGTGAGCATTAGTCTTACCATTTTACAAAAACTGAGAAAAGTTAATGACTTAAAAAAGGTACACAACTAGTAAGAAAGCTAAGGCTAAAGTCAGCTTCTGGACCTAGTATCTTTTTCCATAAAAGAAAAAAAAGGCTTGTCTAGGTCCTAGAAATTACTGTGAAAGCTTCTGGCAAACAATTTCATAAAATTGGGAGATAGGTAGCAGGGAGTAAGGAATGGAGGCTTCAGCTTTGTGGAGAACCAAGCGTGTCAGTAGTCGCCGAGGGAAAGCTAAGGAAGTGTTTTTTATTACCTATTGCGTAACCAACCACCTGAAAACGTATGGCTTAAAGCAGCGATCCTTTTATTAATGTTTGCTCACAGTTCTTCATTCTGGGCTGTGATTAGCCCAACTGTTTTGCATCAGCTGGGAGCTGGTTCAGCTGAGACAGCTGGGTCTCTCTCCCTATAGTCTCAAGTTCTCTCGCTTGTGGCCTTTCCAGGAGGTAATTTGTCCAACAGAGTAGACAGATTTCTTTCACATTTTCTTAGGACCCCCCCCAAAGGGCAAAAGTGGAAGCTGCTGGTACTTCTTGAAGCTTAGGTCCAGAACTAGCAGTTACACTATATACTCTTAAAGCAAATCAAAGGGCTATCCCAGATTCAAGGGGAAAGAACTCTGCTAGGGTACCTTTCAGTATTGGAAGGCATGGCTCATTGAGGATACCAATGTAATATAATAATACCACAGATAGCTTTCTGTCTTTGGTTGGTAGTGGCTTTGATACTAGTTATTTTTACAGTTTTTTATAGGGGCTCACTCTGTTGCCTCATCTAGAGTACACTAGCTCACTGCAACCTAACCTCCTGCCTGAGCCTTCCAAGTACCTGAGACCAGGTGCCACCACACCTGGCTAATTTTCCTATTTCTTGTAGAGACAGATTCTTGCTGTTACTCGGGCTGGTCTCAAACTCCTGGCCTCAAACAATCCTTCCACCTCAGCCTCCCACAGTGTGGAGATTTCAGGCATGGGCCACTGTGCCCAGCCTATTTTTATAGTATTTAGTGCTTTCTTCTGAAAAGGTGAAAGAGAAAATGGCCTTGGAGTTATGACTGGTGGGGATGAAGTAATTGTATTTAAGATATTGGTAAATTTCTGTTGGCTCCAAACTTCAGTTCATCTCCCCTGTAGGTTGGACCAGAGAGACCCTAGCTCTGCAACTAAGGAACTTTAATTCTGCCCCTACTTCTTACTAACCCTGTGACTATGGGCAATTTACTTAAACTCTTCAAGCCTTGGCTTGATCAATATTGCAAACAGTATAAGATTCTTATAGGATTGTGAGAATTAAAATCGGATAATGCAATATGAAACACAGCATAATGTCTAGCACATAGTAAGCTCCTAATATTATTATTCCTTATAACTTGAGTCAATTTCCATTTTAAAAAAATTATTTCACAAACATAAAACATTTTTATAATTGGAAATTTATAAACAATTTAAAAAATACAGAAAGTTATGAAAAAAAACTCAAAAATTATCTAAAATTCCACCACCTAAAGCCAATCACCATCAAATTTGGGTAGCTTTACTTCTAAACCTCTATATGTTCATAAGAATGTATGCTAAATAATTTTTATATAAATAGTAACATATATTCTCAAATACAAGTCTTGGAGGTTCTCCTACTTCAATTAATATAGTTCTATAGTATCCTTTGTGGTGGGTGCATAGTAGTCCATTGTATGGATGTACCACTTTTTTTAAACTAATTCCCCTATGGATGGATATAGGTTGTTTCCAGTGCAACTGGTATGACCTACTCCCAAATATTGTGATAAATAATAAATACACCTCGTTAAAAACTTTTTTTATGTAAAATGAAAGTTATATAGAGACTGTACAAAACAGGTTAACAAGATATTCAACATCTGTCTTTTAGGGCCTATCTCCCTGATTTACTCTCAAATCCCCACAGTTAATCTGGACAGGGAAGTCTGTCCAATTTCTACACCCCAGCAAGGACAGTATAACTGTCCAATTAGTTACTGCCTTTGCTTCTTGCTGCCTTTTTATAGCAGGAAACTGATTCTGTACACACAACATATAATGCTGCTAAATTTGAAATACTGAGTAGCAGGTACCAGACCTGCCTTCAGTATCAGCTGTCTACTGGGCTGAAATCAACTTTGAGGGCATCAGATTGGACTCCTACTTTACTGAAATTATTTCAAGGACTTCGTTGCCCTTACCTGCCACTGTCCTTTGGCCAGAGCCAGCCAGTCAACAGCCACAGGTCTCCCCAACTTCATGTTTCAGGAAATAATCATTAAGTATCAGTTTCTTCTAGCCCAGAAGACTCTGGCCTACTTATATAAATTTATCCAGCTCTATCTTAGGAATCAAGTTAATACATCAGGGATCTAAGGACCATCTTAGTTAAGTTACAAAAGCTATACACTAATTCCAGGATAATGATTATTTCTCAGCCTATATTTACATAACTAAGAGGGTCACTCAAGTGATCCTATACACGTAGGATGCCATATTTTCATTATTATAAATGATGCTGAATTATTTCAGGAACATGAAAAGCAAATTTCAAAACTTAATAGCCAGTGGAAGAATTGGACCTAAATGTACTTCTGGGCCTAGCGCAGTGGCTCATGCCTGTAATCCTAGCATTCTGGGAGGCCGAGGCAGGCAGATTGCTCGAGGTCAGGAGTTCGAAACCAGCCTGAGCAAGAGCAAGACTCCGTCTCTACTATAAATAGAAAGAAATTAATTGGCCAACTAATATATAGAGAAAAAATTAGCCGGGCATGGTGGCGCACACCTGTAGTCCCAGCTACTTGGGAGGCTGAGGCATTAGGATTGCTTGAGCCCAGAAGTTTGAGGTTTCTGTGAGCTAGGCTGACTCCATGGCACTCACTCTAGCCTGGGCAACAAAGTGAGACTCTGTCTCAATAAATAAATAAATAAATAAATAAATGTACTTCTGACTACTACCCTCCCTCCTATTCCAAGTCCCATAAAACAGAAGATATTAATTTTAAAAATTAAATAATAAATTCAAAATCAGGCTGACAACCCAGAAATAGCACCACTGACAGACCAGAAAATTTGAGGCTACTCTGGAAAAATAGGAAGCAAATAGGAATAACAACTAAAATGCCAAGAGGTTTTTATAGGGAACTTAAGATGATTATGATATTTAACTGGAAAACGAAATGTGCAAGAATAGCCAATAATAATGTTTTCCACTATGGAAAAAGTTAAAATTACACTATGCATAAAATGATCCCATGTTGATTAACAAAAAACTTATAAAAACAAATAAAACTACACAAAAGTGTTAAAAGAAATATAGGCCAGGCACGGTGGCTCACGCCTGTAATCCTAGCACTCTGGGAAGCCGAGGCAGGTGGATTGCTCGAGGTCAGGAGTTTGAAACCAGCCTGAGTGAGACCCTGTCTCTACTATAAATAGAAAGAAATTAATTGGTCAACTAATATATATATACAAAAAATTAGCCAGGCATGGTGGCGCAGGCATGTAGTCCCAGCTACTCGGGAGGCTGAGGCAGGAGGATTGCTTGAGCCCAGGAGTTTGAGGTTGCTGTGAGCTAGGCTGACGCCACAGCACTCACTCTAGCCTGGGCAACAAAGTAAGACTCTGTCTCAAAAAAAAAAGAAATATAGTGGAATGTATTTATAAGTTTAGAATAAGGAAGACCTTCTAATGACTCAAAACTCAAAACCGTAAAAGAAAAATATTTTAATTTGTTTATATAAAAATTTAAAACTATAATGTAATAAAAGATACTATAAATAACAGACAATAAACAGGGAGAAAATATTTGAAACATATATAACAAAGAGTTAATATCCAAGACATTTTCTTGAACAATGATAAATCAATAAGAAAATAATCCAGTATTATTATGGATATGAACAAGAAACTTACAAAACAACATGTATAATTGACCAGTGAACATATGAAAAAATGCTCAAATGCATTAGTAATCATGGAACGGTATAATAAAATAAGTATGATAATATTTTTAACACATAGGATTAACAAAAATACAAAAAAAAAGGTAACTATCCAATGATGGAAAAGATGTATTGGTTAGCTTTTGCTGCATAACAAACCATGCTAGAACTTAGTGGCTTAAATACAACAGACATAATTATTACTCACAATTCTGTGAGTCAGCTGGGCAGTTGTTCTGGTCTAAGTTGGTTCAGGTGATTGTACAGTCTGCTGGAGACTCTACTGTGGCTTGGATGGTCTGGAATGATCTTACTCACATGTCTGGCAGTTGGGAGGCTAATTGGTCTAGGGTAAAGGTCAGCAAACTGTTGCTCATGGGCCAAATCTGGTCATGCCTATTTGTTTACATATTGTTTATGGCTGCTTTCACTATACAACAACCGAGTAGAATACTTGCAAGAGACCATATAGCTCAAAAAACTAAAAAATATTTATTAATACTATCTGGATATTTATAGAAAATGTTTGCCAACCCCTAGTCTAGGTAACCTTAGCTAGGAAACACTTCTCTGCTTTATACTATTTCTCTCCCCACAGTAGGATAGACTGGATTGATTCACATGGCAAAAACATTCCAAGAAGTAAATTGCAATACCTCTTAAGACCTAGGTCAACCCAGATGCAAGGAGTGGGGAAACAGACTTCACTCTGGATGGAAGGAACAGCAAAGAATCTGTCACCATTTGCAATGTACCATAGCGAATATAAATTTCCTTTTTGAAAGGTCATTTGGCAACACATATTAAAATCTATAAAGTATCCAATCCTAGAATATCTGTGAAAGGAAGAACCTGATGGCAGTGATTACTTCTGGAATGGAGAACTGATGGCTGGGAGACAGGAGTAGAAAGGAGACTTGCTCTTCCGTCATGATTGATTTTGGACCTTTTGAGTTTTGTATCGAGGGTATGCAGGTTGAAAATAAATAAATGTGTTCTTATTCTTCTGTTCTATTTTTAAGTTTATATCCAAGAGAAATACATATTAACAGTGAGGATGAAGTAGGTACAAGGTTCACTGTTTCTTTGTTTATAAAAGAAAAAAAATGGGAACAACCTAAATATCCTCAGCAGAGGAACGAATAAATAAATTATAGTATATCTAAATTATGGAATGATATGTAGCTATTTAAAAATGCAAATCTGGGCCGGGCGCGGTGGCTCACGCCTGTAATCCTAGCACTCTGGGAGGCCAAGGCGGGCGGATTGCTCGAGGTCAGGAGTTCGAAAATAGCCTGAGCAAGAGCGAGACCCTGTCTCTACTATAAATAGAAAGAAATTAATTGGCCAACTAATATATGTAGAAAAAATAAGCCAGGCATGGTGGCGCATGCCTGTAGTCCCAGCTACTCGGGAGGCTGAGGCATTAGGATTGCTTGAGCCCAGGAGTTTGAGGTTGCTGTGAGCTAGGCTGACGCCACGGCACTCACTCTAGCCTGGGCAACAAAGTGAGACTCTGTCTCAAAAAAAAAAAAAAAAAATTGCAAATCTGGAGCCAGGTACGGTGGCTCACACCTATAATCCCAGCACTTTGGGAGGCCAAGGCAGGAGGATCACCTGAGGCCAGGAGTTTGAGACCAGCCTGAGCAACATATCAAGACATTGTCTCTACAAAAAACAGAAAAATTAGCCAGGGGTGGTGGTGTGCCTGTAGTCCCAGCTACTCCAGAGGCTGAGGCAGGAGGATTCCTTGAGCCCAGGAGTTTGATATTACCATGAGCTGTGATTGTGCCACTAAACTACAAGCTGGGCAACAGTGCAAAACCTTCTCTCTTTAAAAAAAATAATTTAAAAGTATGTAAATAAATAAATAAAAATGTAAATCTATCTATGGACACGGAAAATCTCCAAGGTATAGAATAAGGTAAAAGGATATTATGAGACAATAGGTTCAGTTTGATACCATTTATATAAAGCAAAAACAAAACACATTTCAATATGAAAATATAAATATATAAAAGTAGTCATAGAAAAAGATCTGAAAGGAAAACCTTAAACTGATAACACTGGTTATCTTGGGGAAACGGGGTTGGAATGTTAGAGGTGGGGCATGAGAGTCTTAAATTTTCTCTGCATATTTTGAATGTTTTACAATGACAGTGGATTCATATATTACATAGTATATATTGGCAAATAATATTGGCAAAAGCTTGTATCTTTATCTTATTTCTGATCTAGATGATAAGTATTTGGTCTTTTACCATTGAATGTAATGTTAGCTGTGGGATTTTCATATATGAGCTTTATTATGTTGAGATAGTTTCCCTGTAGTACTAGTAGTTGAGTATTTTTATCAAGAAAAGGTGCTGGGCCGGGCGCGGTGGCTCACGCCTGTAATCCTAGCTCTTGGGAGGCCGAGGCGGGCGGATTGCTCAAGGTCAGGAGTTCAAAACCAGCCTGAGCAAGAGCGAGACCCTGTCTCTACTATAAATAGAAAGAAATTAATTGGCCAACTGATATATATATAAAAAATTAGCCGGGCATGGTGGCGCATGCCTGTAGTCCCAGCTACTCGGGAGGCTGAGGCAGAAGGATCGCTCGAGCCCAGGAGTTTGAGGTTGCTGTGAGCTAGGCTGACGCCATGGCACTCACTCTAGCCTGGACAACAAAGCAAGACTCTGTCTCAAAAAAAAAAAAAAAAAAAAGAAAAGGTGCTGAATTGTGTCAAATGCTTTTCTGCATCAATTGAGATGATCATGTGGGTTTTTTTCCCTTCATTCTGTTAATATGGTGTACTTATTGATTGATTTTCATGGTGAACCTTCCTTGCATTTCAGGAATTGATTGATTTTTATATGTTGAACAATTGCTGCATCCTTGCATTCCAATGTTGAATATGCTTGGTCATGGTGTATAATCCTTTTCATATGCTATTGAATTTGGTTTGCTAGTATTTTGTTGAGGATTTTTTTTTTCGAGACAGAGTCTTGCTTTGTTGCCCAGGCTCGAGAGTGCCATGGTGCCAGCTTAGCTCACAGCAACCTCAAACTCCTGGGCTCAAGCAATCCTATTGCCTCAGCTTCCTGAGTAGCTGGGACTATAGGCATGTGCCACCATGCCCGGCTAATTTTTTCTGTATATATTAGTTGGCCAATTAATTTCTTTCTATTTATAGTAGAGACGGGGTCTCACTCTTGCTCAGGCTGGTTTCGAACTCCTGACCTCGAGCAATCCACCCACCTGGGCCTCCCAGAGTGCTAGGATTACAGGTGTGAGCCACGGCGCCCAGCCTTGTTGAGGAGTTTTACATCAATATTCATAAGGGATATTGGTTTTCTTTTATTGTAGTGTCTTTGGTTGTGGTATCAGGGTAATGCTGTCCCCACAGAAGAGTCTGGAAGTCATTGAAAAATGACTCTTAAATTTTTTTTGGAAAAGTTTGAAGATTATCATTATTAGTTATTTAAACGTTCACTATTGTTGTTATTAATCTATTTGGAATCTAGTGACATATGGCCTTTTCCAAATGACTAGCTGTATGTTTGCATGTCGTCAAAAAGCTTTTTTATTGTGGTGGTAAAAGGCACACACATAAAATCTACATCATAATAACCATTTTTTTTAAGTGTATAGTTCAATAATGTTACATATATTCACATTGTTGTGATGAAAAAGATCTCCAGAACTTTTTCATCATGCAAAACTGAAAGTCTATATCCATTAAACAACTCCCCCCCCCACCCGGCCTCCCCAAGTCCCTAATAACCAACATTCTACTTTCTGTTTCTATGAATTAGACTAACTTGAGATGCCCTATATAATGGAAATCATGCAGTATTTGTCTTTTCATGACTGGCTTATTTCACTAGAATATTGAATACCATTGTTAACACATTGATTTAAATTGTTCTCTTGGTAATTTATGTAGTTCCCACATATGCTTGGGTTTATTTCTAGACTTGTTTAATTGATCTGCCTATTTCTATACATGCATACATTAATTATTGTAGCTTCTATTACTATACAGTATAATATCACATATGGCAACTATGTTAATCTTATTTTTCAGAATTTGCCTGGCTTTTGTTACATGTTAATGCTTCTAAACAAACTCTAGAACCATTTTATTAAGTTTTCTACAAAAAATCCTTTGGGGATTTTTAAATTGTTATTACATTAAATATACAGATCAATTAAATATATAGATCAATTTTGAGAGGATTGGTATTTCTACAATATTGACTATTCCATTCATATTTAATAAAACTTCACTCCAGAATACAAGACCATTCACAACAGTTCCAATCTTCCTTCTCTTCCAATGTGTACCCACCTTCAGCCAAACTCACTATTATCTGGTGCCTAAACACACTCTATGTTCTTTTCTGCCTCACTCTTTGCTCAAGTTGGTTCTCTTCCTGACTGTCCTCCTCTTCTCCTTCCCACAATTTCTACTGGTCCGTATCCTATGTATTAAGTCACATTAGAAATTGCCACTTCACCCATAATGCCTTCTTTCCTTTTTTCTCTTCTTTCTTTTTTTTTTTTTTTTTTTTTTTTGAGACAAGTTCTCACTCTGTCGTCCCAGCTAGAGTGCAGTGGTGTCATCATAGCTCACTGCAACCTCCAACTCCTGGGCTCAAGTGATTCTCTTGCCTCAGCCTCCCAAGTAGCTGGGACTACAGGTGAGTGGCACCACACTTGGCTAATTTTTTGGTTTTGTGTAGAGACAGCGTCTCTGGGTCTTGCTCTTGCTCAGGCTGGTCTCAAACTCCTGATCTCAAGCAAGCCTCTCACCTGGGCCTCCCAAAGTGCTAGGACTACAGGCATGAGCTACCCTAAAGCCTTCTTGATTTCTCCATCCAGATGTGATCTCTCCCTCCTTTGGAATCCATAGCACTGGGTTTGTCACTTTCTTAAGGTTTTCACCCTGATTTGCCTTCTGTTGTAGTTATTTGTTTGCTTCTCTTATGGGCCCACAATCAGCAACAATTTTGCATTAGAGCAACAGGTCTCAACCAGGAGTGCACATCAGAATCCAGGAAAAGCGTTTTTAAAAATCCAAATGGATTTCTGGATTCCATTATAGGACATTGTAACCCAGTAGGCCTGAAGTGAGACTCTGACATCTGTATTTTGCTTGTGAATTCTCAGAAATCCCCACAGGTATTCTGCGAACCTCTGGCTGAGAACTGGTATTGTAGATAAACCTCACAAACCCCTGACTGAATAGCCTACATATATAAACAATTGTCCTACCAAGTTTTGGCTCCTGGGCCAGGCGCAGTGGTTCACGCCTGTAATCCTAGCACTCCGGGAGGCCAAGGCGGGAGGATTGCTCGGGGTCAGGAGTTTGAAACCAAGTTTTGGCTCCTGGACTACAAGGCCTGTGTCTCATTCATCATTGTGCCCCTTCCCAAATGCCTTGCCCAATAGAGGTTTGGTAAGCACACCTGCCTTGTGTCAAACCTGGACTGGCATTAAACGACAATACCCTGACCACCACACCCCTTGCTATGGGCCACAGTCCCCAGCCCAGAGCCCTCCTCTTGCCCCCTGTAGCCTTGACTCCTGCAGTGGGCAAAGGGACAAGCAGGAGAATGCCAGCCCTATACTCATCCATAGCTACAAGCCTGGTAAACCGGGCCCCAGAAAGCAGACAAGACTGCATTCAGGTAGACCACATCTACCTGGGTTACTCCTCTGAGCCTCAGTTTCCTCGCCTGTAAAATGACAGTAACAGCATTAGCCACATCCGCTTCCCAAAAGATGGTGTGAGGCTCAGAAGAGAAAAGAACAATGCGTGAGCTTTGACATTGTCTGGTCCTACATACAGGTAAGGGATTATAGCAGGTGACATGTTACTTTTCTGGGCCGAGGCTCCCAATCACAGCCCTGCACCTCCGCTTCTAGAGTCCCAGGGCTGAGACCTGCGCCACAAGCGAAAAAAGCCAGTTCAGCGAGTGGCACAGCGGGTCAGGGTGTATCCCACCACTCCGTGCTGAGAGCCTACCGTGGGCCGGGCCCTGGGGATTCCGAGATGGAAGATCAGCGCCGCCCTCCAGGAGCCCATGAGAGGGACACAGTTTGGATGCTTTGTCCGTTGTTTAAAACGGAGGGGAAAAGCACCTTCGCGAACGAAGGAGGAGACCCATGAATACGGACCAAGCCCTGCGGGCCAAGTGGGTTAGCGCAGAGCCCAGAGCGCGGGGCAGGGTCCTGAGACGCCGCCCCGCCACCCGACCCCCCTCGGGTTCCCGCGTCCCTGCAGGTGCCCGCGCCCCCGGACCCCCGCGTCCCCAGGATCCCGCCCTCTCTGGCCCTGGCGCCCCCGCCTCCGGTCCCTGGTTGTCCCCCAGGCCCTTCCGCACGCGGCCCGGACGGGAGTGCACGAGGGGCTCCCCGCCGGCCCGCGATGCTCGGGGCCAGGGCTGAGGCCGCAGCAGCCCGCGGGGCGTCTCCGCGCCCTCCGCCCCCGGCTGCCGCTGGCGCCGCGCGGGCCACCGCCCCAGCGTCGCTCCCGCGCCCGCCCTCCGCCCTGCGGCCACCCGCGCGACCGCCCGCATCTCCCAGGGCCAGGGGCTGGCCTGCGGGCTCGGGGGCCCAGGGCGACGCGCCAGTACGCGGAAAGGCCTTCCGAATAAGTGTCCAGTAAGGGTTAGATGTCATTGCTTTTTCCTGAAATCTCCTCCTTCTACCTGCCCTGCTTGTGCTTAAGGAAGCCTAGTTCTGTCTGAGCGCAGGAGAGGCGTTTGGCGGTTTGTCTAATAGCAGCTTTAAGCCCTGATCTAAGTGTTTTCTGTGGGCCAGGCACCGTTCCTGGGGCTTGTTATCTCTTCTAATTTCACAACCACTGGATAAGATAGGGACTGTTATTGCCCCATTTTAGTGACGAGGAAACTAAGACTTAGATTAAGAATTCTGCAGGTCTTGCAGCCAGTAAGTGGCAGAACCAGACTCTAGGGACTGCCTGGCTCTCAGGCTGTATTGTCCTCCCCAGCGCCTCTGCAGGCCGGGCTCTCGAGTTACTTCCCACGCCCTGTGTGCAGGGGACCTGGGGTTCCATGGATTTTAAATCCTGGAAGAGTAGAGGGAAAACATGCTCATACCGTGTTTTGTCTTGTTTTGTTTTTAAATACTCTCAACTCAAAACACATCTCTTTATTGTTTAAGGCAGTTTGAATTGGGTTTTCTGTTACAATTGAATGTATCTTTAATTGAGGTAGCATTTTCATAACATAAAATTCACCATGCGACCATTTTAAAATGTGCAATTGGGTATTAATATATTCACAATGTTGTGCAACCATCACCAGATATTTTCATTACTCAAAAAGAAACTCTATTCCCATTAAGCAGTCACTCCTCATCTCTTTCTCCCCAAACCCCAGGCAACCACTTAACTACTTCCTAACTCTATGGATTTGCCTATCCTGGACGTTTCACATAAATGAAATCATACAATATGTGGCCTTTTGTGTCTGGCTTCCTCAACTTAGCATAATGTTCTCAAGTTACATCCATACTGCAGTATGTATCAGAACTTCATTCCTTTTTATGGCAGAATAATAGTCTATTGTATGGATATACCATACTTTACTTTTTTTTTTTTCCTTCAAGTTTCAGATATTTATTAATCAGTGTAATCCTCAACACAATACATCAACATGATTTCATGCATTTAGAGGAGAAATATTTCCTGGTTAAGTGAAAAATTGTGCAGATGGCTTTTGGCTTCATTCTAAGAAACTTTATAGTGAGACATTTGGTTTAGAAGTCTGGACCTTCTTTGTTCTGTTTGCTATAATCCACATGCACAGAGTAGAACTTGTATTGATCATTGGGATCCAGCTTGTTCCAGGGTTCTGGGTTATTCTTTCTGTCTGGATTCTTAACATCTGGATTGAACAATGCCAGACCTAAGACATACAGTGCTGCTCCAGTACTGCCAGTTCCAATAAATACGAAGAGGGAGATCAAGCTCAGATGTTTCTTGGCCTGCTGAGGATCTGGCAAAGCATGTTTGCGGCAGGGCCTCAGGTCTAAAAGGGGAGAAAAACAAACCTGCTTGGCAAACCCTGGACTGTCTGCACCGAAGCTCTGGAGATGTCCAAAGTCACCTAGAACCTCCTACCTCCATGTTTTACTTTTTCATTCATCAATTGATGGTCATTCAGGTTGTTTCTATTTTTTGGCTATTGTGAATAGTGTTGAACTGTACACGTTTTTGTTTGGACACTTGTTTTCAGTTCTCTTGCATATTTCCCTAGGAATGGATTTGCCAGGTCACATAGTAACTCTATGTTTAACTTTTTAAAGTTAATGGCTATACCATTTTACATTTGATCAGTAGTATGTAAGTGTTCCAATTTTTATTATCAAAACTATGAATGCACAAGGATGCAAAGATCAACATACAAAAATCGGTAGTGTTTCTATAAGTCAACATCAAACTATTTAGAAAGGAAATCATGATCTCTGAGAGGATAGGGGGGAAAATAGAAATCAAGAAAACAATCCCATTTTTAATAGCTACGAAAAGAAAGAAAAATCTAAGAATAAATTTAACCAAGAAGATGAAAGATCTCTGCAATGAAAACTATAAAACATTAATGAAAGAGGTTGAAAAGGACACAAATAAATGGAAATATACCCCATGTCCGTGGGTTGGAAGAATTAATATTTTTATTTATTTTATTTATTTTTTATTTTTATTATAATTTTTTGAGACAAAGTCTCATTCTGTTGCCCAGGCTAGAGTGCCGTGGCGTCAGCCTGGCTCACAGCAACCTCAAACTCCTGGGCTCAAGCAATCCTTCTGCCTCAGCCTCCCGAGTAGCTGGGACTATAGGCATGCGCTACCATGCCTGGCTAATTTTTTCTATATATTTTTAGTTGGCCAATTAATTTCTTTCTATTTTTGGTAGAGACAGGGCCTTGCTCTTGCTCAGGCTGGTCTTGAACTCCTGAGCTCAAACAATCCACCTGCCTCAGCCTCCCAAAGTGCTAGGATTACAGGGGTGAGCCACCACGCCTGGCCAATTAGAAGAATTAATATTTTTAAAATGTCCATACTACCCAAAGCCATCTAGAGATTCAGTGCAATTGCTATAAATATTAATGACATTTTTTTCACAGAAAGATAAAAAAAATCCTAAAATTCATATGGAACTACAAAAAAACCCTGAATAGCCAAAGCAATCTTGAACAAAAAGAACAAAGCTGGAGGCATTACACTACTGGGCTTTAAAAGATACTGCAGTAGTAACCAAAACAGCAGGACACTGGCATAAAAGCAAACACATAGACCAATGGAACAGAATAGAGAACTCAGAAATAAATCCACACATTTACAGCCAATTGATTTTCAACAAAGGTGACAAGGACATACATTGGGGAAAGGACAGTCTGTTCAAAGGACAGTCTCTTCAATAAATGGTGCTGGGAAAAGTGGATAACTACATGCGGAAAAATGCAACTAGACCCCTATCTCTTACCACATACAAAAAAACAACTCAAAATGGATTAAAGACTTAAATGTAAGTCCTGAAACTATGAAACTGTGAGAAGAGAACGTAGGGGAAATGCTTCATGGCATTGCTCTTGGCAAGGATTTTTTGGATAAGACCTCAAAAGCGTAGGCAACAAAGCAAAAATAGACAAATGGGATTTTATCAAACCGAAAAACTTCTACATAGCAAAGGAAACAATCAACAGAATGAAGAGACAACCTACAGAATAGGGGAAAATATTCACAAACTATATATCCAACAAGGGGTTAATATTCAGAATATGCAAGCATCTCAAACAACTCACTAGCAAAAAAACCAAATAATCTGACTTTAAAATGGGCAAAAGATCTCAATAGACATTTCTCCCATCCAAGTACTAACCAGCCCCAACTCTGCTTAGCTTCACGAGATCAGCCCAGATCAGGTGCATTCAAGGTGGTATGACCATAGATGTTTCTCATAAGAAGACACACAGATGGCCAACAGATATATGAAAAAATGCTTAACATCACTAACCATCCAGGAAATGCAAATCAAAACTACAAGGAAAGGCCGGAGGCGGTGGCTGACGCCTGTAATCCTAGCTCTCTCGGAGGCCAAGGCAGGAGTTTGAAAACAGTCTGAGCAAGAGCAAGACATCGTCTCTACTATAAATAGAAAGAAATTGGTTGGCCAACTAATATACATATAGAAAAAAAATTTAGCTGGGTATGGTGGCACATGCCTGTAGTCCCAGTTACTTGGGAGGCTGAGGCAGCAGGATTGCTTGAGCCCAGGAGTTTGAGATTGCTGTGAGCTAGGCTGACGCCACAGCACTAACTCTAGCCTGGGCAACAAAGTGAGACTCTGTCTCAAAAAAAAAAAAAAAAAAAAAAAAAAAACAAAAACAAAAAACTACAAGGAAATATCATCTCGCTCCAGTTTTTCTTTTTTTCTTTGAGCCAGAGTCTCCCTTTGTTGCCCAGGCTAGAGTGAGTGCTGTGGTGTCAGCCTAGCTCACAGCAACCTCAATCTCCTGGGCTCAAGCGATCCTACTGCCTCAGCCTCCTGAGTAGCTGGGACTACATGCATGCACCACTGTGCCCGGCTAATTTTTTCTCTATATATTTTTAGTTGGCCAATTAATTTCTTTCATTTTTTTTTTTTTTTAGTAGAGATGGGGATCTTGCTCTTGCTCAGGCTGGTTTTGAACTCCTGACCTTGAGCCATCTGCCCTCCTCGGCCTCTCAGAGTGCTAGAATTACAGGCGTGAGCCACAGTACCTGGCCTAGATATACTTTTAAATGTGCATTATTTTGTAAAAATCTAAGTACTATGTACTTAATAATTTCAAAAATGAAAACTATTTGTTAATTTTATTTTTTTATTTTTTTTGAGACTGTCTCACTTTGTTGCCTAGGCTAGAGTGAGTGCCTAGCTCACAGCAACCTCAAACTCCTGGACTCAAGTGATCCTCCTGCCTCAGCCTCCCGAGTAGCTGGGACTACAGGCATGTGCCACCATGCCCGGCTAATTTTTTCTATATATATTAGTTGGCCAATTAATTTATTTCTATTTATAGTAGAGACGGCGGTCTCACTCTTGCTCAGGCTGGTTTCGAATTCCTGACCTTGAGCAATCCACCCGCCTCAGCCTCCCAGAGAGCTAGGATTACAGGTGTGAGCCACCGCGCCCGGCCTATTTGTTAATTTTAAAATTAAATAACCTTTTAATGACTTTCTTGTGTCTGCTTTTTGTTGGAAAGTATTTGAATATTTGGTTGCAGCACAGCATAGAGGTCTGCAGTTTCAGTTGATCCTCCAGATGGGTATCAGTCATTTGTGACCTTAAGGGCATCTTCACTTGGGTTAGGTAGGAGAATGTAGATTCACAGCAATAAGTGGTGAAAAGCAAGAAAGCATTTTTTTCGGGGATGTTGCTAAAGTCGTGGGTATTCTACTTTATTTTTCCTTATTTCAGTGGGATCTTTCTTAGCATCAATGACTTTAAAATGGAATCTACTGAGAGCTCAACCAATTCCATCTGTGGTTCTTTAGGTGCCGTGGTGATATCAACTGAGGCTGAAATGCTAATTTGAGTGTGATGTTATGGTCCTCAAAGTCAGTGAGCCTTTCATTGTATTCTCCAATTAATAGGTCTATAACAGCTACGTAGTCTTCAAATGATTTGCATATATCATCCTGCTCATCAATGACCTTTGCTAACTGGGGAAAATGTTCATCCAAAATTTCCCTTTGAAACCAGCCTGAGCAAGAGCGAGACCCCGTCTCTACTATAAATAGAAAGAAATTAATTGGCCAACTAACATATATATATATATAAAATTAGCCGGGCATGGTGGCGCATGCCTGTAGTCCCAGCTACTCGGGAGGCTGAGGCAGAAGGATTATTTGAGCCCAGGAGTTTGAGGTTGCTGTGAGCTAGGCTGACGCCACGGCACTCACTATAACCTGGGCAACAAGTGAGACTCTGTCTCAAAAAAAAAAAAAAAAAAAAAAAATTCCCTTTGAAGAAGAAATGTTTTGAAAAAAGATAGCTTTTTATGCAATGCTTGGATTTTTTTTTGCCACATATCATACATAGACTTAGTTTACCGTGCAAAGAAATATTCAAGTCATTTTGATTTGACATGATATCATACAGATATGCTGCATCCTTATAGAAAGCTTCTTTCAATAATTCACATTGTGCTCTGATTCTGTTCTTCATAAAATTTAACTATCTGTTCTCATAGGTCCCTGCAATAGCCAATGCACTTCAGACTGTTAGGGTAAATCCACACCGAATGCCTCATTATTCAACTTTAGCATGTTATGAAACTATGTCATGTTGCCTTTGAACAAATATAATTAACAATACTTATAATTTGTTGCAAAGTATCACTTAAAATAGAAGCTTTAGCACAGAGATTTTGCTGATGCAAGATACAATGAAAAGAAATTAGAGCATCTGGATCTGTTAATACTTTTTAAAAATCTGTACAATAAACCCTTCATGTTTTCCTGTCATGGAAGGTGCACCATCTAAATTTATCAAATTCAGTCCAACTGAATGACATTTATCTTGAAAGTTGTCAAAGATATCTATTCCCCATGTTCTGTTTGCAAGAGTGCCCAAAGTAACTCTTCATAGCAAAGAAAATCTTCTGTTATGACCGAAATGAAATATAAAACCTGTGCCAAGTCACTAGTATCAGTTGATTCATCCAAAGTGATTGAATAATATATATTTTCCTTTTGAAGTATTGCATGAAGTTGTTCTGTTAAGTTGAAGGCTAATTCATGCTGCCGATCAGTTATGGTTCTCCTTGAAAGAGGCAGTTGTTTGTACTTTGAAATATTATCAAGGTGTAAGCATCATACTACTTCAATAATGCATTCTTTCACAATTTCTACATCACTGAATGGCTTCCCTTTTTTCCCCCCTCCGAGTATGCAAGCTACTTTATGACGGGGTGAGGTGGCTCACACCTGTAATCCTAGCACTCTGGGAGGCCAAGGCAGGTGGATTGCTCGAGGTCAGGAGTTCAAAACCAGCCTGAGCAAGAGCGAGAGCCCGTTTCTACTATAAATAGAAAGAAATTAATTGGCCAACTAACATACATAGAAAAAATTAGCCGGGCATGGTGGTGCATGCCTGTAGTCCCAGCTACTCGGGAGGCTGAGGCAGCAGGATTGCTTGAGCCCAGGAGTTTGAGGTTGCTGTGAGCTGGGCTGATGCCACGGCACTAACTCTAGCCAGGGCAACAAAGTGAGACTCTGTCTCAAAAAAAAAAAAAAAAAAGCTACTTTATAAGTTGCTTCAGTGGCATTATTTTCAGGTCTTATTGCTGCTTGAAAGAACTGTATTCGCTTTTGCTTTTCATCTTTTAATTTCTGCAATACAACCTTTCATGTCATCCCCTCTAATTTAAAATATCTGTGGTCCTTCTGAGTGTTATAATGCTGATGAGCATTGAATTTCTTTCTTTCTTTCTTTCTTTTTTGAGACAGAGTCCCACTTTGTTGCCCAGGCTAGAGTAAGTACCGTGGCATCAGCCTAGCTCACAGCAACCTCAAACTCCTGGGCTCAAGCAATCCTGCTGCCTCAGCCTCCCCAGTAGCTGGGACTACAGGCATGCACCACCATGCCCAGCTAATTTTTTCTATATATATTAGTTGGCCAATTAATTTCTTTCTATTTATAGTAGAGACAGGGTCTTGCTCTTGCTCAGACTGTTTTCAAACTCCTGACCTCGAGCAATCTGCCTGCCTCGCTGCCCCCCTCGGCCTCCCAGAGTTCTAGGATTACAGCCATGAGCCACCAGACCCGGCCTGAATTTCTTTAATGTTGATATTGCAGTATCACAAAGCAAGCAAATCATCTTATCTTTAACAGAAACAAGATAATATTACAATTCCCAGTCCTCATTAAAAAATCTGTTTTCTTCAGCATTGTCTCGGTCTTCTTTGACATGATGGGCTATTTAGCAGACAGAATTAAAAAATACTGTTGAGCTGTGCAACTATTCACAAATTCCACTTCAAACAGAAACACAGTGCACTGGCAGGGCACGGTGGCTCACGCCTGTAATCCTAGCATTTTGGGAGGCCAAGGCGGGGGGATTGTTTGAGTTCAGGAGTTTGAGACCAGCCTGAGCAAGAGCGAGACCCCATCTCTACTAAAAATAGAAAGAAATTAATTGGCCAACTAAAAATATATAGAAAAAATTAGCCGGGCATGGTGGCGCATGCCTGTAGTCCCAGCTACTCAGGAGGCTGAGGCAGGCGGTTCGCTTGAGCCCAGGAGTTTGAGGTTGCTGTGAGCTAGGCTGACGCCACGGCACTCCAACCAGGGCAACAAGAGTGAGACTCTAACTCAAAAAGAAGAGAAACACAATGCATTGATATCAAAAACTGATAACAGACTGGCTACTCAACCCTCACACACTCTCACCAACCAGCCTTGTGCACTAGTAGCACCAGTCAGGCAGGGAAGTTAGAACCAAATCATGAGTGTAGCAGCTGTCAATTTAGCCTTTATGGCTTAGTAATGTTCTAATTGTGCCAGGCAATCTGGGAGGATTATTTCATTGAAACTTATTTTATTCTTTGATATTTTACATATGTTCGTTTAAAAAATAAAATAAAAATATAAAAGACAAATAAAAATGTATTAATAAAAATAAATGGATTTGTTCTGTAAAATGTGGGTTCAGTCAAAAGGACCTAGAAGGACACAGGTTCCCCACTCCCAGTTTGGAGGTTTCTCAAAAAATTAAAAATAGGGGCTGGGCGCAGTGGCTCTTGCCTGTAATCCTAGCACTCTGGGAGGCTGAGGCGGGAGGATCGCTCAAGGTCAGGAGTTTGAAACCAGCCTGAGCAAGAGCGAGACCCCGTCTCTACTAAAAATAGAACGAAAATAATTGGCCAACTAAAGATATATAGAAAAAATTAGCCGGGCATAGTGGTGCATGCCTATAGTCCTACCTACTCAGGAGCCTGAGGCAGAGGGATTGCTCGAGCCCAGGAGTTTGAGATTGCTGTGAACTAGGCTGACACCACGGCAGCACTCTAGCCCAGGCAATAGAGTGAGACTGTCTCAAAAAAAAAAAAAAAAAATTAAAAATAGAACTACCAACAATCTCACTGCTGGATATATAGCCAAAGGAAATGAAATCAGAATGTTGAAGAGGTATCTGCACTACTATGATTGCAGCATTATTCATAATAGGCAAGATATAGAATCAACCTGAGTGTCCATCAACAGATGAATGGATAAAAAAATGTGGTACATATACACAGTGGAATACTATTTGGCCATAAAATAGAATGAAATCCTGTCATTTATGACAACATGGATGAACCTAGAGAACATTATGTTAAGTGAAATAAGCTAGGCACAGAAGGACAAATACCCCATGATGTATCTCATATGTAGAATCTAAAAAAGTTGATTTCATGGAAGTAGAGAGTAGAATAGTGGTTACTAGAGGTTGGGGGTGTGTAGGGGAGGGATGGGGAGAGGTTGGTTAATGGGTACAAAGTTACAGTTAAATAGGAGGAATAAATTCTGGTATTCTATGGTACAGTAGAGTGACTACAGTTAACAAAAATGTTTCTTTCTTCTTTCTTTCTTTCTTTCTTTCTTTCTTTCTTTCTTTCTTTCTTTCTTTCTTTCTTTCTTTTCTTTCTTTTTTTAGTTTGGGATATGACCTTTATTGAGCTCATCCACTAGAGTGGAAATAATGTCTGTACAAAACCAAATGTTTGTTACTCTAACTTCTGCATCGCAATTAAAATCCGAACAGTTTTTTAAAAACAAAACAGTCAACTCAATCAAAACCCGCTGCCTCAGAATCAATAGCTTTTTTGAAGCCACAGTAACACTTAACATATGGTTAAGACTCAAATGCAGAAATGCGGTTGGTTGGAAAGCTCATTAAACTTCCAACTTGCTCAAACAGAATTACAAAAAGGCAAAATTGTATTTTTCACAGAGATACAGTCCACCGGCATCACCAACACTGGACAGCGGTTAGAGAATTTAGAGTCCTGAGATACCAAGGACCTCAAGGCATCCTTTAGACAGTCTTCTGTTGTCCTTTCTTCCCAATCGGAGATCTGTGGATGTGCGGAATGACAGCACCACCAACAACTGTAGCCTTGATGAGAGAGTCCAATTCTTCATCTCCACGAATAGCAAGCTGCAGGTGACAGGGGTGACACGCTGCACCTTTCTTTAAGTGTGTTGATGCATTTCCTGCCAGTTCCAGAACCTCTGCGGTGAGGGAGTCCGGGATGGCTACGCTGAGCACAGCTGCAGTCAAACCCACGCGGCCGTGACTGGTCGTCCCAGATTCCGGGTGTCTGTGAATACGGCCCACCGGTCACTGCAGCCCAGCTGTCTGCCAGCGGGAAACCGCCTTTGTCTTGGCCTTTCCGGAGCCCGTCATTTCGGATTCAGCTGCAGCTCAATCAAGCAAGGCGGAGAAAGGGCTAATCAGACACACACAGAGATGTCACCTCCTACTTCTTGCTTGCACCGCGACTCAAACTACCTGTATATTTCAACATAGCCAGAAGAGAGGGTCTCCAGTGTTCTCACCACCAAGAAATAAGTGTTTGAGGTGCTGGATATGCTAATCGCTCTGATTAGATCGTTATGTATGCATTTATCAAAACATCACCCTGTACCCCACAAAAATGTACAATTATTATGTTAATTAAAGACAAAACGAAACTTTAAAAAATGCACGTAGTTAAAAAAAACAGCGCTACAAGGCTTATGATGAAACACAACCGTCCTTCACTCATGCCCAAGAGGCAACCAACTTTCTTTCCCTCCCTTCCTTCCTTCCTTCCTTCCTTCCTTCCTTCCTTCCTTCCTTCCTTCCTTCCTTCCTTCCTTCCTTCCTTCCTTCCTTTCTCTCTCTTTCTCTCTTTCTCTCTTTCTTTCTTTCTTTCTTTCTTTCCTTCCTTCCTTTTTCAGACAGAGTCTCACTCTGTTACCGGGCTAGAATGCCATGGTGTCAGCCTAGCTCACAGCAACCTCAAACTCCTGGGACTACAGGCATGCGCCACCGTGTACTACTTTTTGGTTTTCCTGAAATTATCAGTTATATTCTCATTTGTTTACTTTTCCATGTGCCTACTTCACCCCTTTTCCCCAAATGCTCCAAAAGATCTGTCACATGGCTGTCAATAGTTTTTCCATACTCTCAGACACAGTTTGAACCCATTTGTGGGTTCTATTTACCTTTTGAATCTGAAGGTATCCATTCCAGAGTCCCTGCCTCCTGTTCTAATCTGAACTAGCTGTGCCTGCCTGGGGCCCGGGCAGCCCTGGGTCCTGCGGGGCCTGCCCTCACTGTGCCCTGGGCTGGATCTCCATCCAGTTCCAGGGTCCGCGGCCTCCTCTTTCACATTGCACATCCTCATTTCCTGAAAATATATCCTCCAGGAGTATCCTAAGATTGAGTGCTTAAGAAGTGAAATATTGGAGCACTTGTATGTCTCAGCATGTCTTTATTCTACCCTCACATGCTTGGCTGTTTAGGATAGGTATAGAAATAAGTTTCCTCATAATTTTGAAGGCAAAGCTTCATGGCCATCTAATATCCAATGCTTTTTGTAGGAGCCCACATACCACTCTGATTCCTCATGCTTTTTCTTTGACCTGTTTCCCCCACCCCTCCCCCCCCCTTTGGAAGCTCTTAGGATCTTCTCTTCTTGGTGTTATTCTGAAATTTTATGACAAATATGTGCATCTTTTTTTTGTTTGTTGTGTTAGGCTTTTGGTAAACTCTTTCCATTTGGAAACTCACATCCTTCAGATCTGGGAAAACTTCCTATAGAATTTCCTTTGATAATTTAAACAGATTTTTGTTACCAGAGCTGGAAGAATAATCTCAACTAGCTCCTCTATATGTGTGTATGTGTGTGTGTGTTTGTTTGTGTGTGTGTATATATAGATAGATATATAAAAAAAGATATATATATAAAAGATATATATAAACATATATATATGAAAAGATATATATATGTATATATATATATATCTCAAACACTTCTGGATGTTTCTGTGTTTTGTATTTTATTTCCCAAATAAAATAATTTCATTGTGTTTTTCTGACTATACAGATAATATATACTTAGGGAGAAAACTCAAACAATACTAAAACTGTAAAATTTAACATGTTTTTAAAAATAATTTTTTAAAAGATCAAATCAGGCCAGGCGCGGTGGCTCACGCCTGTAATCCTAGCTCTCTGGGAGGCTGAGGCAGGCAGACTGCTCGAGGTCGGGAGTTCGAAACCAGCCTGAGCAAGAGCGAGACCCCGTCTCTACTATAAATAGAAAGAAACTAATTGGCCAACTAATATATATAAAAAAATTAGCCGGGCATGGTGGCTCATGCCTGTAGTCCCAGCTACTTGGGAGGCTGAGACAGAAGGATCGCTTGAGCCCAGGAGTTTGAGGTTGCTGTGAGCTAGGCTGACGCCATGGCACTCACTATAGCCTAGGCAACAAAGCGAGACTCTGTCTCAAAAAAAAAAAAAAAAAAGATCAAATCAAAGTGGATATCCAATAATAAGAGCATAAAGTCACTTTTAATAGTTGCATATCATTTCATTGGAAAGATGTACTATCATATATTTTATCAGGCCTCTAATAGCAAGGAGCTGTTTTCAGTTTCTCTTTACCCTACACAATGGCGGGATGTACATCTTGTACACACAGATGCTACAATTTAAGGGGACAGTAGAAATAGGGGTAGAGTCAGGGAAAGATGGGATTCAACTTATCTCTTATGGAAGAGCTGTGGGGGGTGGGGAAGGAGTGTCTGAACCTGCCTAGAGATGACCTTGGCCTGACCTCCTTGATGGCATTGCTTAGAGCAGCAGCCCTCAAATCTCCCTGTGCAAAGAGCCTGGGGAACTCGTTAAACAGCACATTCCCAAGCAGCACCCCAGAGAGTCTGATTCGGTCTGGGGAATGGTCCAAGAATCTGTATCTGGTTCTGATGTCAGTGGCCTGTGGACCACACTTGGAGAAACACTGACTTAGAGTGTAGAGGGAGGTAAGTAGTATTCACCTGAGAAACAGGACAGGGTATGGTGAGCTGATAGGGAGGAAAATTAATTAGGCATCTTCAATCACCCCAGGGGACCAGGCTGTAGTGTGCTTAGAGCTGGGGCAGAACTCACAAATCCACCAGCTGGCCTCCATTCTCCAAGTCCAGGGATTCTGATAGCCATATAGAAAGACCCCAAGTTCCCTAGTCTCTCCCTAACTTGTCATTTCTTCCCCTCCCTTGTGTCAATGTTATTCACTTAGGAATACAGGGGTCATAGAAATATCTCAGTATGTTCACTGGGGCATTAAAATGTCTACTGGCTCTGGCCGGGAAAGGTGAGAGCCGCACTAGGGTCACCTGCAGAGATGTGCCACTGAAAAGTGGAAGAATGACGTGGAGTCTTGGTGAGGATGGGGCACAACAGGAACATTGATAGGGGAATGTGAATGAGGCCAACCACTCTGAAAAATAATTTGACTCAGTAATTCCGCTCCAGAGTATTCACCCCAGAGAAATTCTTACTGGTTTCTAGGAAACATAAACATCCAGGATGTTCTTAGCAGCATTGTTCAAACAGTGAAAAACTAGAAAGAATTCAAATGCCTTTGGACAGGAGAATAGATAAATAAATTGTGGTATATTTACACAATGGAAGACTAGCCATAATACAAATGAATGAACTATACGCAGATCAACTTGGATGGATCTTAGAAACATAATGAGTGAAAAAAAAGTAATTCATAGATTAAATACATTCTTGTTGAATTCAAAAATAAGCAAAACTGAACAATTTGTTGTTTGGGGATCTGCATGGAGAAAAATATAAAGGAAACAAAAGGTTGTGGGACAAATTCAAAATAGTGGTCACCTTTGGGTAAGGCCAGGGATGACAGCTTCGGAGCACTGGTAGTGTTCTAGTTGTTAAGTTGGGTGTTGGGGTCACAGGTCTTGGTTTATTATGCATACAAACTACCAATGCATAAAATGTATTTTTGACGACATCAAATATTTCAAAATTTAAAATATAAAAAAAAAAAAAAAACAAGAGAAAGACAAAATCTCCTGGCCACCACTGTGGCCTTGCAAGGCTATTTTCCCCCTGTTCCCCATCTCTCCTCCAACAGGCACTAACAACAGGAAGCAAGATGTTAGGCCTCCAAAGGCCAATGGAAGCTTGTAAAATCCACCTCCACCTCCCCCATGCAGAGACTGGGGCAAGCTCCTGTTCTACCCTTTCCCAGTCTGTTACTCATAAACTGTACCAGTCACAAAGTCATGGCCTCATTTCCCAGCCAAGCTGATTATATTTTCCAGCCAAGCTAATAATGCATTTTTCTCTTATGACAACAGGACGATGCTTGGGACACTGTTTTCTGAACAAGCAAGCCACCTCAGTGTTTACCTTTTCCTTTTTATATTTAATTTTAATTTTTTTTTAGAAACAAGGTCTCGCTCTGTCACCCAGGCTGGAGTGCAGTGGTGCAATCATAGCTCACTGCAGCCTCCACCTCCTGGGCTCAAGTGATCCTCTGACCTAGGCCTCCTGAGTAGCTAGAAGCATGCATCCCCATGCCTGGCTAATTTTTAAAAATTTTTTTTTATAAAATTTTGTCCAGGCTGGTCTCGAACTCCTGGCCTCAAATGATGTTCCTGCCTCTGCCTCCCAAAGTGCTGGGATTACAGGCATGAGCCACTGTGTTGGCCCCAGTGTCTACCTTTTCCTCCCCTAATGTCTCCAAAGCATCCCCAGCACCCACTCTTTTCCATCTGCCAGTCTCACGTCTGCCTGAGCCTCCAGGTTTCCTTTGCACCCCTGGTGATGAGCCTCCTTTGGTCTCTTTCATTGTTTGTGAGCTCAGCTGCTGTGAGCTCCTCTAGAGCTCTTCTGGGCCTTGAATGTTCTTACTCTGTATGTTTCTTAACTCAAAAGCCACCCAATTTTTGGAAGAGGAGCAGAGCTCCTGAGGTGAGGTGTACCTTGAACAGTAGACTGGGATTCAAAACAGGTGAGTTCCAATCCTCCTTCTCCCCCTGCCTGACTATGTGGTAGGCCCCTAATCCCCTCCAAGCCTGTTGACTTGCCTATGAGAGAGAGAGTATTTTATCTGAGACTTGGATAATGTATGTGCACGATCAAAAGGTGAAGGGACTTTAAAGTTCATCTAGTTTTACCCACATGTCTTAAAAATGGAAAAACTAAGGCTAGAGTTGGGAGGAGACTTGGACGGGCCAGGGATGCTTAGCTCTTTGGTGGCAGGTGTTGTACCAGAACCTGATTCTCCTGTCTCTCCATCACCTTGCCTCCCTGTTGCTTGCTGAAGCATAGAGGTGAGGGGGCAGGAACTACAGCCACTAGCTTAGTCCTGCCCCTGCTCCATCCAAGGCCAAAACACTCAACCCTTGGAAGATGCTGCCTATTGAAACTGATGAGGCTGACACCATCTGGGGGCGGGAAGAGCCTGCCTCACCTGTCAGCTGGTCCATTGCACAACTTGGCAAGTTGAGGCCGGGGACACTTCTTCCCACACTAGGCCCAGCTGTAGAGGGGAAAGTTCAGGGTACAGGGAATAACAAGAGAATTGGATACTAGCCCCACCTTTCCCTCAGCCCCTGCCCCCTCACCCTGCAGGGGCTGGGGTGGGTTGAGGGTAAGAGAAGCCCAAGGAGGGGTTGGGGGTGGGAAAGGAAGTTCTCTGCTGGAGTCGCAGGGAGCAGAGCCAGTACTCTTCCTCACTTCTAAAGGGGTCTTCTATTTTAGAGAAGGAGTTTGTGTGTGTCTTTCAGCTCATGAGTTGAGAATCTATCTATGAAGTGGAGAAATGAGAGGTGAGACAGAGAACTGAGTTGCTCTGTGAGGCTGCCAGTGTAGCCTTTAATGGAGGCATCAGAGACTGGATTCAGTGCCCAAATGTCTGGGGCCCCTCTTTGTCCCTGACCTGTGATGCAGCAGATGGAGAGCCCAGGACTGCCTCTGCCAGGGACATGGCCTTTTCCAGCTGTGGCATGATGACTGCCATACTTTAGCCTGAATCTTAAATAGCCACTATTCAGAAATTCCATCAAAGGCCCCCGAGCAATCTGATGACAGGTTTTTGTCTTTTGAAATAATTCGATTGTTTATCATATATAAGACTGTATGGCTATAATACAGATGTAGGAGGGTTAATTTTTTATTTAATGTTACAGCATGCACAGGAAGTCCAAACTAGATCCTACAATCTGAGCACAGGTATTTAACCTTTTTTTTTTTTTTTTTTGAGACAGAGTCTCGCTTTATTGCCCAGGCTAGAGTGAGTGCCGTGGCTTCAGCCTAGCTCACAGCAACCTCACACTCCTGGGCTCAAGCGATCCTTCTGTCTCAGCCTCCCGAGTAGCTGGGACTACAGGCATGAGCCACCACGCCCGGCTAATTTTTTCTATATATATTAGTTGGCCAATTAGTTTCTTTCTATTTATAGTAGAGACGGGGTCTCGCTCTTGCTCAGGCTGGTTTCGAACTCCCGACCTCGAGCAATCCGCCCGCCTCGGCCTCCCAGAGAGCTAGGATTACAGGCGTGAGCCACCGCGCCCGGCCGGTATTTAACCTTTTCCATGCTGTTTATTACTACAGTGCACAGAAGTCCTGTAGCTAAAGCTATGCCTGCTAGTCACTAGAGAGGCTTTTGTAGCTGCCACAATCTTCACTCCTACACTAGTTGTGCAGGAAATAGAGCTTGGGTTTTTTGGGGGTCTTTTCTTTCTATGGGTTATGTACAACATTGGCCGTGCTTTTTTTTTTTTTTTGAGACAGAGTCTCGCTCTGTTGCCCAGGCCAGAGTGAGTGCTGTGGCGTCAGCCTAGCTCACAGCAACCTCAAACTCCTGGGCTCAAGCGATCCTCCTGCCTCAGCCTCCCGAGTAGCTGAAACTGCAGGTATGCGCCACCATGCCCGGCTAATTTTTTCTCTATATATGTTAGTTGGCCAATTAATTTCTTTCTATTTATAGTAGAGACGGGGTCTCGCTCTTGCTCAGGCTGGTTTCGAACTCCTGACCTCGACTAATCCGCCCGCCTCGGCCTCCCAGAGTGCTAGGGCGGTGCTTTTTTAGGAGGCTCATCAGACTCTCAGGCACTGGTCGCCACAGGTTGCAGTGGTTGTGTCAGCTGTTTCCATGCCCAAATTGGTGACACAGGGCTCTCATGTCCCTAGACGCACTGAGCAGACGCTCTCTCTGAGGACCCAAAGCTCCTGCTCTCAGTCTCAGAGCCCTCTCTGTTCTTTCCTTTTTATTTTTCTACCAGCCTCGGGGGAAATACTGGTGTTTGATGATCAAAATATTTAAAAAACAAACATGATATTGTGATGTATGATTTTTTTTTTAAAAAAAAAGCACATTAAATATCAAGATCTAGTGATGGATCTAATAACTTCGTGCTTTTGAAGTAGTGGTTAAGTGTAAACAGTATTTCAACATACTGTAACAACCATAATATGATAACGAAAATGTCTGATTTCTGCTGACGGCAAAGGCTCAGGTACTGTTAATACCAGAGTAGTTTGTTGCCTACATTCATAACTGAAGGAAATGCTATATTTCAGATATAACTTAGTGAAAATAAAGACGTAATTTTTTTTTCACACCCAAGTTCAAGGATCCAAGTCACAAGACCAATATCCTTGGTCAGAGGAAATTCATCTCTTCTCAATTCCTACTTCTTCTATAGGAGCCACAAATCCTCCCTGAGACTTGTAGCATAAGACATATCATCTCCTTGAATGAAGGGCAAGGAAGTGTCAGCCCTTGATGTCTTTCTTGGTTCCCTTCTGGCAGGCCCCAGTCCAAGGGGGAAAAGTTGAGGGCATTTGGCTTGGGTTGGAAAAGATCCCAGAATTCTGTGGTTTGATCCTCACTGACCACCAGTGGATGAGAGGGAGCCACTGATGGTTAATATCTCAGTAAAATTTTGCCGTGTTACCTTCATTGGGATGTATTTACTCCTGGTTTATGCACAGTCCTAACATGCTTGATAATCTCTTTTAACAGAAAAATAGAAGCAGCAGATTAGAAAAGTCTGATCAGCAACTGCTAGGAAAACACATAATAAGGCCGGGTGCGCTGGCTCACGCCTGTAATCCTAGCACTCTGGGAGGCCGAGGCAGGCAGATTGCTAGATGTCAGGAGTTCGAAACCAGCCTGAGCAGGAGCGAGACCCCCGTCTCTACTATAAATAGAAAGAAATTAATTGGCCAACTAATTATATAGAAAAAATGAGCCGGGCATGGTGGTGCATGCCTGTAGTCCCAGCTACTCGGGAGGCTGAGGCAGTAGGATGGCTTGAGCCCAGGAGTTTGAGGTTGCTGTGAGCTAGGCTGGGCAACAAAATGAGCCTCTGTCTCAAAAAACAAAAAACAAAAAAACAAAAAAAAGCACACACACACATAATAACTAAGGTAACTGCAAATGGCCTGAAATGTACACAGAAGGTTTGTGTGTATGTGTGTGTGTGTGTTGTTTTGTTCTGTTTTTGGAAACAGTCTCACTCTGTTTCCCAGGCCTAGAGTGCTGTGGTATTATCCTGGCTCACAGCAACCTCAAACTCCTGGGCTCAAGCAATCCTTCTGCCTCAGCCTCCTGAGTAGCGGGAACTACAGGCATATGCCATCACCATGCCCAACTAATTTTTTCTATTTTTAGTTGCCTGGCTAATTTTTTTTTTCCCTTAGTAGAGACAGGGTCTCGCTCTTGCTCAGGTTAGTCTCGAACTCCTGACCTTAAGCAATGCTCCCATCTTGGCCTTCCAGAATGCTAGGATTACTGCTGCAAGGCACCACACCTGGCCCACACAAGGTTTTTCTTAATGGCAGACAAGAATTCAAAAATACCAGAAAATTGGAAAGATTCAGTTGGTGTAGGAGCAGATAATTATTTTAATGTTCCTGCTGATTATTCCTCTGAGATTATAATCAGTGATATTCATCACTATAACTCTATATTCTGAAGAAAAAGCTAAAGAATGGATGCTACACTTAGGAAAGAAGAGGTGGGTAGTTTTCAAGCAAGATGGTTAAAATTAAAAGTTTTGCTGCTTAAAGGGGTAACTCTGCAAGTTCTGGATAGTTGATGTTTTGAAATTAATATTACACCCAAGACCCAATGCCCCCTTAATCCTGGGGTTCTTACAGGGTACTTTTAAGCTTTTTGTGTCCCTAGGAGTAAATAGCAGTGGTGGTGACTATAGGGCCACTGAGGGAGGACCCATCTCAGTTCAGATGGCAACACCCATAGCAGATTACAGACTGTGGGCTACAGAGTGATGGTCGGTGGGTACCAAACCACAGAATTCTGGAACCTTTTCTCATGGTGCCAAAATGTCCTCAACTTTGCCCTTGGACTGGGCCTGCCAGAAGAAGCCAAGAGAGATATCAAGGGCTGACACTGGATAAGACCTTTGAGATTAGCTGGTCCAACACCTGCCTTATACAAATGAGGAAACTGAGGCCCACTCATGAAGTTAGTGTAAAATCAGCATTATTTCTACCTTAAATATTTCGGGGCCAGGTGCAGGGGTTCACATCTGTAATCCTAGCACTTTGGAAAGCCGAGGTGAGAGGATCACTTGAGCCCAGGAGTTCGAGACCAGCCTGAGCAAGAGCAAGACCCCGTCTCTACTAAACAGAAAAATTAGCCAGGTGTGGCAGTGCATACTTATAGTCCCAGCTACTTGGGAGGCTGAGGCAGAAGGATCTCTTAAGCCCAGGAGTTAAAGGTTGCAGTGAGCTATGATGGCACCACTGTACTCTAGTCTAGGCAATATAGTCTGCCTCAAAATAAATAAATAAATAAATATATAAGTAAATAAACTTTGGTGGAATTCAATGATAAAGCCATCTGGGCCTAGAGTTATTCTGTATGAATTCTTCTAAGTATGGATTTAATTTCATTACTATTTCTTTCTTGTGACATTCATCACTTTCACCATTTCTTCTTGTGCCAATTTTGGTAAGTTTTCTTTTTCTTAGAATTTGCTCATTTTAACAAAATGTAGTAATTATTTGAAATAAAGTTGTTTGTAATACAGTTTAAAAATGTTTGAGGAACTGCCATACTATTTTCTACCATTTTACATTCCCATCAACAGTGCACTAGGGTTCCAATTTTTCCTCATCTTTTCCAACACTCATTATTATTATTATTTTTTTATAGTGGCCATCCTAATGGGTATGAGGTAGTTATCTTATTGTGGTTTTGATTCACATTTTCCTCATGATTAGTGATGTTGAATGTCTTTTCATGTACCTGTTGGCCATTTGTATATCTTCTTTGGAGAAATATCTATGGAAGTCTTTTGCCTATTTTTTAAATTGGGTTTCTTGGTTTATTTTGTCGTTGAGTGCATAGCATACCTTTTGGCATTCTTTCACTTGCATCCTTATATTTAAAGCGTGCCTGTTATAAGAAGCACATGTAACTAGATGCTGAGAATTGGGAATAAAAATAAAAAAAAAAAAAAAAAGAAGCACATGTAAGAAGCATATGCTTTTTTTAAAATCCAGTTGGAGAATCCTCTTCTCGTAATTGGAGTAGTTAGCCTAACTGTATTAATAATAATTAGGTTATTAATAATAGTAATTACTGATTGTCATATTTTGCTGCATAACAAATTACCCCAAAACACAGGAGCTTAGAAAACAATAAACATTTACTATCTCACACATCACACATCTTCTGAGGGCAGGAATTTGGGAGGAGCTTAGTTGGGTGGTCTGGCTCATGGTTTCTCATGAGGTTGCAGTCAAGATATCTAGATATCAAGGCTTGACTGGGACTTCGCTTCTATGATATCTCATTCACATGGCTGTTGGTAGAAGGCCTTGGTTCCTTGCCATGCAGACATTTTCATAGGTTTGCTTGAGTAGCCTCACATCATGGTAGACCACAGTATCCTCCAGAGTGAGTAATACAAGAAAGCAAGGATGAATTATGACTTATTCTCAGTAGTCACATACTATTACTTCCACTATATGTTATTAATTAGAAGAAAGCCACTAAGTCCAGCCAACACTCAAGGCCAGGGAAATTAGGCTCCATTTTTTGAAAGAAGGAACAATCAAGGAATTTGTGGATATATCTGAAAACTGCTACAGTTGGTATTTCGAAGAGACTAATTGCTAAACCCCTGGCGTGGTTGATCAATAAAAAGACAAAAAGTTTAAATAACCATTATCATGAATAAAAAATACTAAATAAATATTAGCTTTACTTTCTTTCCATTTTCCTATATATTTGCAAATGACAAGAGAGTTTTTCATGTTTTTTTATTTTTTTTATTTTTTTTGAGACAGAGTCTCACTCTGTTGCCCGGGCTAGAGTGTCGTGGTGTCAGCCTAGCTCACAGCAACCTCAAACTCCTGGGCTCAAGCGATCCTCCTGCCTCAGCCTCCCAAAAGTAGCTGGGACGGGCGGGCGCGGTGGCTCACGCCTGTAATCCTAGCTCTCTGGGAGGCCGAGGCGGGCTAATTGCTTGAGGTCAGGAGTTCAAAACCAGCCTGAGCAAGAGTGAGACCTCGTCTCTACTAGAAATAGAAAGAAATTAATTGGCCAACTAATATATATAGAAAAAATTAGCCAGGCATGGTGGCTCATACCTGTGGTCCCAGCTACTTGGGAGGCTGAGGCAGAAGGATTGCTTGAGCCCAGGAGTTTGAGGTTGCTGTGAGCTAGGCTGATGCCACAGCACTCACTCTAGCCTGGGCAACAAAGGGAGACTCTGGCTCAAAGAAAAAAAAAAGGGGGGGAAGCTGGGACTATAAGTATGCACCACCATGCCTGGCTAATTTTTTCTATATATTTTTAGTTGGACAATTAATTTCTTCCTATTTTTAGTAGAGACAGGTGTCTCACTCTTGCTCAGGCTAGTTTTGAACTCCTGACCTTGAGCCATCCTTCCGCCTCGGCCTCCCAGAATGCTAGGATTACAGGCGTGAGCCACTGCGACCGGCCTGTTTTTAATGTTTTGACCAAAATATTCCAAGGTCACAGAACAATCATGTATTTTCTCATTGATTATTAACATTGCTCTGCATGGTTTCAGCTTGCACAGTCATATTTATGGGCCTGCACTGCCATGCCACGTGAAGACTGCTGGTTAAGCAGTTTCTAGAAGGCCGTTGTCTTCACATCTGATGCTGGAGCTTGAAGTCCACAGAGCAAGCAGTTGATAAAGTGGAGGAGAGTAAGAGTAAGCTGGAACTTTCAAGCATGAGCCGGAGTGATGAAGATAGAGTGAAGCCCAGGTCAGCTCATTCTAAGTTCTTTTTTTTTTTTTTTTTTTGAGACAGAGTCTCGCTTTGTTGCCCAGGCTAGAGTGAGTGCCGTGGCGTCAGCCTAGCTCACAACAACCTCAAACTCCTGGGCTCAAACAATCCTGCTGCCTCAGCCTTCTGAGTAGCTGGGACTATAGGCATGCACCACCTTGCCTGGCTAATATTTTCTATATATATTAGTTGACCAATTAATTTCTTTCTATTTATAGTAGAAACGGGGTCTCGCTCTTGCTCAGGCTGGTTTCGAACTCCTGACCTCGAGCAATCTGCCCGTCTTGGCCTCTCAGAGTGCTAGGATTACAGGCGTGAGCCACCACGCCCCGCCTCAGCTCATTCTAATGTTGGTGATTGTTGCTGTCCTGGAGAAGCCAGGTCTCTTTGCACAGAGATAAACACTCACTTCTCTGTGCCCAGGAATCAGAGAAGCTAAAGGAAGATTCAGGGGAAGGTGAAGCAGTTACAGGTATGGCTGCTGTCTCATGCCAGTGAGGTGAGACAGCAAATGACCAACAACATATGTCAGCTAGTATGGCTGCTGCTTCACTTCCATCCTCTAAATCTCACAGGAGAATCTCTTGTGGCCAATGCTAACTGTAAACACACACACACACACACACACACACACACACACACACACACACACACACACGGAATTCTGGAAAATGTAGTTCCACCTGACCAAGTTGATACATTACAAAGCCGTCATACTTACTGCACAGATGAATGGTTATTCATGAAGGTCCTGGAGTCAGACTTCTCAGGTTTGAGTTGTGGGTCCTTTATTTCAAGCTATGTGTCCAAGGGTAGGTTTCTTAGTATTTCTGTGCTTCACTTTGCTTGTCTATAAAATGAAGATATAATAATAATACTTACTTATAAGAACAGTTTGAGGTTTAAATGAGTTAATACACATAAGCTGTTAATATATTAATGATAGATTATCAATAAGACTTGTCCCAGGCCAGGAGTGGTGGCTCATGCCTGTAATCCTAGCACTCTGGGAGGCCGAGGTGGGCAGATTGCTCAAGGTCAGGAGTTCGAAACTAGCCTGAGCGAGACTCCGTCTCTACTAAAAATAGAAAGAAATTAATTGACCAACTAAAAATATATATACAAAAAAGATTAGCCGGGCATGGTGGTGCATGCCTGTAGTCCCAGCTACTCGGAAGGCTGAGGCAGGAGGATTGCTTGAGCCCAGGAGATTGAGGTTGCTGTGAGCTAGGCTGATGCCACGGCATTCATTCTAGCCTGGGCAACAAAGTGAGACTCTGTCTCAAAAAAAAAAAAAAAAAAAAAAAGACTTGTCTCACTGGAAAATTTCAAAAAAAATCAGCTATTATTATTTGTGCAACCTTGGGCAAACCATTTAAACATTCTGGTTCTCAATTTTTTATTTGTAAGATGCGGATAACTTCCTTGGCCTATTTCACAGATGTGTATTGAGGATCAAATACAATACATAATCAAAATGAAATAGAAAAGGGCCAGGTCAGTGGCTCATTCCTGTAATCCTAGCACTCTGGGAGGCCGAGGTAGGAGGGTTGCTTGAGGTCAGGAGTTTGAGACCAGACTGAGCAAGATTGAGACCCTACCATCTTTTTTAAAAAAAAAAAAAAAGCAAAAAAAAAACCCTAAAATGAAATAGAAATGATTATACTATATCAATAATATAATATATTACCACTTCAACACGGTGGTGAAGGTGACAATAAGTATCTCTCTTAGTTCCTTTCAGTCTCCCGACTGATAGCTACCCCAGTGACTAATCTAAAGCCAGCTTTTCAGTGATTATAAATTTGAAAAGTGCTTCTCCAAACATACCATATTCATCTAAGATGTTAAAAGGAGAAACTGAGTGCAGAGCATATGGCACTCTCTGTACTATCTTTGCAATTTTTCTAACTGTTCAAAATAGTTTATTGAAAAAATTTTAAAAATAAAACTAAAAAAAAAAGAATGTGGTCATCAAACATTAGCAGAATCCCCTGGAAGGCTTGTTAGAATACACATTGCTGAGCCCCAGCCCCAGAGCTGCTGATTCAGTAGGTCTGGGTTGGGGCCAGAGAAGTTGCATTTCTAACAAGCAATGCTGAGACTACTGATCTCAGGATCACACTTTGAGAATGAACCGCTGACTTAAAATTTAAACTAGTACCCAGGTTTCCTGTTTCTTCTACGGACAAAGGCTCTCATTCATCATGGTCTATCATTTCTTGGCTCACTCTGTCCATGACATCACCCAACATTTACCTACTAGGCAAGAAGAAAGAGACAAGTGATGACTGATTTGAAGTAACTCAGCAAGACAGAGGTAAGCAGGGCCTGGAAAATCTTTTACTCTCCTCCATTTCTCCAACCTCTTCAAAGCTCTAGGCCATGGATCAAACCATGCTGAAAATAATATGCACACTTACATAATTAAATACGTATATATTACATATATAATACATATATGTCATGTGCATAAATCTCATTACAGGTCAATCATCCCAAATCCAAAAACATAAAATCTGAGATGTTCCAAAATCCAAAACTTTTTGAGTGCCAATATGGTGCTCAAAGGACATCCTCATTGGAGCAGTTAAGATTTTGGAGCATTGGATTTGGGATGTTCAACCCATAAGTACAATGCAAATATTCCAAAATCGGAAAAAATCCGAAAGCTGAAACACTTCTGATCCCAAGCATTTTGGATAAGGGATACTCAATCTATATAAAGAAATATATGCTCACAGATGAAAATTAGAGAAAAGTAGAAAGAAGAAAAAAATTATTCACAGCTTCTTAAAGGCCATCACTTCACATTTTGGTCTATTTACTTCTCAGATTGTATTTGAACTATGTATTTTGAGGTTTTTTGTTTTGTTTTGTTTATTTGAGACAGAGTCTTGCTCTGTCACCTGGGCCTCCCAGAGTGCTAGGATTACAGGCGTGAGCCACCGCGCCCATCCCTTTCTGGTTATTTTAATCTTGAAAATGATCCAGGTGGGCAACCTGAAACCAAGGTGGATAATAATGAGCTGAAAGCTGTAGTGGAAGCAAATCCATCACAACCTACTCATGAGTTAGCAGCAAAGTTTGACATTACTATTCCAACAATATTGGACCATTTGAAACAAATTGGCAAGGTAAAGAAGCTGAATAGATGGGTACTACATGAATTAAATGAGAAGAGAAATCGTCTGGAAGCTTGCCTTTCTTTGCTGTCACAACATAAACGCAAACCATTTATATACCATATTGTTGTGCGTGATGAAAAATGGATTCTTTTTGACAGTCGCAAGCATTCAGCACAATGGTTGGGTAAAGATGAAGTGCTGAAACACAGTCGAAAAATGAATAGTAGCTGGGCGCGGTGGCTCACGCCTGTAATCCTAGCACTCTGGGAGGCCGAGGGGGGCAGATCCTTTGAGCTCAGGAGTTCGAGACCAGCCTGAGCAAGAGTGAGACCCCTAAAGCCGGGCGCGGTGGCTCACGCCTGTAATCCTAGCTCTCTGGGAGGCTGAGGCGGGCAGATTGCTCGAGGTCAGGAGTTCGAAACCAGCCTGAGCAAGAGTGAGACCCCGTCTCTACTATAAATAGAAAGAAATTAATTGGCCAACTAATATATATACAAAAAATTAGCCGGGCATGGTGGCGAATGCCTGTAGTCCCAGCTACTTGGGAGGCTGAGGCAGCAGGATTGCTTGAGCCAGGAGTTTGAGGTTGCTGTGAGCTAGGCTGACGCCATGGCACTCACTCTAGCCTGGGCAACAAAGCGAGACTCTGTCTCAAAAAAAAAAAAAAAAAGAGTGAGACCCCTGTCTCTACTAAAAATAGAAAGAAATTAGCTGGACAACTAAAAATATATATAAAAAATTAGCCGGACATGCTGGGGCGAGCCTGTAGTCCCAACTATTCGGAAGGCTGAGGCAGTAGGATTGCTTGAGCCCAGGAGTTTGAGGTTGCTGTGAGCTAAGCTGACACCACAGCACTCTAGCCCAGGCAACAAAATGAGACTCTGTCTCAAAAAAAAAACAAAAATAAAAACTGAATAGTCATGAAAAAAGGTACTGGTGTCTGTTTGGTGGTCCAGGGCTTGAATTATCCACTACAGCTTCATGAAACCTGGTCAAGCGATTACAGCTGATGTCTACTGCAACCAGCTGGATGAAACGATGGGATGCTTGTGATGAAGCAGCCGAGATCGGTTAATAGAAACAGATCAATCCTCTTGCAAGACAACGCTTGAGTTCATGTCACACAAACAATGCTGCTTAAACGACAGAAACTGGACTTGGAAACTCTGTCATCCACCATATTCACCAGTCTTTGCACCAATTGACTACCACTTTTTCCAGGCTTTGGACCACTTCTTTTTTTTTTTTTGTGAGACAGAGTCTCACTTTGTTGCCCAGGCTAGAGTGAGTGCCGTGGCATCAGCCTAGCTCACAGCAACCTCAAACTCCTGGGCTCAAGCAATCCTGATGCCTCAGCCTCCCGAGTAGCTGGGACCACAGGCATGTGCCACCATGCCCGGCTAATTTTTTCTCTATATATTAGTTGGCCAATTAATTTCTTTCTATTTATAGTAGAGATGGGGTCTCGCTCTTGCTCAGGCTGGTTTCAAACTCCTGACCTCGAGCAATCCACCTACCTCGGCCTCCCAGAGTGCTAGGATTACAGGCGTGAGCTACCGCACCCAGCCTGGACCACTTCTTACAAGGAAAAATATTCAATTCTCAACAAGCTGTAGAAAATGCCTTTTCTGATTTCATCACCACTGGCTCTCCAGGCTTCTTTGCTACTGGCATAAATAAGCTACTGTTAAGATGGCAAAACTGTGTTGATAGTTTAGGCTTATACTCTGATTAATTGTACTGCTTGGGGGGGGACATGGGCAATATAAGTAACCTTAACACTTGTACCCCCATAATATGCTAAAATAAAAAAAATAATAATAGTAAAAAATAAAAAATAAATTAAGACAAAGTAAAAAAAAAAATATGCCAGATGATTGCAGTCACTTAAAAAAAAAATTGTACTGCTTCTTGTTTGAGATATAATAAACTACACTTTTGATTAAAAATTAGGCATCCATATGACAAAATATCATGCAGTCATTACAAATTATAACAAGAATCAATATTGATGGAAAAGAAAAAATATTCATGATATAGTGTCAGGGCATTCCACCAAATCCCACCTGTTTTGCTTATCCCGCTCCTAAATTGAGCAGCTGCTAATACTCACAGCTGATGAAGTGATTTGGGGTCATACTTCTGATTGGTTGACTACCATGTAAATGAAGTAACTTTCGGAACATACTTCTGATTGGCTGACTACCATGTAAATGAAGTAACTTTTGGGACATACTTCTGATTGGCTGACTACTATGTAAATCAGGTGACTTTTGTGAAAACTTGCCATTGGCTAACTGTAACCCCCAAAAAGGTATAAAATTAAAAGAAACCGAAAAAGAGGCGTTCAGAGTTTGGTGGCAGATATGCCTCTCTGAGCCCGCCAGCGAAATAAAGCTGACTCTCCTACTCTCTGTGTGCTACTCGGGTTTTTCTTCGGCCAAGAGCTGTTCACACCTGCCGGAACAATAGTACTCAGTGGAAAGAGCAGGTTAGAACAAAGCATATACAGTATTATCCCTTAGCAAATTGTATTTTGTATAAATGCATGGAGTAAAACACCAGAGGGAAACACACTAGCATGTTAACAGTGGTAATCACTAGGTGGTAGGATTAGGGCTGATGTCTTTTTTCTTGGTTATTCTTTCATATATATATATACATATATATATATATGTTGGTTTTTTTTTTTTGAGACAGAGTCTCGCTTTGTTGCCCAGGCTAGAGTGAGTGCCATGGCGTCAGCCTAGCTCACAGCAACCTCAGACTCCTGGGCTCAAGCGATCCTCCTGCCTCAGGCTCCCGAGTAGCTGGGACTACAGGCATGTGCCACCATGCCCGGCTAGTTTTTTTTGCATATATATATATATATATATATATATATATATTTGGTGGGTCAATTAATTTCTTTCTATTTTTAGTAGAGACGGGGGCCTCACTCTTGCTCAGGCTGGTTTTGAACTCCTGACCTTGAGCAATACTCCTGCCTCAGCCTCCCAAAGTGGTAGGATTATAGGCATGAGCCACCACGCCCGGCCTCCCATATATATTTTTTTTTACCTTATGTTACATTATTTCTAAAGTCAGAAAAACATTGAAAGAGAGCATATGTAATCAGGCTACTTGGAATATTAGTTTGTATATTTTAATTTAATATAATTAATTCATTTTGAGGCAGAGTCTTGCTTTGTTGCCCAGGCTAGAGTGCAGTGGTGTCATCATAGCTCACTGCAACCTCAAACTCCCGGGCTCAACTGATCCTCCTGCCTCAGCCTCCATGGTAGCTGGGACTACAGGCATGTGCTACCATACCCAGCTAATTTTTCTATGTTTGTAGTCTCCCTCTTGCTCAGGCTGGTCTCGAACTCCTGACCTCAAGCACTCCTGCCTCAGCCTCCCAGAGTGCTAGGATTACAGGTGTGAGCCACCGCGCCCGGCCTATGTATTTTTTTTTTTTTTTCTTCTTTGAGTCGGAGTCTCACTCTGTTGCTCGGGCTATAGTGCGTGGCATCAACCTAGCTCACAGCAATGTCAAACTCCTGGGCTCAAGCAATCCTTCTGCCTCAGCCTCCCGAGTAGCTGGGACTACAGGCATGCACCACCACGCCCGGCTAATTTTTTCTATATATTTTTAGTTGGCCAATTAATTTGTTTGTCTTTTTAGTAGAGAGACAGGGTTCTCACTCTTGCTCAGGCTGGTCTCGAACTCCTGACCTTGAGCGATCCGCCCACCTTGGCCTCCCAGAGTGCTAGGAACACAGGCGTGAGCCACTATGCCTGGCCTCTATTTATTCATTTTTAAATTGCCTCATAAAATTGTATGTGCTGATTGTGTACCACGCAATGTTTTGACATCTTGTACATTTTTATCTGTTAGTCACATAAGGATCTGCCTGCAATGAATTACCTTTCTTGGACTCCATGCCTCGTTTCACTTTCACTTAGCTCAAGCCCTGCCCTTCCTTTGTGGGTAACTCCAGCTCTCATCCCCCTCACTGTCTCTGCTTCTTTGTACAAACCCCTATTCTCTCTCAACCAGGTTTCCTTAGTCAACATTCTTCTCAAATGTGGGCTTTGCCCTTTGTCACACAGCTCTTAAGTGGCTCAGCCTGGAAAAGCTTCCAGGAGCATTGCCCTTTCCTGACCTTCCCTACAGCTAGATTTGGAGGTCACAGGTAGCCTGGAGCGTGGGGCCTGGCATAGGTGACGGTGCCAGCCAAAGTGGCACCTCTGGGGTACTTACCGATAGATCAAACAAAGTCCACTGCCAAGTAGTCAGCTGGGCTGGGCCAGTATCAAGCCCTGATAAGCTACTGGGAAAGTCTAGTCTTCAACCCTTGGACTCTAGCCATGGGAGGAACGCAAGGTCCTGCTCATTTATCTGGCTTCAGGTCTCAGATGTGCCAGCTGTAAGCTGCCAGCCCTAAATTTAGGACTCAGATGGGGACAAATGCCTGGGAAGGTGCCTATGCATACAGGAGGCATCAAATCTCTGAAGTGCAGCCCTTCTAGCAACTGAGTGCACTCATGTTCCTTTCTTTTATTTATTGTTTTTCATTTTTATTTTTTTGAGACAGAGGCTCATTCTGTTGCCTGGGCTACAGTGCCATGGTGTCAGCCTAGCTCACAGCGACCTCAAATTCCTGGGCTCAAGTAATCCTCCTGCCTCAGCCTCCCAAGTAGCTGGGACAGCAGATGCCTCAGCCTCCCAAGTAGCTGGGATGGCAGACATGGACCATCATGCCCGGCTAATTTTTCTATATATTTTTAGTTGGCCAATTAATTTCTTTCAATTTATAGTAGAGACGGGGTCTTGCTCTTGCTCAGGCTGGTTTTGAACTCCTGACCTTGAGCGATCTTCCCGTCTTGGCCTCCCAGAGTGCTAGGATTACAGGCGTGAGCCACTGTGCCAGGCCTCACATTCCCTTCTGATTTACTTCCCTAGTGAAACATTTTTTGGTTTTTTTGAGACAGAGTCTTGCTTTGTTGCCCAGGCTACAGTGAGTACCATGGCATCAGCCTAACTCACAGCAACCTCAAACTCCTGGGTTCAAGCAATCCTGCTGCCTCAGCCTCTCGAGTAGCTGGGACTACAGGCATGCGCCACCATGCCCAGCTAACGAAACAATTTTGGGTGACATCTTCTTCGTGACTTTGGATCAAGGGCTCATTCATATAGGATCTCAGAGGTGGAAAGGCCATTAGAGATCATCTGTTCCAACCCCCATGCTTTATAGAGCAGAGAGGCCAAATGACTTGCCCAGTGATACTCAGTTTATGAGGCAGCACATATCAGAGTCCAGATTTCCTGACTCCTAAACTCAGGGCTCTTGCTTTCATACAATACTATTTGTCTTCTTCACAAATAGGGTATTTATAAAGCAAGTTGTCTTATGGTTTGGGTCATCTTACCCCTAAATCGATGATGACCCAATATATGACTGTAACCATCAAAACTACCCATTTCTTTGAGTCCAACCCATTTATTTTACAAATGAAAAACTGAGGCCCAGAGAGATCACCCAGGGTCACTTGGCTGTTCAGGATTGGAACTAGACCTCTGGTCCCACCCACAGTTGTTTTCATTATAGATTGCCAAGGCCCTCACCCAGATAGGACTGAACACTGTGGAAAGCACACTTGTGTCTTGAGGTACACACAGTCACCAGGAACTTTGTAAGCAGGTAGCTCTTCTCTGCCACTCTTTCTTCCTTATTTTAGTGGCATGTTCATGCATTCAATTTCTGGAAAGGCAAGTGACCCAGCTTCTGTGGATGGTGGTGCTGAGGAATAGAGATCCAAGCCTAGGAAGAATGAAAGTGAGAGGCAGAGCTAGAATGAGCATGTGTGTGTGTTGGGGCAAGGGTTAGGCTGAGTCTGATGGTGTCATGGGGGCCATACTTTCCCAATAAAATATTGAGACTGTGGTCTAATGCTTCTTTTAATTAAAGTGCAGAATACTATATTTAAAATCAGAACTGTCTTCTTTGTAGATAGTTTCAAATTTTCAAAGAAATCTGTCAAATGATTTGCTCATCTGGATTGCTGAGGCAAACAATTGCCAAATCTTAGACCAGAAAATGGCAATGAATCATAGTATTCTGCCCCAGCTTCTAGGTTGGGAAATGTCTCAACGGTCCAAGATAAATGGCTGTCCTTTCTCTTCTTGGCTGTCACTAGGGACCTGATATCACATCCCTTCACATATTCTCTAAGGAATTCCACGCTGAGCAAGAACAAGAGACTGAGTACACTAGCTGCCCAGGAATTGTTCTTTCCCCAGGACTGGGGCCTGAGGGAAAGCCTTACTCAACCACGTGCATTGCAAGTGGGAGAGGTGGTTCATCAAAGGAAAATCCCGGGAGCATTATTAGAGGAAGGGGGCATGGATAGAAGGGGACATGGATTGCAGGAAGGGCAAAAATAGCTCCGCCCATAACAGAGACAATGATGATTTCTTTTCTTTTTTTTTTTTGAGACGGAGTCTTGTTCTGTTACGCAGGCTAGAGTGCCGTGATGTCAGCTTAGCTCACAGCAACCTCACACTCCTGGGCTCAAGCAATTCTTCTCTCTCAGCCTCCGGAGTAGCTGGGACTACAGGCACGCGCCACCATGCCCAGCTGATTAATGATTTCTTAGCAGTGACCTTAGCAGAATCTCCCTGCTGAATATGGTAGGTTTACCCTAGGCATTTATTCCTGTGCTGCAGAGGCTGGAAAGATAAAGCTACACTTCCCACATTGCATGCAGCTCGGATTCTGGGTGCAAATAGGGTTCTAGGTCACCACATAGATGCATTTCTTTTTTTTTTTTTGAGACAGAGTCTCACTTTGTTGCCCAGACTAGAGTGAGTGCCGTGGCATCAGCCTAGCTCACAGCAACCTCAAACTCCTGGGCTCAAGCAATCCTTCTGCTTTAGCCTCCCGAGTAGCTGGGACTACAGGCATGTGCCACCATGCCCAGCTAATTTTTTTCTATATATATTAGTTGGCCAATTAATTTCTTTCTATTTTTATGGTAGAGACGGGGTCTCGCTCAGGCTGGTTTTGAACTCCTGACCTCGAGCAATCTGCCCGCCTTGGCCTCCCAGAGTGCTAGGATGACAGGCGTGAGCCACCGAGCCCAGCCTGATGCATTTCTTGACTCTTGAGAAGTGGAAGTGAGGCGGAGGCCATGCCATATTCATGTTGTTTTTGGCTGTTTACTTCCTGGCAAGCAAGGCCATGAGATGCCAGTGTCAAATCTCTGGTTCCCGGATGTTGAGAGGAAGCTATGGAGGTAGCAGTGGCGGAATTCCACCTTCTAGTGTCTAGGTTGGGGCTGTGGGAGCAACCTCTTGGCTCCAGCTTCCTGGTACCTGGATTGTAGCTAGAACAGCATGTCCTAGAGCCAACGTTCTTGAGGGTGACAGAGGTAATGGCTCCCGTGGGAGTGTCTTGGGAGTCATTCCTGATGGCAAGCCTTGAGCCTACTCCTCCCGCCCTTCCAGGACTTTGGCAATCTTTGTATTACATAGATGATGTGTGTCACACAATCTTTGTGTTTAATCCATTCTGTTTTCATTTATTTATTTTCAGTATATTATGGGTATCCATTCTGTTTTTATTTTTATTTTTTTATTTTAGCGTATTATGGGGGTACAAGTGTTAAGGTTACATATATTGCCCATGCCCCTCCACCCCCCTCCAGTAAGAGCTTTAAGCGTGTCCATCCCCCAAACGTCCATCCTGTTTTTAAATACTGGAAGTGATTTTGTTTCCTCATCTGATCCCTGACTGATACATCTGTGTGGCTTGAAGAAGCACTTAGGTGGTTTGGTTCTGATGCCTCCCCTCCTCACTGATGTGAAAGAGTAATGATATGAAAAGATGTACACGATACATTAAGAGATCAAAGGAAATTTTAAAGTTGCGAAAGTCTGATTCTCTGTTCTCCTGCCCCTTTGTGTGTAAGCCTATAACCCGGAGGTCTGTCTGGGTGAGTGCTATCATTTCCAGCCTGCAAGGATCATGCTTTTCCTGATTATTCCAGTAGAATGAATCCAGCCTGTATTCCACATACCCCAGTACCCACCCTCAAAAAGCTCCTAAGATTTTTCAAGGAGCTCATTGTTCCCCTGGACACTTGAAATTATGTCTTCACTTTGCAATTCCTATTCTGTTTGCCCCACATTTTTTCCATGATGCACCACTTCATTCCTTCATTTCCCCAACTACTGTACCATTAACCTCAAACTGTGTGTGCCGCAGACTTTACTGAAGATTTGTGGCACAGAATGACAACACTCTACAGTCTAGGGTATGGCTCAAAATTGAATATTAGATATCACTGTCCTAAATAATCACCTGCCACTCTTGCCTTAAGACACTTCTTGATGTCCTGGTGTTTGCCACCTCCCCTGGGCTGGCCCACTAGCCTATACTATGCTTTTGGGCAAATTGGAAAAATACGTCCACTGAGTTGGGCTGATCCCACATCCCCTAAAACAAATGTGGACAACTGGAGAGTTTATACTCCATCTTACCCAGGCAGCTGCGACTCAGTTCTAGCCAATTGTAGCACTGCAGGAATGTGAGTCAAGGTTGTAGGGCCTTGCAAAAACAAACAAAGAAAAAAGCCAAAAACCTAGATTTGTATTTTGAAATAATCAACTTCATTCTTTAGTAACTAAAAACTGGGGAAAAAATGTTACTAAGTGCTTACTATGTGTTGGGAACTTTCCTAAGCACTTTATAGGTATTAATTATTTGATCTTTATAACAACCTATGAGGTAGTTACTATCATTATCTCCATTTTACAGATGAGGACACTGAGGCACAGAGATTAAGTTGTCGAAAGTCATATGAATAATAAATGGCAGAGCAAGATTTGACCCCAGGTGTCTGGCTCCAGAGACTACCCTCTTAATCATCATGTTTTACTGGTGTGCATTAAATTTTGCTCATGCACTACAAGGTTTTGATCTTTATTAGAGACCAATAGAACTTCCTGCAATGATGGAAATGTTTTATTCTGCATTATCTAATATAGTAGCCACTAGCCAAATATAGCTATTGGGCACTTGAGATATGGCTAGTGCAACTGAGGAACTGAATTTTATTTTATTATTATTATTTTTTTATTTTGGCATATTATGGGGGTATAGATTTTAAGGTTTCAATAAATGCCCTTTCCCCCCTTCCCTCCACAAGTCTGAGTCTCCAGCGTGACCATCCTCCAGATGGTGCACATCTCACTCATTATGTATGTATATACCCGCGCCCCTCCGCCCTCCCCCCTGCCCAATACCCTATTACTGTAGTACCTATGTGTCCACTTAGGTGCTGCTCAGTTAATACCAGTTTGCTGGTGAGTATATGTGGTGCTTGTTTTTCCATTCTTGGGATACTTCACTTAGTAGTATGGGTTCCAGCTCTAACCAGGAAAATATAAGATGTGCTATATCACCGTTGTTTCTTAGAGCTGAATAGTACTCCATGGGATACATATACCACATTTTATTAATCCATTCTTGGATTGATGGGCACTTGGGCTGTTTCCACAGCCTTGCAATTATGAATTGTGCTGCTATAAACATTCGAGTGCAGGTGTCTTTTTTGTAGAGTGTCATTGGATCTTTTGGGTAGATGCCCAGCAATGGGATTGCTGGATCAAATGGTAGATCCACTTGTATCGCTTTAAGGTATCTCCATATTGCTTTCCACAGAGGTTGAACTAGTTTA